>NC_048299.1:123417174-123437038 GCF_013100865.1 Trachemys scripta elegans | reverse complement strand
ATGGAAGTAGTTCTTCACACAACCCACAGTCAATCTTATTGCCAGGGGATGTTGTGAAGACCAAAAGTATAAATGGGTTAAAAAATGAATTAGATAAGTTCGTGGAGAATAGGCCCATTAATACTATTACCAAGATGCTCAGGGATGCAACCCCATGCTCTGGGTGTCCCTAAGCCTCTGACTGCCAGATACTGTGATTGGACAACAGGAAACGGATCACTTGATAGTTGCCCTGTTCTGTTCATTCCCTTTGAAGCATCTGGCATTGACCACTGTTGGAAGGCAGAATACCAGGCTAAATGGACCATTGATCTGATCCAACAGAACAGCAGAAACCACCTGGCACGTACTGGTGAATCTGGCCATAAAAGTTAAACAAAAAAAATTGATAATTCATATTTTCAGATAATTAAAAATAGAAAATGGTAACATCCTCTTTTACATTTCTAGTTTAATGTTCATTTATGAATTTTTTAATATAAAAATAATTTATTGTATGAATACAGAACAGAGTTAACGTTGTTTTAAGGTGGTTCTCTCTGTAGTGAAACTATGAAGGGGGGATGTAATATGTCTTTTAAAAATCAATTTAATCTGGCACCACAAAAACTCAAATGCCTTAATCATAATTGTATGGTTATTGCATGATGTCATTACAGGGCAAAGATAAGATATGAGTGCCCTAACTGTATATTTCTACATGGGGAAAGGAAGGAGGGAACAGAGAGAGAGAGTAAGCAACACGAGAGTGACTCTGTAGCCTGGTGGTATTGCACACTGGTCTAGGATGTGGTAGACCCAGTGTTTAGTCCCCCCTACTCTAATGACTTTTTAATTATTTATCCACAGTTCAACAACTTCAACAGGGAGAGCGAGAGAGACCCACAAAACCCAGTGGTTACAGCACTCACCTGAGAGATGGCAGATCCCTGTTCAAATCGCTTCTCCTACACAGGTGGAGGTGGGATTTGAACTGCGAGTCTCCTACATCCCAGGTGAGTATCCTAACCATTGCACTAAAAGTTACGAGGAAGCGCCTCCTTGTCTGTTGAGTGTGAACTCAGTTGAGGGGTCCAATCCAGTAGGCATGCTCATGGGTCACCTACTGGATCAGGGCCCGCATGCAACTTAGATAGACAAATGCCTATCTTCCCCTGGTTTCTGAATTGTTCTGATGCATAGGCATGAGATAGGTGTCTGGGTGCCTAGTGGGAAGCAGCAAAGTGCACATGCTCAGAATCAGAAACACACTAGGGAGCTTTTACTGAAAAAACGTAGGTGCCAAATGAGTTTAGGCACTAACCGAGTACAGTGGGATTTTTGCGAATCTCAGTGGATCCTAAAACTAGGGGTCTTCACAACATCCCCTGGCAATAAGATTGACTGTGGGTTGTGTGAAGAACTACTTCCATATGTTAGTTTTAAACCTGCACCTAACGCCTTGTGTGTATCAGACCTTAGTGCTTGGGTTTTTTTTTTTTTTGTGAAACTTAATGTTTCTAGCTACAGGATAGTGGTGGGTGAGCCTCAAGAAATGCCTGGCAGCCTCCTACTTCGGTGATTCTTGGCTGTGATGTTCATCTATGTGTTGAATAATTCTGTTCTTTATTATAGTTTCGACCAATTTGCCTGGTACTGAAACTATGTTTAAAAAATTGGCTTCACATTAGCTATCCTCCAGTCATCTGGTACAGAAGCTGATTTAAGCGACAGGTACATAGCACAGTTATCAGAGAGGTAGCTGTGTTAGCTTGTATCCACAAAAACAATAAGGAGTCCGGTGGCACCTTAAAGACTAACAGATTCATTTGGGCATAAGCTTTCATGGGTAAAAAACCCACTTCTTCAGATGCATGGAGTGAAAATTACAGACACAGGCATAAATATATAGGGTGACCAGACAGCAAATGTGAAAAACCAGGACGGGGGGTGGGGGGTAATAGGAGCCTATATAAGAAAAAGACCCCAAAATTGGGACTGTCCCTATAAATCAGGACATTTGGTCACCCTATAAATATATATTCTTAAAAGTGGAGAACCAGTATACATGGCAGAGGGGCATTTCTGGCAAATGGTGTGGCAACACTATCAGAGGACCCAACCACATCTGAGTTCCTTCAGAATTCTTGGGTGAATACCATCTGGTCCTGGTGACTTATTACGGTTTAATTTATCCATTTGATCAAAACCCTCCTCTGCTGACACCTCAAGATGGGACAGTTCCTTGGATTTGTCATCTAAAAAGAATGGGTCAGGTTGGGAAATCTTACTCACATCCTCTGCAGTGCAGACCAATGCAAATAATTCATTTGAGTTCTCCACCATGACCTTGTCTTTCTTGAGTGCTCCTTTAACATCTCAATAGTCTGATGTTTGGCAGGCTTCCTGATTCTGATGTACTTAAAAAAATGTTTGGGCTAGTTTTTGAGTCTTTTGCTTAGTTGCTCTTCAAATACTTTTTTAGCCTACCTAATTGTACTTTTCCACTTTACTTGTCAGAGATCATGCTTCTCTCTATTTTTTTCACTGGGATTTGATGTCCAATTTTGAAAGGATGCCTTTTTGCCTCCAAGAACCTCTTTTACTCTGTTGTTTAGCCATGGTGGCATATTTTTGGTCCTTGTACTATTTTTTTTTAATTTGAAGTATACATTTAATTTGAGCCTGTATTATAATGTTTTTAAACATTTCCATGCAGGTTGCAAGCATTTCATTTTTGTGACTGTTCCTTTTAATTTACATTTCATTAGCTTCCTCATTTTTGTGTAGTTCCCCTTTCTGAAGTTAAATATTACTGTAGTGGGCTTCTTTGTAATTTCCCCTTCCCCATCAAGGATATTAAATTTAATTATATTATGGTTGCATGCACACAGAGTTTCTCTCTCAATTCTACCCCTCCTTACATGCCCCTGCTTGCACACACACATACCATTTCCCACTCTCTTTTGCACACACACAAACACATTTCCCAGCATATACAAACATACATAAACACACACGCTGTTCACCACTTGTCTTCTTCCTCCTGCATCCTCTACATTTCCCCCTCCACATGGACACACACAATGTTGCCTCCTTCCTTTTGTCATCCCTGCTAAGTAGATTTGGAGCAATAGCTTTGGAAAGAAATAGCTGGGATTTAATGTCCATTTTTGCTGTTATTTTTCAAAGCTGAAAGTGTATCTGTCAGTACCAGCTGGTACCAAATAGTTCCCTCAGAATGACTCATTCAGAATTACCCTCTTTCGAAATGGCTGCCATTTCCCATTGTTCTCAGTGGGACTGAGGTTATATGCTGATGCCCACTTTCAAAATGCCTATCACCTCTCATTGTTCCCAGTGATAATTGGCCCAGGGATGATGGGGGCTTTTGTAAAGGCATCACTCAGTGCACTCTCTATTCACAGTACTGCATGCTAGGAATGTGCAGCTTTATTCAACTACATAGTGTAACTCTCTAACTCCCTTACCATAAGCTGGGTCCAGCCAGGACTAAAGATTGCATCCCAGAAGTGTTGCTGCCTTATTGGCAGGCAACCCTCCCTTGAGCAGATAGGAGGCTAGAGAGAGCAGCAGCCCCAGATGTTCCAAAAAAGGGGAGCTCTGATGGGCTCTTTACCCCACAGACCAGTAGGATTACCACCTTTGAAATTGAAAAATAACCCAGCACACCCCCACGTAAGGAAAGCGTGCTGCAACCTCAACCCCCAACTACAAGGCAACTCTACAACCTCCCCCTTCAACAGCCACTTATAGTCTGCAGCGGGATAACAAATATAGATAAGATTGATAACATTGCATGTTTCCTCACTCTCAGGTGACTCAAACCCTCTCTCACATACAGGCACGATGCACTTGCCTGTTGGTGGGCTAACAGTTGCATTTGTATTTTTAACAGTTTTGATCTATTATTACTTAAACTCCGGAAGGGGAACACTGCAGTATCTTTAGCTGGGCACAGAAACTTTTAACATTATATCTCCCAGTGTACTGGGATAATAATGCAAACCTTCAAAATATTAAAAAGCGTTTAAAAAAACCTGGCAGATTAAATGATTTTTCTGGAAACTGGCAAATCCATTAAAAAAAAAAAAGGTTAGCCAAATACCAGCCAGGTGGTAAACCTAGAGACCAAATGCCTGTGAGAGACGACACAGGCCTTCTCCCTGGGGTGTCAGCTGAAAGGAAAGAGAGAGGGAAAGCAATGAAGAGAGCCAGAAATGGAGGGAGCTCCCAGCTCCCCTCACAGACTGACTGTTTTTACTATGGTCCCAATCCACATTTGGGAAACTCTGCCAAGTGAGGTTTCCCTAGGGCCTGCCACACCATTGTGAAGGAAATGACAGGCTGACAGACAGTGCAGCTGACTGCCGCAGCTGTCACCACCTACAGCCTGATCACTAAGTTACTTCAGCCAGGAGGAAGAGCAGAAAGCTTATATGATCTAAGCTTGTTACCACAATGTGAGGAGGATTCAGACCATCCCTTGGAGCTGAAAAGCTATTTCTGAAACCCAAACAGCTCTGCAGATCATTGGATCCCCCAGACAAGACAAACAGCGGGTGCCTGGTGCCTCACCAACAGGGACCTGGACTGGGGACTGACATGTTACAGGTAAGGTTGCCAATTTTGGTTGGACATATTCTTGGATGTTTCATCACATGACAGAATCTTTAATTAAAGTTTAATCTTTAATTCCTGGAGACTCCAGGACAATTCTGGAGGGTTGGCAACCCTAGTTAGAGGGCCAACTTAACATTAAGAGTCAAGGAGACTTTGTGAAAGAAAAAAATGGTTTCTGGAACTCTCTCTCAATCTAGTCATATATATATATATATATATATATAGTATAACTCATTCTTTGCATTTCTGTGTTTATCATTTCTATTATTAATATAAAGTTTATTGGAGTTGTTTGGTAATTTGACAACTGTGTACTTCTTTATGAAGTGAGTACAGTATCCATTGAATAGGAAGTAAGGGCGAAGTGGAGCATGACTCCAACCCATAATATTCTGAGTAACCCAGTTAAATTCTCTATCACCACTTTACTACAGTGGTCTCCTATGGCATCAGAGGGGAAGAGAGGAACACTCAGTCTCCTTAAGAACAATGGGACATGGATGTCCAGACCCTTCCTGGCAACCTAAGAACAGCATGCTGCTTCTGTCTCATGGAGAACAATGAGAGATGGCACCCACTTTGAAAGAGAGCAGGTCTTCATGAAATTCTCTGTTGTAGAACATTATTCTTCAGCCTTCAGCCCCATACTAACAGTTATGAAGAGTAGTGGGAGAGAGAGAGACCATGAGCCTTTAAAAAATGTCAAATGTAGCCTAGTTCCAAAATTTCTCTAAGTTTAACTTATATGAGAATTTGAAGGATCTGTGTTAACTCCTTTGTTAAGATAATTTAAGACAAAAAAGTTTTGACACACTGTGCTATATTTCTTTAAGGGGCCATTTTAAAATTAATATCAATTCCTAAACTAATTAACAGTTTCTAAACTCAAAAGTAGGTATTGTAAGTCTGGATGGGGGGTCTACGCTATATTTCTCAGACATAAAGAAGTCTGAATTTCTGTGTTAAGTGCACAACTCAGCGTAACCTTAACTGGTGCCTCCATAATCTGTTACTGGAGGAGATTACTATGATGAGAGAGATGCAAAAACAGGCCTCAGGTTAAAAGAATGAGTAAATATATGAGTGTTTGGGGTAATCTGGGTTAAAAGTAAGAAAGACAAGGTAGAAAGGAAAATAGAAAAGAAGAAATGTGTTCTATCCTTCCCTAGTCTCTTTTTTGTTCATTGCTTATTACACTTTTAGGGGCAAGGGCAGTGTATTTTACCATCTGTAAAGAGCTAGCATGCACTTAGGTACTATATACATAATAATAAGTACATAGCATATGAAAAATAGCAATTCTTTCTAAAATAAAATTAAATTTGTGCTTAAGGTGAGCAAATTATCAAACAGAAACGTTCTGACAAACATGGTACCAGGGAATTTCAATTTGGTCTGTAATTCTACTCAAGTATTTCAGACATATCATGAACTTTTGCATCCATGAATAAAATTCTGCACTGTTTTCATGCTGTCTACATTACATCACAGCTACAAACACTAATGGGAGATACTGTGCCCCTGGGAGTTGTCATTAGAAGTAGCCCAAAACTAGCTCCCTTATTTCAACTCTCCTCTCAGCTTTGTGAGTGCCTTTTTAAAATGAGACCAGAACCAGGCATACTGGAAAACAAGTAAGTCTTTTGCAGGGAGAATCATTAGGAATGCCTGAGTTACACAACAAAGCACAAGGGTTGCTATGGCTTATACTTTTTTATCCTAGGTAGGGTGACTGCAAATTATATTCTTATTATTCTTATTTTTCCCATAAATGTGAAATCCCTTCATAAATCCTGCTAAGTGCTTGAGTTGTTGGGACAAGGAGTTTTGCAGAGTCATTATGCATTGTGCAAGAGTATTTCCTTTTATCTGTTTTAAATTTGTCTTGATGTATCTTTGTTAGTCTATTCATTATTTTGTATACCTCTATTGTGTCCACTCTCATTAGTCTTCTCTTTAGAGTAAATAGTCCTAAACTCTGTAATCTCTCTTCAGCAAGGACCACTTCCTTCAAAACATAATCTCGTGCTCAGATTTTACTGAGTCCTTATTCCAAGAAAAATCCAACTGATTTAATTGCCCAGGTACTGCCTTAACAATTTGTCCCCAGAAGAGAAATACAGCTATAATCCCAAAGAAATACTTTGAGGATAAGATTTTCAAAAGTGCTCAGCATTGCAAAATTCCCATTAATTTCAGAGCCTTTTTGAAAATCCCACCCTAAATGTATCTGCTCTTAAACATTATCAAGACAGCTAGATAACCCACTTGAGCCACTTAATTTAGTAAATGAACCCTAATAGACATTAAAAATGTGCTAAACAGCCAAAACCTATGTATAGTCTTCATATTGGTACTGGATCTAAATTCACAGCAGGTTGAATACATTTTAAGTATGACTGATTTTCTGTAAAAGGAGCTAGGATTTGCCCGCATATCATTCAAAACCTATAACATAACATATTATAACATAATATAAACTTTGGCATACTACAAGAAATTAAGCATTTTTATGTTGTGCCTAAAAGTTAAAAATCTAACAAATGAAATCAGTGTTTTGGTAATGTTTTATTTCCATCTATGTGATTTGAATTTTTAAGGGTGACGATATCACCAATCCCCTCCTTAAAGGAAATGGCTAGAACTAAAAACATCAATAGGAGAGGAAAGATGGTCAAGGTGCTAATCTAGAACTTTGAAAACCTAGGTCCCATTCCCTACTCTGCCACAGACTTCCTGTGTGGACAAGCCACTTACTGCTACATTCACAATGTGGCCTTATGCATCTAACTGCCACTTTACGTGCCCTGCTCCAACATTTAGGCACCACTGATATTCACAAAGCCATCACTCAGAATATGCCTACATTTCCACTGGTAACGCACCTACATTTCTGTTGCTGAGCATGCGCATAGCCACCTAATTCCTGACACTGCCAAGCAGCTTGGTGCCTCACTCACGCTTAAGCCTCAGCAGAATTCACAAACTAGACATTCATCCACTTCTCACCTGTGGCGCATGTTCAACAGGTGCCTAATCGCATGCCTACCAGAATGGGCTCCCACAAGAGGAGGTGATGAAAATGGTGTTGTCCCCTGATAGCCCAGTGGCTAGCGCACTCACCTAGGATGTAACAGACTTGGGTTCATCCTGTCTGGTTGATTTGGAGCAGGGATCTGAATGCAAGTGTCCCAGGAGAATGGCCCAATCACTGGGTTATTCTGGGGGTAGATCTCTCTCAATCCCTACTGTTGAATCTGTTCCACCTTGTATACATAATTGAATATTCATTGGGCTAGAAGAGAGAATGTGAGAATGACTATATAGCCTAATGGTTAGTGCATTCTCCTGAAAGACCCAGATTCCAGTCCTCCTCCAATGATATTTAAGTATTTTATACAAAGTGGAATAGCTTCAAAAGACAGAGAGCCCCAGCCTAGAATACTCCATATTCCAATGACTTTGACACTCACCTGGGAGGGGGAGAGATCTGGATTCAAGTCCCTGCTCTGAGTCAGGCAGTATGGGGATGTGAACCTCTGACTCCCATCTGCTAGAAGATTACTCTAACCATGGGACTAAAGGATGGGCGCAATGCTTCCTTCTCCTGCATTATTCTTGAGAAAGGGCTGACCTGGCTTAGGTGCCTAACTCCAGGAGGCTTAGGCCACATCTATCTCCTCAGCATTTCCTGTGGAATGACTTAAACAGCTTAGTATGCTGGCTTCTGGGAATCCCTTTTTAGGTGCCTAACTCTCCCACTGCATTGTATAGGTAACCTGAGTGCCTGACTTGTGGTTGTGAATTCCCCTAGGCAGAAGAACATCTAAAACATAGGCACTGCATTACACAGTGTTGCAACACCTAACCCGCCTTGTCATTCTAGACCCTAGTCTCTCTGTGCCTCTCTGTTACTTCCCTACTTCACAGGGGTGTTGTGAGGATAAAATACATTAAAGATTGTGAGGTGCACAGACACTGCAGTAATGGGGACCATATAAGTACAATAGATCACAAATATTTATTAAAGCTCCATTTTTTTTTACCACCTCTCTTTTTCCCATACTCCCCTACACCCAGAGATATGTATTCAAGGATAATTTTAAGCAAAATATATGGTCTTTGAGTAAAATGTAATTCAAAACACCAGCACAGGCTTTAATGTTATTTTGTCTACAAAGCATATTCAAAGTTATTTTCAGCAAAGAATCAAGTCACAGCAGTATATCGGAAATGCGGTCTTATATGTATATTCCTCTTTTCATGAGAATGGAAAATGTCCTGTTCTTCCCCATTTCCCTCCTATGAAAGAAAAACAAATATATCTTCCCCTTTCAGAAAGACACCAATAGTATGATGAAGAAAATTAACAAGTTGCTTACATGGAAATTGGAAATGAAATAACTAGATCATTTGTATTTCACACTGTTAGTTATTTCAGTGCAAGTCTGTGTGTGAACACTAATTTTCATTTAAGACTGCCTTTCATGGGGTTGATACACCCCGTTGTGGGGCACAGGGCCATCTAAAGAAGAAAGCAGGGGTTGAGGGCCAGAAATCTATCCCCTGGTCAGTGACTCAGACTCCGGGGCCAGAGTCAATGCAGCCTCCCTAGCCTTTGGAGCAGTGGGGCCTAGAGACCTGGGCAGTGGCACCTGCTTCTTCAGACAGTGACCACATCCAGTTTTGGGTGGGGCATGGGGATAGGGGAATAGGCCTGCCCTACACCCCACTGGGTCCCAACCCAGGGCCCCGAGGATCTGATATTCCTTTGTTCAGTCTTGGTCTCTCGCTGCAAGAATCCTGTTCCCTGAGTCACTTCCTACCCTTACTTCCAGCATTGGTAGTCTCCTGCATCAGTGGTCTCTTCTCTGCCATCCTCGGTGGTCAATTGGGTGTCTGCAACGGCCTCAGGGAGGGATAGCTTAGTGGTTTAAGCATTGGCCTCCTAAACCCAGGGCTGTGAGTTCAATCCTGGAGGGGGCTACTTAGGGAATGCGGGTGTTTTTAAAAACAACAACAACAACAAAACACACACACTGGGGATCTGACCTGCTTTGAGCAGGGGGTTGGACTAGATGATCTCCTGAGGTCCCTTCCAACCCTGATATTCTATGACCTCCACAGCCAGGGGCTCCAGCAGCTTCCTGGCAGGAGTTTGCAACATACATCTGCTCTCCTCCTCAGTCAGCCCAAACTGAGCTGAGTGACTGGAGATTTTCATCAGCAGTGTCCGCAGGTCCACACCAGCAACCTAAACATGCACATGCTCCACTAAGAGGGCATATAGGGAAGGGACCCACCACGACTCCAAATCCTTCTCAACCATGAAAGTCCCACAAGTGACACCAAGGCAGAGGGGAAGGTGGGTGGGTAGTGGAGCAGTCCTAGAGACACACATCTCAAAGAACTCCAGTTACTGTACAAGGTAAGTAATATCTCCTTCTTAGAGTAGTGTCTTGGAAATCGTGTAACCTTCTGTTAATGAGGGCTTGAAATTGTCCTCTCTGATCTTGTGGCAAGTGTACAATAAAGGATGAACATTTAGAACAGTTCATAAAATCAGATTTCGCCATCAGGGCTTAGTAATATTCTACTTAGTAATATTCTAATTGCAGTATGGCAGAGAAGAGGCTTTTTTGTTCCAGTCTTTTTTCCATTCATTGATTGCCTCCATATCCATAGAGTTGGGTACAGGATGGGAAAATAAATATTCTGAGTGTTTGGGAGGAATGCAGTACTTTTTGTCTTCCCTTCAGCATGTAGGTGGTGTGGTAGCTTGCTACACAGAATAGGGTTAGCAGACCACCATTGATGGGCATGGCAATTTGGCCTTGAGGAGATGTCTGAAGTATGTTGGGGCTGCTGCATCTTCTCCAATGGGATGTGCAGGGTCTCTGCTAGATGCCTTCATAAGGTCCTGAAAGGCCTTGAAATTGTCAGCATAAGATGGTGGGGGAGGCATGACAGCCTTCTCTGGTGGGGAGGAGGATTTGTGGGATGGCGATGTTTCTTCTTCCATGGGGGTTCTTGCCCCCTGTAAGATCCTGCTGTGTAGAAAGATCCAAGGGCAGTAGCTGTTACTCTTGACATGCCCCTTTATGACATGGACTCTGTAGAAATGGCGACCTTAAGGGGCCCAGGGGTTCCAATAGGCCCACTGTGGTGGGGTGCAAAGGAAAAGGGCAGGACCAAACTGTTGTCCTTGTCAATGCTGCGTGTGTCCCCTGCTACAATTTACAACATCAGGGTGTACCCCAAGTGAAGAAGGTTGAAAAGGGGAACTCTGTATAGATATTCACAAATCTGATGAGATGTCATCTCCTGTGTTAATTTGAGGTGGCAACCGGTGTTGATACAGGTGGTCAAATTGGTACTGGGATCTGAAAGGGATCTGTAATTGAATCGGTACTGGGTGATGTTGATATGAAGGTACCAGATGGTGTGAGTTGGTACTGGCTGGTGTCTGTGTATCCTCAAAGAGGGCCTGGAGGACATGGTGGTACCAAAGGGTAAGACATCGTTGAAGATGGTAGTTGAGGGTAAGTAGGCTCTGGGAGATGAGATGGTACTAGTGGGGAGTGACTCTCAGTACCCCTCAGTAATGGTGTCTCAGGCTTCTCAGGATCTGAAGGCCTGCATGGATCAAAAGCCTGAACAATACCAGGGACTCTGGGTAAGAAACATCGGGAATCAGAATACCTAGTGGTACCAGAGACAGTACTGAAGTATGATCAGTGCCTCCTTCACATGTGGTTGCTGGAAGTGGTACTGATGATGACTTCAGTTTGGCTCTGGAGTCCTTATGTTTTAGAAGCACAGAGTCAATGCTGATATGTGTGCCATTTTAAGTAGTTTTCCAAACAGTTTCTCAATATTTGTCATGATCATCTTAGCCGGTGCTTTGGTCTCGGTACTGGATGGGATAGGTGCCTCAGACATACCTGTAATGAAACACAAGGTCTCCTAAGACCCAGATTTAGGAAGTGACTTTCCCTTTCTCTTCTCCTGCTGTGGGAAAGAGGGTCTTCTCTTCTTCTATGGTTTAAATGGTTCTCAAGAGCCCCTAGGGTCTGCTTACTGTTGCAGTAGAGATAGCTGGTGGTGCTTTGTGGATCTGATGTACAGGGCAGGAGGGACTTGGATCCTGTGGGTTTCTGAGTGTGCTCTATTAACAGAACTTTGAGCCTGTCCTCCTTCAATTTTTTAATGTGTTCTTAAAGCCTGAGCAAATCTTATTTAGAGGGGATGTGAGATTCCCCAAGGCAGTGGAGGCAGCATGCAGGGGAAAGACCTATGGCAGGTCTAGCAGAGTTTGAAGCCCGGGGTCTTGGGCCACAAGCAATTGAGAAGGAACTGGAGTGGTGGCAGATCCACCTTTCCCTACATGTCCGCAGGTGCAGACCTAAGGATATTGCTGGTAAAAATCTCTTATCGAGAGTGCATGGGCATGCACACATCCTAATGTGGATCACCCACAGGGACACTACTTAAAGAAGAACTATTCTGTGTTCCCATATGTAATTCATTCAAAAATGCAGGTAAATCTATGATACACAGTATTGTTTGCATGTCATATGCTGACATAACAATGTCATAACAAGTCACTATATGTATCCAAAAATAAATATTCATGTAATTCTTATAGATTATCTCCTTAATGTATTTAGCTAACACTCACTGTAAGTATAGTTACACTATACCCATCATCTTTAAAACACTTCAGTTGCAAGTTATATTTTACAGTATTTAGAACACAGCAAATGACATACATCTTCTGGTTACAAAGTGAGATTCAGAGTTATTCCCGACACATTTAGACATATTTGGGTAAAACATAAAAGTGACATTTGGTTAAGCGTTGAAAAGAAAATCGTGGGTCTGGTTTTCTTAGCTACCACACGTGCAATTATCATGATAGTGTGCACAAATTGCATTACTGAATGCACAAATTACCAGAATTGGTCAATTAATAACAACACTTATATCTTCTATATCACCTTTCATGTATAGACCTTAAAGTGTTTCACAAAGGAGAGTAAGCATCCATGTTCCCATTTTACAAAAGGCAAAGAAAAATGAAGTGACTTACACAAAGTCAACCAGCAGGTGAGCAGCATTAGGAACACACTCCTGAACTCCTGACTTCCAGGTCCATGCATATGCGCTGAGCCATGCTACCTCCTAATGCCCATGGCACTCATTAACCTTCCTCTTAACTTTTAATCTGCAAGACTAGCAACTGAAATGACCCAAAAAATCGGGACTGTCCCTATAAAATCGGGACATCTGGTCACCCTATGTGTGACCAAGGGCTGTAATGTTGAACACTTGAGTTTTGTTGTTCATTATGCGCTAATTGACAGATTAGAATAATTTTTCACTGTAAGGCCTGTTTTAAGAGATCTTTTGTCACTGTGTGTGAATAGACCAATTTTTATTTTATTTTTTAAAAGCCTGGGGGGGGGGGGGGGAAATAATCTAGCATGAGCAACCATAATGATCCATTACACTGATCACCAGCAGGGTTTGACCCCTTGACCCCTTGACTTTTAGCTCCCCAGCACAGAACTCTACCATTGGAGTTAAATTAGTAACTGCTATCCTCTATATAGAGCATACATACACTAATGGGGGACATAAGCATTCTGCTAGTCAGTTACACTGGTATTTGCTAGGCCTTGGCTACACTTGCGAGTTGCAGAGCTGTAAAGCCACCCCAGGCGCTGTAACTCACTCCCCGTTCACACTGGAAGGCATTTGCAGCGCTGTATGTCCGTGGTTGCAGCGTTGCATGTACTCCACATCCCCAAGAGGAATAGCGTGTATTGCGCTGCCGCTGCAGCGCCAGTGTGGCCGCCCAATGCACTGTGACTGGCCTCCAGAAGTATTTTGCAGTATCCCACAATGCCTGTTCTAGCCACTCTGGTCATCAGTTCAAACTCTACTGCCCTGGCCTCAGGTAACCAACCATGTGATCCACCCTTTACATTCCCCGGGAATTTTAAAAATCCCCTTCCTGTTTGCTCAGCCCGGCGTGGTGTGGAGTGCTATCGGTGAATCTTTCCAGGTGATCATGCCTCCATGTGCCAAGCGAGCCCCAGCATGGAGCAATGGCGAGTTGCTGGACCTCATCAGTGTTTGGGGGGATGAACCTATACAGTTCCAGCTGCGCTCCAGCCATAGGAATTATGATACCTTCGGGAAGGTATCAAAGGACATGATGGAAAGGGGCCATGACCGGGACGCCCTGCAGTGCAGGATTAAAGTGAAGGAGCTGTGGAGTGCCTACCGCAAAGCCCGCGATGCAAACGGCCGCTCAGGTGCTCCCCCCGCGACCTGCCGATTCTACAAAGAGCTGGATGCGATACTTGGGATTAACCCCACCTCCACTCCGAGCATCACCATGGACACTTCAGAGCCGGTGTGGAGGAGGAGGAAGAGGAGGGGGAGGAAAACGGGAGTGAGGGTGGTGGGCCGGATGGAGACATCCCGGAATCCCTGGAGCTATGCATCCAGGTGCTCTTCTCGAGCCAGGAAGAAGGTAGTCAGTCGCAGCGGCCAGTACTTGGTGGAGGACAAACAGAAGAGCAGGTTCCCAGTAAGCGTTTTTTTTTTTTTCGGGAAGGAATTTTTTCGGTGTGGGCTCTTTGGGAGAGGAGTGTTAGGCATGCATGCCTAGATGCGGAATAGTACATTGCTGTGGTTTATCACATCGTGGTAATCAGCCTCGGTAATCTCCTCGAATGTCTCATCCAGAACGTGTGCAATACGCTTGCGCAGGTTTATCGGGAGAGCCACCATGGTCCTTGTCCCAGCCAGGCTAATGTGTCCGCGCCACTGTGCCGTGAGGGGCGGGGGGACCATTGCTGCACACGGGTAAGCTGCCTATGGGCCAGAGCGGAAGCCGCATTGCATAGAAGATCCTTCCTTGCTTCCCAGGTCACCCTCAGCAGCGAGATATCGTCCAGGACGAACTCCTGTGGAAAATGGTGGGACAGTCTTCAGTGTAGATGCCCCCTGAAGCTGTTGGCTCTCCCCAAGGCACAGAAACCCAAAGGACAGTGCAACCCTGAAACAATCAGTCCCCCTTACTCACCATTTTGAGGCTCCCGTGGGATATGTGTGCTCTGTTTCGGATGGGAAAATTATGTTATTGGTAGACCCTGTGTGTTTTCTAATCCTTAAGTGCGGGGGGAATCATTACTCTGTCTGGTATAAACAATGCTGCCTCTGTTAAATGTTGCATTTTGCCTATACAGCTGCATCAACCTTGAGACCTCATCCGTCCCTCTTATCGCCTGCTCAGAGACTGCAAAGACTCAGGAAGAGACCACATGCTGCAAGAAGTGATGCGGCAATCTATTAAAAAGAATGAGAAAGCACAGAACTGGAGGGAGAGAGGAAGCAGGATCCGCCAGGAAAACGCAGTGCAGCGGCGGCAAAGCATGGATCAGCTCATAAGCATTCTGGAGCACCAAGCAGACGATCCAGGAGCTCGTAGCCATGCAGAAGGAGCAGTACCGCAAGCACAAACGCCACCCCCCCACAGCCCTTGTCCCAAAACTCTTTCCGTTGTGCCCCACTGTCACCTCCAACCCACTTTCCTCAACTTCCGTGTTCTTCACACCACCAGTTGCCTCCAACACCAGTATCTTCACCACCCAGACTTGAAAACCACGACCCTTACCCTCTGCACTCAACCCCCATCACCATGCAGTATAGCTGTCCTGAAGTGCAGCACTCACTGCACAGCACACCAGACAGAACATACGCGAATCTGTGATTGTACCGTTCCCCACTCCACCCCCTTGTTTCTTTTCAATAAATAAATTTGTTTTCTTTTCAATAAATGGATTTTTTGGCTTTGAAAACATTCTTTATTATTGCATAAAGTAAAAGACTCCTTAGTCCAGGAAATAAACAGGCACTGAAAGTCTGCTTGTCTGCTTAGCAAACACTGATTCCTAAAGATTGGAACTACTGCACTTCACTCCCGTGCAGGGCACCAGATATCACTGCTAGTTTTCAGCCTCAAATTGCTCCCTCAAGTCATCCCTAATCCTTGCAGCCCCGCGCTGGGCCCCCGTAATAGCCCTGGTCTCTGGCTGTGCAAATTCAGCCTCCAGGTGTTCAACCTCGGAGGTCCATGCCTGAGTGAAGCTTTCACCCTTCCCTTCACAAATATTATGGAGGGCACAGCACACGGATATAACCGCGGGGATGCTGTTTTCAACCAAGTCCAGCTTCCCATACAGAGATCGCCAGCGGCCTTTTAAACGGCCAAAGGCACACTCCACAGTCATTCGGCACCGGCTCAGCCTGTAGTTGAACCATTCCTTGCTGCTGTCAAGGCTCCCTGTGTAGGGTTTCATGAGCCATGGCATTAACGGGTAAGCGGGATCTCCAAGGATCACAATGGGCATTTCGACTTCCCCTACTGTGATCTTCCGCTCTGGGAAAAAAGTCCTGGCCTGCATCTTCCTGAACAGCCCAAGTGTTCCAAAAGATGCGTGCGTCATGCACCTTTCCGGGACAGCCTGTGTTAATGTCAATGAAACGCCCACGGTGATCCACAAGCGCCTGGAGAACCATAGAGAAATACCCCTTCCGATTAACGTACTCGGATCCTAGGTGGGATGGTGCCAGAATAGGAATGTGCGTCCCATCTATTGCCCCTCCACAGTTAGGGAACTCCATTTATGCAAAGCCATCCACTATTTCCTGTACGTTACCCAGAGTCACGGTTCTTCTGAGTAGGATGCGATTAATGGCCCTGCAAACTTGCATCAACACGATTCCAACGATCGACTTTCCCACTCCAAACTGGTTTGCGACTGACCGGTAGCTGTGTGGAGTTGCCAGCTTCCAGATTGCAATAGCCACCCGCTTCTCCACTGGCAGGGCAGCTCACAATCTCATGTCCTTGCGCCGCAGGGTGGGGGTGAGCTCCTCACACAGTCCCATGAAAGTGGCTTTTCTCATCCGAAAGTTCTGCAGCCACTGCTCATCATCCCAGACTTCCATGATGATGTGATCCCACCACTTGGTGCTTGTTTCCCGAGCCCAAAAGCGGTGTTCCACGGTGCTGAGCATGTCCGTGAATGCCACAAGCAATTTCATGTCATACGCATTACGCGGCTCGATAGCATCCTCGGACTCCTCACTCTCACTGTCACTTTGGATCTTAAGGAATAGTTCGACAGCCAAACGTGATGTGCTGGCGAGATAAGTCAGCATACGCCTCAGCAGTTCGGACTCCATTTCCTGCAGACAACAGATCGCACTGCACAGAAACCGTTGAAAGATGGCGCCAAAGGTGGATGGAAACAAAGGGATTTCTGGGATGCAAAGCGATGCATCATGGGTCATTGGGACAGGACCCAGAATTCCCCGCACCCACACCCCCTTCCCACAACCCATGGCGCCAGAATGGGAAGAGGTGCTCTGTGGGATAGCTGCCCATAATGACCCAACGGCGCTGCAAATGCTGCAAATGTGGCCACGAAAGTGCGCTGGGCAGCTGTCAGTGTGGACAGACTGCAGCGCTTTCCCTACTCAGCTGTACGAAGTCAGGTTTAACTCACAGCGCTGTACAGCTGCAAGTGTAGCCAAGGCCCTAGACAGCAGTAGAATATTGAGGGTCAGGATTCCTGATTATGGAAGGGGAGTACTTTCTGCTTGTTAGGGCAGTAATTAGTGATGGGGTTGGTGTGTTCCATCTGAAATGCAATATAGATGATGAATGAGTCATGGGACAAAAGTAGTAAAACATTTCCTAAGTTTGAAAGGGGGAGATTCTGATCCACACTAGTGAAAGATTTTAGATCACTGGATCATCCTTCAATGGTGTTTCATGGTGAGATATGGGACCTTCATAACAATGGAAAGGGGAAACTCCCTATTTCTTCACTCCCTCCAGACTTCTAACATTCAAAAAGTATAGGCAGCTTTAAAAGCTGCTATTAGAAATACATGTTTTTTACAAAGATTATTACAGAAAAGTTTTCACCTTTCCTACAAATGTGAAATTACTTCTCCATAATAAAGATGTCTCAAGGTTCATCACAGGCAATATTGAAGCCTTGACAGGTTTACGGTTTTGTATCTCATGGAATAACAGGGCTAGAAACAAACATGCATACCTTTAGAATGCAAGCAATCCTGTGTTCCAGTTTGATAAAGCTTATTGTTTTAAAGTCTTTAAAATTCATGACATTATTATTAAGGCTGCCAGTTTGCCTGCAGGCACCACCCCCGCAGCTTCCATTGGCCATGGTTCCTGGCCAACGGGAGCTGCAGAGCCGGCACTTGGGGTGAAGGCAGTGTGCAGAGCTACCTGGCCACACTTCCACCTAGGAGCTGAGCGAGGGGATGTTGCTGCTTCCGGGGAGGCATGAAGCCAGGTAGGGAGCCTGCTGGATATGCCAATCCTCCCCCAGCACCTGCAGTGCCTCCGGGCCGCCCCCCCACCAAGATTTAGTCAGGGGTATATAGTAGAAGTCATGAACAGGTCACGACAGTGAATTTTTGTTTACTGCCCATGACCTGTTCATGACTTTTGCTAAAAATACCTGTGACTAAAATGTAGCCTTAAGCAATTTTATAAATCTTTAAAAGAGTCTAAAGCGTTGGTGTCCAAACTTTTCCTGTCGTGCCCTCCCCCTTACCAGTAATGGAATCTGTCCGCACCTCCCCCATTCCATTAATGCACAGCCAAAGCTTTCTCCACAAAGGAGCTTGGGCTGAAGGTAGAAATGGGGTCAGAACTGGGAATGGGGGAGGAGCTGGGTCTAGAGATGGAGCTGGCCCGGGGGTGGAGAGTGAATGAGGGCAGACCTGGTTTGGGGGCAGAGCAGGGGGCAGAGTGGAGCAGCAGCTGGAGCCGGAGATGGGCTGGGGCGGAGCTGAACTGCGGCTGGGGGCAGAGCAGGGGGCTAAGTAGAGCTGGGCTGGGGATCAAGTGGAGCTGCAGCTGGGGGCAGAGCTGTTCTGGGGGCAGAGCAGTTCCTTGCCCCCCGGGGTGTGCCCCACAGTAGTGCGGCACACCCCTCCGAATGTTCCTCCATGCCCTCCTATGGGAGTTTGGGGGTGTGACCCACAGTTTGGAGACCACTGTTCTAAAGTGTATAATTTAGATGAACAATGTTAAATAAATAAATAAATGAATGAATAAATATATTTGTCTCTCCAGCTTTACAGGTGGAGAATATGAAAACCAGTGCAACTAAAAATGTTCAAAACTCTATAAAATATTTGAGTAACAGAAGGGTAGCCGTGTTAGTCTGAATCTGTAAAAAAGCAACAAAGGGTCCTGTGGCACCTTTAAGACTAACAGAAGTATTGTAGCATAAGCTTCCGTGGGTGAATGCCCACTTGCATCAGACGCAAAGCATCTGCTCCAAGCTTATGTTCCAATACTTCTGTTAGTCTTAAAGGTGCCACAGGACTCTTTGTTGCTTTTTATAAAATATTTATAATACTCTGAAATAGTTTCTTTACAAATTGTGGCATATATACAAGACCTGATGATGGAGCAAAAAGGCTTTATTTGTGCTCTTTGAGAAAACATTCTTGTGGCTATTTTGTTTTTAAATCACAACTATTTGATTCTGCTCAGAAGTCTGTAATATTAGAGTAATCCCAGTGGAGATGGATTAGTGAGGAAAGCAAAGAAAGCAAAGTTGAAAGACTATATAACAAGGGTAATATGTTCAGGCTTCCACGTGCCAGTAAGCATGAGAGCTACTGCATTATGCATGAGCCTCATTCTAAATGTGAAATGAGCAGGAGTGCCCGAAAATAAAAAATTACAGTAGAAAACAGAGAGGGCCTTTTTCAGCAATTCTCATTTGCTGAGCCATGGTCTCAGGCTGACAATATTATCCAGACAGTATCAGGGGGTAGCCATGTTAGTCTGTATCTACAAAAACAACAAGGAGTCTGGTGGCACCTTAAAGACTAACAGATTTATTTGGGCATAAGCTTTCGTGGGTAAAAACCTCACTTCTTTGGATGCATAGAGTGAAAGTTACAGATGCAGGCATTATATACTGACACATGGAGAGCAGGGAGTTACTTCGCAAGTGGAGAACCAGTGTTGACAGGGCCAGTTCAATCAGGGTGGATGTAGTCCACTCCCAATAATGGATGAGGAGGTGTCAATTCCAGGAGAGGAAAAGCTGCTTCTGTAATGAGCCAGCCACTCCCAGTCCCTATTCAAGCCCAGATTAATGGTGTT
>NC_048299.1:123382650-123407756 GCF_013100865.1 Trachemys scripta elegans | reverse complement strand
GCCCAGAACCCAGTAGGAGCACTCTCCAGTTGCTGTCTGGCTTGACCCCGTCACAATATCAATGTGCATTTAATGTGTTTGAATTTGTGTGTGTATGTAAATATATAATGCATATTGATATGTATGACTTTGTTTTTTGTTTTCTTTGTTTTTGAACTGCCATGATGTTGGGACGTCTTTTTTACCTCAGTTGTAATTGTAAAAAGTCAAATTATTTGTATGTATTTTATGTTAAGCTGTGTATTTTGGCTGCTTTGTTTAAATTACTGATTATTGAATATGTTTGAAAAACAAGGATACTAATAAAAGCACTGTGTTTTGCATGATATATGCCTGTGAAAAGCCAGGGCTAAACATTTTTGGCTTCTCCTGGAGTCAAGTATCAGGGGGTAGCCGTGTTAGTCTGTATCTACAAAAACAACAAGGAGTCTGGTGGCACCTTAAAGACTAACAGATTTATTTGGGCATAAGCTTTCATGGGTAAAAACCTCAGGTTTTTACCCATGAAAGCTTATGCCCAAATAAATCTGTTAGTCTTTAAGGTGCCACCAGACTCCTTGTTGTTTTTGTAGATACAGACTAACACGGCTACCCCCTGATACTTGACTCCAGGAGAAGCCAAAAATGTTTAGCCCTGGCTTTTCACAGGCATATATCATGCAAAACACAGTGCTTTTATTAGTATCCTTGTTTTTCAAACATATTCAATAATCAGTAATTTAAACAAAGCAGCCAAAATACACAGCTTAACATAAAATACATACAAATAATTTGACTTTTTACAATTACAACTGAGGTAAAAAAGACGTCCCAACATCATGGCAGTTCAAAAACAAAGAAAACAAAAAACAAAGTCATACATATCAATATGCATTATATATTTACATACACACACAAATTCAAACACATTAAATGCACATTGATATTGTGACGGGGTCAAGCCAGACAGCAACTGGAGAGTGCTCCTACTGGGTTCTGGGCAGGTGGGCAGGTGCAAGCCCGCCCACGGTTAAAGGATCTTCCCCAGCCTGTGGGAAGGATCCACTGAGCCCAGGAACTCAACTAATTATGGGGGACAACAGAAAATATAACAAGAGTGGGTGTGCAGGTCAAACGGTCAAAACAAGATACTGTGAAGGGGACACTGAGCAGAGAACCCTGGACGGCGCCCACTGCTCCTCAAAGGTGTCAAGGGAGCCAGCGGACACTGCTCAAAGGAACTCTGCCCGGATGCGTGAACGGAGGATCAGAAAAAAGGCCCCACAGTCGTGGGGAACCCCCTCAGACAACATCCTCTCCTTGGTCTTATAGATGGCCACTTTGGCCATCACTACGAGGAACTTGACGAGGAGGTCCTGCGACTTTGTGGGGACATGGATAGAATGTGTGTATATAGGAAGGTGGGGGGAAAAATGCATCCAAAAATGTAAAAGGAGATCTAGGAGGAGCCAGAAATAGGGGCTGCAACCTGGTGCACTCAAGGTAGACATGTGCCGGGGTCTCCCTCACACCGCAAAAGCGACAAGCTCCGGGGACAGGAATGAACCGTGCTAAGTACATGTCTGTGCTCACGGCTCCATGAAGGAGCTGCCAGCTGATATCCCTGGCAGGCCTCGGGACAAGAGTAGAATACAGGCTGGCCCACCGGGGTTCCTCACCCTCGACAGGTGACATTAGGTCCCGCCATTTGGTATCGGGGCGGGACACGAAGATGAGGAAATGGAGAGTATGGAGCACGAGTGTGTATAGATGTACCCTTGGGGCCGCTCGAAATAGAACTGGCTGCAGATCACACAGCCGGCTTGAGGTATAAGGGTGGGGCGGCCGGGGAGGCTCATGGGACAGGGGCCCAATGAAAAGATCCGGAGGGCCCCAGGTGTGAGGTGGGCGGGGAGCACCGTCCCTTAGGATCTGCTCAAGGTAAGTTTGAGAGGCGGGCGACAAGGCTGCCCTCACCTTCTGAAGTACGCGCCGGGGAATACGAAGGGTGGAGAGCCCCATACGCTGAGCGAGTATCAGGGGGTCCACCCAGTTTCCCCAGTCGTAGTCCACGAGGTCTCCGATCCTAGTGACTCCCGCCAGGACCAACCTCTGGTGCACCGAGGGGAACTCTGGCACCTGCACCCAAAGTTGGAGATTGTGTAGCAGGGGCTCTGCAAGGAGATCTACCCCCTCGGTGGCCATCACGGACCTGGCTCCTCTGGTTGCACTGTAGGGGAGGGTTCCAATACCATAAGAGGGTTCAGTGAACAATGGTGCTCAACATAAAAGGAGAAAAGGCACAAGCATGCGGGGAGGGGACATGGGCGCACAGAGCAAGGCGGCGGGGTAAGAGGAGCAGTGGAAAGCAAGAGGAGAAGGGAACGGGCTGAAAGTAGACTGGGACAGGGCTAGAAGACCGTAGGGACTAGCTGCAAGGGCTAGGGTGGGGCAGGCAAACCCGCAAACTCCCAGAGACTGAGGAGGGGAAGGCAAACAAGCAAAAACCCAAGGGCTGGGGTAGGGCAGGCAAACAAACAGGGTGTTTAACATGGCGAAGGTGATCGGTGTCATAGTGAGGGCTGGGGGGGTCCTCGCTGGCAGGGATGCTAATGGCAGCTGTTGGCCCTCGCAGCAATCCATGACTGACTCCTAAGGTTAGCAGTGAGTCATGGAAGCCACGGGCCCACTGATAGGCCGTAGCCTCCTGCATCCCGGTACCTTTACCCTCCCCCAAAATGGCCCTCAAGGCCCGGAGGACTTGATGGAAATCCCCCCAGCACTGGAGAACAAGCTGCACCTTAGTCTGGGACCCACGAAGATCCTGGAGAAAAATGCGCAGCTCTTCTTGCAGCGCATTGGGGGATGGGGTCACTGGCCCCCGGCTGTCCTCCAGTTGGGTCCCCACAACAGCCCTGTGGCCTACTGAGGCTGGCAGACAGGAGGTGGACCCCCAGTGCAGCGTCCATTGTACTGGTGCCACACAGCCCATCTCAGACCCCGGCTCAGGAGAGGGTGGCAGAGGGAAAACAGCAGCCCCTAACGAGTCTGGATAGGGGAACACGAAGACCGCCCTCTGAGGGTTGTCCGATGGGAAGGGGAATGAGATAACTCCAGGGGCAGCATCATCATGGGAGGAAGTGGGCGGAGAGAAGGGAACGGCATCGGGAACAGGGATGGAACTGGGATCAGGCTCATGGATTGAATTCTGCAACCATATGGCTCATATGCAGCCTCCTATTTAGATGATGTCTTTGTCTACAGCAAAGATGGGAGGAACATCTCGCACATGTCGCTTCCATCCTACAGTCCTTACAGTGGGCTGGGCTAATGGCAAACCCCACAAAGTGCAAGATAGAGAAGGAAGAAACCACGTACCTGGGACATACTTTAGGAAAAGGCCAAGTCCAGTCCATCACAGATAAAGTACAGGTGCTCAAAGCATTTCTATGTTGCACCACAAAGAAGCAAGTCAGAAGGTTTTTGTGGCTTGCAGGCTAATACCGGCACTTTGTGCCAGGGTTTTCAACTATCTCAGCACCTCTGACGAACCTAGTTAAGTACAGTAGCCTCAAGAAGTTACACTGGTCCAAGGCCTGCAAAAGATCTTCTAGAAAATGAAAGAACTCCTATGTAAAGAGCCTGTCCTGTTTAGTCCTGACTTCTCAAAAGAATTAATTTTGCAGACCAATGCTTCGGAAGTGGGGTTGGGCGTCCTCTTGTCCCAGGTAATAAATGAAAAGAAACGCCTGGTACTCTACTTCAGCCACAAGCTGTTCTCACAGGAACAGGAATATTCTTTAATAGAATAGGAAGGTCTTTCTGTGAAATGGGCGGTGAACTTTCTACAATATTACCTCCTTGGAAATCCATTCAAGCTTGTCACTGACCATGCCCCCTTCAGGTGGTTAAATGCCATGAAGGACACAAAGCCCCAGCTTAAGCATATGTACCTGTCTCTCCAGCCCTACACCTTCCCAATTCAGCACAGAGCTGGGAAAGCTCACCAAAATGCTGATGTTTTTTCCAGGGGGGAGGAGGGGGATGGAACAATCTAATGGTCCTGGTTCTCCTGGTTCCAACTTGAGGGGGAGGGTGTGTGGTGGGTTACAGAAACCCCACACTGGGCAATAAGGTATTAAGGAGTTGCTCCGTCCTCAGCTAGTCTGACCCTGCCACACCTGCAACAGACGTACACGCTGGGAAAGGAGTTAAAAGGGAGCAGAACAGCTCAGGGCAGACCAAGGAAGAGAAGGGACCGCTACCTTGCAGCTCCTCAGAAAAGAGTTGAGGGAAGGCAGGATTTCTCCCTCAAAAACTGCCTGAAGGTCCCTCCCTGAAGAAAGGCTGGACCTGCTTCTGTTATACCCAGAGAAGGACACATTTCCCGATCTTGAATACTAATCCAGTTTATTTGTGTTGATTGCCTGTGTTTTGTTTATGGACTAACCTTAAAGGGGAGAGACACAAAAGCACAAAAGGAGGCCACCCCTAGAGGGAGAGAGCTATCCCACCATGCCTGGCCACAAAAAGTTGCCAAGTGGTGAGCTGACCCCCTACATAGCCTCCTGTGACAGACTGTGAACTTTGGACAATAGCGGGGCGGTAGGGATTGGCTCACGGACAGTGCCAGCTCTAGGTTTTTTGCCGCCCCAAGCAAAAAAAATTTTGGCTGCCCCCTGTCCAAGCCCTGGGCTCCTTGCTGCACCCCCCCTGCCGCCTCAGCCCTGGGCTCTCCCCCACCACCCGCACCCCCCTGCCTCCCCAGCCCTGGGCTCTCACCCCCCTGACCCACACTCCCCTGCCTCCCCAGTCCTGGGCTCTCACCTCCCCCACCCGCATCCCCCTGCCGCCCCAGCCCTGGGCTCTCCCACACACACACACGCACACACCCTGCTGCCCCAGCTCTGGGTTCCCCTTATCCCCCCAACATTGCCCCCCACACACACACCTCCTGCCGCCCCAGCCCTGGGCTCACGCCCCACACCTGCACTCTCCTTCCGCCGCAGCCCTGGGTCACTGGTAACTCGCTCCCACGGCAGGTCATTCAGCAGGAATTTTAGATGTGCACAGAACACAGACAGGATTGGTTCCCATATGGTTACAGAACTGCAGTAAAGTGGAACAATTTTCAGCTTGTGTGATTGGAGGATATCTGGATGCATATTATAAGACTGTCCTACATAAATGAGGAAAAGTTGAGGTTCCTTTATTATTCTTTTGTTCCACTCTTTCTTTCTATGGGGAATTTGCCATTGGAATATCACTGTCCTCCTTTTAAACAAACAAACAAGCAAAAGGCAATGGCTGTTGAAAATAGCAATTCCAGTCCTAATAACCACTGGGAAGCATTTCTTGCTCAATTTTATCCTATTTTTTCTACAGCAAGTTACAGTGGATCAGTATATTTGATTTGGGAGAAATGAAGTAACAGCTGCCCAAACTGAGCCTGAGCACTCCTGAATTTTGAGGTGTTCAAATCTGGAAGGCAGGTGCTGGGGGGGGGCGGGGGCTGTGGCTCCGCGGGGGAGCACGGCAGCATGTATGCAGCAGTGTGTCTGGTGCTGCACGAAGCCAGACACGCTGGTCTTAGTGGCACGGTAAGGGGGCTGGGGGGGTTGGAGAAGGGGTAGGGAGTTCCAGGGGGGGCCATCAAGGGACAGGGAGCAGGGAGGGTTGGATGGGCGGGAGGTTTGGGAGGGCAGTCCGGGGCAGGGAGAAGGGGGGGTTAGATGGGTCAGGGGGTTGGGGGGGCAGTTAGGGGACAGGCAGCAGTTGGATAGGCATGGGAGTCCCAGGGGTTTGTCAGGGGACAGGCAGGGGGTGGGATCCTAGAGGGGAAGTTGGGGACAAGGACCAGTGGGGCTTAGATAGGGGATGGGGTCCTGGTGGGCAGTTGGGGCAGGGGTCCCGGGAGGGGGTGATCAGGGGGACAGGGAGCAGGGGGGTTGGATGGGTTGGGGTTTCTGTGGGGGGCAGTCAGAGGGAGTGGATGGGGGCAGGGTGGAGCTACCCTCCCGTGGAGTGTCCTATATTTTGAATGTTAAAATATGGAATCCCTACTCACAGCGCAGCTCTCCATTCACAGCAGGCTACAGCATGAGGTCTCAGCTTCCTCACTCCCTCCCCCTCTTTCCTGTTGGTAGTGGCCAAGGGAATGCTGGGAAATGTAGTTCTTTCCCTGCTCCAGAGCTGGCTCTATAGGCAGGGAGCTAACTAAGGAACTACAGCTCCCAGGGCCCCCTGTTGGTTCTCAGCTCCCATGCTGGATCCCTGCCGCCCCTGCAAATGGGCTGCCCCAAGCACGTGCTTGCTTTGCTGGTGCCTAGAGCCGCCCCTGCTCACGGAGTGCAGCCTGAAGGTGCTCCTGGGTGTCAGACCCTTGTGTTTCCTTTCCAGGGCTCTGGGCTGGAGCCTGGTGGAGTGGGAGGGCCTGGGCTCCTCTACCAACACCCCTCCCCCACATGTTGAAGGGCCTAAGTTCTGACCTCTAGGCAACGCTCCCCACAAGCGAAGACCATCACAGTGCCACAGTGAAACCAATACTTACAATGATCTGGCAGAATAGAAATTTGCATCCTTTAAACTGACAGATGCAAACCAATCCATAACTGAAAACAAAGGAATTGTGGAGGCTAAGGTTAGTATTCAAAATAAAACTTCCAGATGAACCTGTTCAATTTTACTAAATCTAAAATTGGACAGAAACTCTCTCTTCATTTGTACCAGGAAGTATCTTCAATAAACCCCTTGATCCCACAGTTGTTTGGGTACCACTTCAACAACACCAACTTTTGAACACCTGATATAAGAATTACCCCAAGGGAATGTTCTCTGAAAAGCAAAATGTTGGGGGAATTGAGAAGGAGTATCTTTCTAACTGAATTGCATATCCCTTCTCTGTAATTTTTAGGACCCACTTGTCCAATGTAATAATCTTCCAATTGTCAACTAAATGGGCTATCTTATCTCCAAATAAAGGAAGGGATGCATCCTTGCCAAGTAGTCCATAACTCTTAATCCTCATGTCAAATGAGAGGCCTTGTATTCAGTGAAGATGAAGAGGAAGGAACAGATTGCTTAGATTTAGATCTGGTTTGGAAAGATTTCTTTTTATTTTGAGACTGCGATGAAAACATTATCTGTTGTTGTTGATACTGATGTTTCTGAAATGAGGACTGAGGATAAAACTGCTTCTGATAACCAAAAAAAAAAAAAAAAAAGTGAGTAGGATACCTCCATCTAACAGCAGTATATAACCCCAGTGATCAAGCAGTCAATCTGCTCTTTTAATTTCTCAAAAATGCATTTGTTTTATTACTGAAAAGACCATCACATTCAAAATGAAGGTCTTTCACTTCAGCCCCAGTATCCATAGTCTGTGATGATGATCACAGCCACGCATGCCTCCTCAAATAACAGCAGATGCCAGTGCTCTGGTCAAAAAGTCAGAAGCATCAAAGTAAGCTCTGAAACCACGCTTAGCCACATTTTGTCCCTCCATCAATATTGCATTTTCTAATCTCCTCTTATCATCTAGAAAATAAAGCCATCTCTTCTCACAGATGGAATCGGTAATGGGCCACGCCCACCTGGTAATTAGCCACCTGAATTCCCAGAAAAGAGGAAGAAGCTTCCTACACTAAGTTATGGGGAGAGGTAGATAAGCTGGAGGGTAGGGATAGGGTCCAGACTGACCTAGACAAATTGGAGGATTGGGACAAAAGAAATCTAATGAGATTCAACAAGGACAAGTGCAGAATCCTGCACTAAGGATAGAAGAATCCCATGCACCGCTACAGGCTGGGGACTGACTGGCTAAGCAGCAGTTCTGCAGAAAAGGACCTGGGGATTACAGTGGACAAGAAGCTGGCTATAAGTCAGCAGTGTGCCCTTGTTGCCAAGAAGGTCAACGGCATATTGGGCTGTATTAGTAGGAGCATTGCCAGCAGATCGAGGGAAGTGATTATTCCCCTCTATTCGGCACTGGGGAGGCCACACCTGGAGTATTGTGTCCAATTTTGGTCCCCCCACTACAGAAGGGATGTGGATAAATTGGAAAAAGTCCAGCGGAGGGCAACGGAAATGATTAGGGGGCTGGGGCACATGACTTACGAGGAGAGGCTGAGGGAACTGAGGTTATTTAGTCTGCAGAAGAGAAGAGTGAGGGGGGGATTTGATAGCAGCCTTCAACTACCTGAAGGGGGATTTCCAAAGAGGATGGAGCTAGGCTGTTCTCAGTGGTGGCAGATGACAGAACAAGAAGCAATGGTCTCAAATTGCAGTTGGGTCTAGGTTGGATATTAGGAAAAACTATTTCACTAGGAGGATGATGAAGCACTGGAATGAGTTACCTGGGGAGTTGGTGGAATCTCCATCCTTAGAGGTTTTTAAGGCCCGGCTTGACAAAGCCCTGGCTGGGATGATTTAGTTGGTGTTGGTCTTGCTTTGAGCAGGGGATTGGACTAGATGACCTCCTGAGGTCTCTTCCAACCCTAATATTCTATGATTCTAAGAAAAACTCTCCCCCAAGGGCATCAATCTCCTTCCCTTTTCTGTCTGCAGGAGTCGAACAGTCTTGACCAGACCTGAGCCTATTACTGGCAGCAGCAACAATCAGAAAATTAGGCACATGGTGAGTGTGAAAGTACAATCCTCCCTCCCCCGCATGAGATTTCTGATACAACTTGTTTGCTTTCTTGGATATAGGCTGACAAGAAGTAGGGGTAGCCCAAACGGTCTTAGCACGCTGCAAAAGACCATCCAGTACAGAAAATAACATCCTGTTCCTGGAAGAAGCACCAAGACTGTTGAATACCAGATGCAACACCTGTTCCAAAGCAACTGAAGGTAAGTTCAACCTGGATACCATACAATCCACTAAGTCATGGAACTGCAAAGCATCCTCAGGAGATGATACAGAAGCAACACCCATGTGTTCATCAGGTGACAAATCAGAAGGGCATGCAGATCTAGGAGCCAACAGAATCTCTCTTCCTCTCCCTCATTGAGCTCTCACTTGGATATGAGGACACTCAAAAGCAGAAAAGTGAACATCAGCCATTGCCACAGTAAAAGTCCTTTTTGGATCCAAGGATTGTCCCCAAAAGGGAAAGGATGACTGTGCCAGTGCCAAAGAACCAGACTGCACTGGATCTGGAGACTTAGTTCTGCACCTGAAGGCTTTGAAGTCAAACCCAGAACTGATTTAGGTTTCAGTCAGAACCACAAAGGCCATGTCAGAATCAGATAAATCCGACAAGTCTGACATTTGGGATCTGGCTCTGCTAAAAGTGGCTGTCTTCTCCTTCGCCTTTTTCTTTTGAACCAACACAGTTGGAATTGACGGTGTGATCCCAGATTCCTTAACAGACAGACAGAGCCGGGGAAGCCTTGAAGGCTTTAGCAGGAAGAGCCGATGAAGCAGGAACCAGAACTGGAACTTTATGCATCTTAATCTTGCTAGATGAAGCAATTGGGGCCAAATCAGGCCTCAGTCTTCTGATCTGATGATCTCCTGAAACCTGACAATTTAGTTGCAAGAATTTTAGTCAAGAGCACCTGCAGTCTGTTCTGCCTGTCCTTACATGCTCTGGGTGTAAAAGTCCAGCAAATAGCACACCCACAAAGATAACAGCCCACTCCGAAGCTCTTAAGGAACCTAAGGTAGTAATTCAATGTGGGGAAGACAGCTGTGCACAAAGTACACTCCTATACCCCAGCTTCCGCTTCTTCAGTTCTGACATTACACGGAACTGAACTAACAAATTACACTAACTATACTATTATTAAGAACATGAGAACATAAGAATGGCCGTACTGGGTCAGACCAAAGGTCCATCTAGCCCAGTATCCTGTCTATCAACAGTGGCCAATGCCAGGTACCCCAGAGGGAGTGAACCTAACAGGTAATGATCAAGTGATCTCTCTCCTGCCATCCATCTCCACCCTCTGACAAACAGAGTCTAGGGACACCATTCCTTACCCATACTGGCTAAAAACCATTAATGGACTTAACCTCCATGAATTTATTTAGTTCTCTTTTAAACCCTGTTATAGTCCTAGCCTTCACAACCTCGTCAGGCAAGGAGTTCCTCAAGTTGACTGTGCGCTGTGTGAAGAAGAACTTCCTTTTATTTGTTTTAAACCTGCTGCCCATTAATTTCATTTGCTGGCCCCTAGTTCTTATATTATGGGAACAAGTAAATAACTTTTCCTTATTTACTTTCTCCACATCAATCATGATTTTATATATCTCTATCATATCCCCCCTTAGTCTCCTCTTTTCCAAGCTGAAAAGTCCTAGCCTTGTTAATCTCTCCTCATATGGGACCCGTTCCAAACCCCTAATCATTTTAGTTGCCCTTCTCTGAACCTTTTCTAATACCAGTATATCTTTTTTGAGATGAGGAGACCACATCTGTATGCAGTATTCAAAAATTGGGCGTACCATGGATTTATATAGAAGCAACATGATATTTTTTGTCTTATTAGCTATCCCTTTCTTAATGATTCCCAACATTCTGTTAGCTTTTTTGTCTGCCACTGCACATTGAGCGGATGTTTTCAGAGAACTATCCACAATGATTTCAAGATCTCTTTCTTCAATGGTAACAGTTAATTTAGACAACTTCATTTTATATGTATAGTTGGGATTATGTTTTCCAATGTTCGTTACTTTACATTTATCCACATTAAATTTCATTTTCCATTTTGTTGCCCAGTCACTTAGTTTTGTGAGATCTTTTTGAAGTTCTTCACAGTCTGCTTTCGTCTTAACTATCTTGAGCGGTTTAGTATCATCTGCAAACTTTGCCACCTCACTTTTTACCCGTTTCTCCAGATCATTTAAGAATAAGTTGAATAGGATTGGTCCCAGGACTGACCCTTGGGGAACACCACTAGTTACCCTTCTCCATTCTGAGAATTTACCATTTATTCCTACCCTTTGTTCCCTGTCTTTTAACCAGTTCTCAATCCATGAAAGGACCTTCCTTCTTATCCCATGACAACTTAATTTACGTAAGAGCCTTTGGTGAGGGACCTTGTCCTAACCTAACATGATGCTTTACACTAAAAACAACAACTACAACAAACATCCAAAGGCACCTGAACAGGAGAAAAAATCCAGAACTGATGAACCCAAGCAGTTCACTTCTGTCTGGTGCAGCAGTTGGAAGGAGCTGAGGTGGTAAAGGGTGCAGCGACCCCTTACATAGTCTTGCACTCAGAACATTTGGAGATGCCAAGGAGAGGGGTGGGAGGGGACACACGTGCTCTGACAAGTACTGCTTGGAGAAGGTTTTATCGTTAGGCTACACTGGGTGGCATATTACCCGTAGGTAGGAATAGGCAGAGCCACTCAAAGAAGAAGATTTTTATTACACTGGAAACAGGAAAAACATTCTGGGTCAATTTTGTGCCTTACAGCAGGCATTACATTGACCCAAAATTACATTTTGCTCATACATTTTTTGCTTTGGTAGTAAACATAATGGAGTTTCATCAAGCAAAAACCAGCTATTTCACTGAGACAAAGTTTCTCATCAATATTACATTTCCCACCACTTCCTTAAACACCATTCTCCAGATCAATTAACTCTCCCCTTATTTCTCCTAAATACAAGGCCAAGAGATGGCCTCTAATGCCCCCAAAAATTCAAGAGGTTTGTTTTTGTTTGTTTGTTTGTTTTGGGGGGTTGATTTTTTTCAACATATCAGGTTACTAGAGCCACATTTAGACCCTGATCCAGCAAAGCATTTCTGTATTTACTTAATTTGAAACACAAGTTCCAATTGACTTCAATATGACAACTTATGTGCTTAAGTTACACAAGTGCTTAAGACTTGGCTGCACAAAAGAAGATAGGTGCCTAAGTCCCAGTTTCAGCACCTCTGCCACTGACCTATGTAGGTGTCTAAACTTTACTCAGTGTTTACATTTCTGCAGAAAAAGTTCCCTAGGTGTCCATGTTTTTGCTTCTGGGCACGTGCACTGCTGCCCCACTCGAGGTGTCTGGGCACTTATCTTCCGCTTAAGCCCCAGAGCAATTCACAAAGCGGGGGAAGACAAGAGTTCAGCCACCTAAGTTACATCTGGGGCCCAATCCAACAAAACCCTTTGACTGTGCCTGCTGGAATGAGCCATTCAGGGGAGTTCATACCAAACAGCCGGGGGGGGAGGGAGTGATGTGGGGGGGGAAGGAGCTCCCTCATATCTTTTGACTGGGATCTGCCACCTATCAGATGAGGGCCCTAATCATTTGGCTATAGGCCATTCTGACATGGTCCTCCTTTAATCTCTCCTGTTGAAGCTGTTGTTCTGTGGATAAAGAGTAATTGGACCTGGGGGTCTGGATTTTGGGCTCCCCACAGCCTGGGTGAGAGCTATAACCACCAGCATCCAGAGTCATTCTCACGCTTGTGTTCTCTTTCTCTAGCCCAAATGACACACTCATTATTTATCCACAGTGGAACAGCTTCAACAGGAGAGACTGAGAGAGCCCCACATCAGAATATCCCATAGCCCAGTGGTTAGGGCACTTACCTGAGAAGTGGTAGAGCCCTGTTCAAATCCCTTTGCTTCCTCAGGTGGAGGGGGGGACTTGAACCAGGGTCTATCCTATCTGAGGTGAGTGCTCTAACCACTAGGCTAAAAGTTATGAGGGAAGTGCCTCTTCCGCACTCCCTGGCAACTCCCAGACCTTTGTAAAAATGTCATAGGTGCCTGACTCCAAAGAGGGTTCCAGCTGTGAATCACTAGCAGAAATAGGCACCTGTCTCTATGAGAGGCATGGGTCTTAGCACACACCCAGTCTCTATGAGAGGCATGGGTCTTAGCACACACCCAGGCATCTCCCTGTCTAGAATGCTGACTATTGGGAGTCGCATTCTAAGGCTTCCCATTCATTGTATAGGGAGCATAGGTGCTAACTCAGTAGACTAGTTAAAGTGAGGAGAAAATGGAAGGAATCAGTAATGTTGGAAGAAAAATATGAATTGGATTTAAAGTTAATTATACACTAAAGTGAGTAGGAAGGATTTGAGGAAATACTTGAAGGAAAGTGACTCAATATCTCAGAGAGAGAGAGAGAGAGAGGCAGGGCAGTATAAATTAAAGAGCAATACACACAGCTGTGGAGAGTTGGGAGCCAGAAACAAAGAAGAGAAGACCAAAATTAGAAAAGTAGAGTAAGTGGAGAGAGGAGTGGATAAATATTAGGTTGGAACAGCATGATGGGCTAAGTCCTTGCAGAAACAAGGACGGCAATTTTGCATTTGATTCAAAGATAGAAAGCTGTTAAAGGTGAAAGAAGGATGGGGTTGATAAGCAGGGTAAGAAAGTTGTGCTGTGTTTTTCAGCTCTTGGAATTTAGAGAGAATACATTTAAGGAAAATGAAATATATATATATATATATATATATATAAAAGAGAGCTTCAGAAGTCAAAAAATAATTAAGAAATATAAAGAGGAATTGTGATCAACTCCCAGAGACAATACAAGGCTGACTTGCTCAAAATACATGATAGGAAGTGAGATCAAGGATGCCTTGAAAATGTCTGGTCTTGAGAGGAAAGTGAAGTTCTGGGTTAAGTGGCTTATGTCCTGGGTTTCCTTCTCAGTTCCAGTATACTAGAACAACAGCATCATGCTCATGAATGGTTTGCAAAGTTACATGCACACTTTTTCCTCTCATACTCCTTGAAATAACTGTTTGATAAACTGTCTCCAGATATGTAAATATATTTAATGTATATTATTTATAAAATGGCATTAGTAAATCATGCATCAGGCTTGAACCACAGACATAATGATATCCTAGCAATATACCAGAGTCCAGATCTAAATTCCAGTGAAATCAAAGAACATCAATAATTATATCAAAGGGCTATACTGGGTTTCTAAAGTCACAACTGTGTTAGGTGGTGTGAAGGGAGGCTACTACACCAGCTGCAGTTCCAAGAAAAAAATCAGACTGCTGATAACAGAAGCAAGCAGATGTCACACACTGGGGTGTGTGCTATGTGTTTTCATTTATCCCACAGAGTACAGAAGAATTCTTGTTGGCCAATAAGAAAGATACACAACGGAGGGCTCCTTACTTTTGTCTCCCATCACACACCAGATGGGAGTGAGAACCAGAATCTGCCCTATGTTGTTTAACATTCTAAAAGTCAGCAATCAAACCTAGCTGAGTATAAAACTAGCAAGTTATCTTTTTTAAAAAATGCCATAGGCTTATCTGTGTTTTTTCAACATTCTGGATTGCAAACTACTGATGTCTGTATTTATAGAGCAAAAGGTACCAAATGAATGGAGCTGAAAATAAGATGTCCCGTAAAATAAATGAAAAGGTAATAAAACAAACAAAAAAAGAACTAGATGAAGAACTTAGCAGGAATTAAATGAAAAATAAAGTCAGTCAGAATGGTTCATTAATGTTTTTAATCATTAGCTTGATTAAGAGTAAATTAAAATTGATTTTAAAAGCATTTCAAAAGAAGAAATATATTTAGGTTTAATAGACTTAAGTAGCACTCTATTCTTCCAACAGTTCTATGTATAGTCTCCTGCTATGTCCTCGGCGCCATATTAAATTGATATTTAAATACTCCTCTACTGAGCTGCGGTTTATGCTTAATATTCCATCTAGCACTCATCCCATGAAACAAAGTATGTATATGCAATCTAGAACTATTTGAAAGATAAATCAAAACAACCACCAGTGTATCAGACATTGAAGATATGAAAAAACTCACTGGTGTTTTCACCATAAGAAATGCATTAAAAAAAGCACCAACAACCCACAAACAGTTCAAAGTCCATTAGCACTTTGTATTGTGGATTATGGAGAAACTGAAACCATGGTCCTGCCACCATCAGACAACCAATACTGAAAATGGATGCTCAAGGAATACAGTTCTAAAGGACAACAAACATTAAATGATGGAGGGACCAATGACTTAAGAAACAGTAAAACATGAATATGCATAAGAACATAAAAACGGCCGTACTGGGTCAGACCAAAGGTCTATCTAGCCCAGTATCCTGTCTACTGACAGTGGCCAATGCCAGGTGCCGCAGAGGGAGTGAACCTAACAGGTAATGATCAAGTGATCTCTCTCCTGCCATCCATCTCTACCCTCTGACAAACAGACATGAATAACTGACAATAGGGGAATTTGGTTATTGTCTACAAACATTTGATGGCAAGGAGAGTACACGTTTAAAGTACTATAACTAGAAGTAATTGGATAAACATAAGAAAGATAAAAAATTAGACTAAATTGCAGAGAAAACTTCTGAGCAGTGATATCCATAAAACTGTGGACTAACTCCTGAAGGAAAATGGTTGAATCCTTATAATTTGTGCTACTTAAAACTAGATTATTCAACAAGAAAATTATTGGGAAAATTATTCAACAAGATACTGTAGGGAAGAATCCTGGACAAGCTGGAGAAAAATGTTGTCGGCCTGTATTATTCTAACAGACTGCCTATAACTTTTTAGAGTAGCAGCCGTGTTAGTCTGTATCCGCAAAAAGAACAGGAGTACTTGTGGCACCTTAGAGACTAACAGATTTATATGCATCCGAAGAAGTGGGCTGTAGTCCACGAAAGCTTATGTTCTAATAAATCTGTTAGTCTCTAAGGTGCCACAAGTACTCCTGTTCTTATAACTTTTTAATTAGAGTAAGCATATAACAAATACTTGAGCAAATTAACTAAATAAAGAAAAAAATAGGATAAATTCAAATTTTAAATACACAATCTTATTTTCATCTCTGTATAATATACTTATTATGAAGTTATATTACCAATGTTAAATTCTACTGCATTATCATTTTTAATATAACACCTCTGAAAAAATTCAAGTATATTGAATGGAAAGAAACTGAGCATAAAAGGAAATCAATAAGAATAAACTATTTCTCATCCACATTACCTAAAATATGTAAAGCTATGGATTGAAAAATACTCTTCACAAATTATTGCATTTGTAAAACATTTGTAGTACTATGGCAGGAGTGGGCAAACTTTTTGGCCTGAGGGCCACATTGCGGAATAGAAATTGTATGGTGGACCATGAATGCTCACAAAATTGGGGTTGGGGTGCGAGAGGCAGTGCGGGCTCTGGGGTGGGGCTGAGGCTGAGGAGTTTGGGGTGTAAGAGGGTGCTCTGGGCTGGGACTGAGGGGTTCATAGGGTGGGAGAGGGATCAGAGCTGGGGCAGGGGTGCGGGAAGGGGTGCAGGTTCCGGCTAGAGGGTGCAGGCTCTGGGGTGGGGCTGGGGATGAGAGGTTTGGGGTGCTGGAGGGTGCTCCAGGCTAGGATCGAGGGGTTTGGAGAGCGGGAGGGGGATCAGGGCTGGGGCCGGGGGTTGGGGTGTGGAGAGAGGCTCAGGGGATGCTGCTCTGAGTGGTGCTTACCTCAAGTGGCTCCCAGAACCAGTGGCATGTCCCTTCTCTGGCTCCTAGATGGAGGCATGGCCAGGCAGCTCTGCATGCTGCCCCATCCGCAGGCACCGCCCCTGCAACTCCCACTGGAGCACGTAGGAGCCAGAGCAGGACCATGCTGCGGCTTCCGGGAGCCGAATGGTGTGGCCTCGACCCAGCACCCTGGTTGGAGTGCCGGAGCGGGGCCGAGCCTCATGGTCTGGCCCCAACCCAGTGCCCCAGCTGGAGCACAGGACAGGAGCCGAACCGCGTGGTCCAGCCCCCAACCCAGCGCCCTGGCCGGAGACACAGAGAGGGGCCGAGCCGCGTGCTCCAGCCCCCGACCCAGTGCCCTGGCCTGCGGGACGTAGTTTGCCCACCCCTGTACTACAGCCTCTGTGCTATCAAAACTCTGTAGAAATACTAATCTGCAAATGTGGCATCCGGCTTTTTCAGAGACAGTTTGCAGTACAGCTGAAGTATAAAAAAATGCTAAGGCTGAAAGGCATTAAACAATAGATATGGCAAATATGACTATTTATTGCTTAAAAATACATTAAAAATGCCATAGCTAGGTTGGGTCCATGATATCCTACATTTGACATGGAGGTACACATGCTACTCAAGAATGAATGAAAAGTGAATGAAAAATGTCAGTACAAGGATATTGATGGTGAAGGAATTAGCAGACCAATGAACCCTATTCCAAAGGGTTTTGTTAAAGAATTAACCCATAGAAATGGACACATTCTAACATAATATGGGGCGCTACCTTCACTTTAAAAGTAATACATAATTTGACCACATCAGTTTGTGTTTATGTTACAATATTTTTAAAGTATTTGAGGTCTTAAAAAATATGGTGTGATTACTAAAAAAATGGACAACTGAGTGTATTAAATCCACAGGCGGGAAATAAAACAAAGTAGAAACTATTGTTAAAGTATCGTTGTTAAAAATACAGTTAACTACTCCAGATTCCCTCCCACCACAGTCTGTTCATGATAGTTACAGAAACTACTGAGTAAGCCTTGAAAAACTATGAAATACTTGTAAATGCTTTAACAGCTCTATTCACTTAAGTTGCCACTGGATAAAAGATATTTTGTAAACAAATGACACTGGCATTTTTTTAGCTTCCTTATGCAGTACTTATTTGTTAGTTTCTTAAAGAAAAATCCTGGCAGGGAACAGTCAAAATAGCATGTGACATTGCCTGAAATGTGACAGATTGGGTCTTTAATTAAAGTCAACATGACCTCCGAGACCATATTGAAAATCTTCAGGCTTTAATTCAGACTGGCAGATTTGTTCACAAAATAAAATCAAGTTCCTTTTTGTATACAGAGAAACAATCTAATCTACATTGAAAAGTGCAAGCATAGCAACTTTATGGTGTTGAAAGTCAATATATAAGGGCTCCTTAGAAACATCATGCTCAAATATGACAAACATATTATTCTTTTCTCTGTAATATGTGCAGATTCTCAGAGGTAATCACCACACAAAACTTAGCACTTTCCTCAGAGAGGAAAAAAAAAGTTTACATCTTTTATAAGAACCAGTGAGTTTGGATTCAAACATTGATCTGAGAAGCTACATACAGCTTATTTTGTTTAAGGTTATTTTTCCTGTTTCTTTCAGTCATCTGCTTTTTATATGTAACCCCCATCTGTGACACCCTGCTCCCCAGGGGCAGTAGAGATCCGTATTCCCCACTGTGGGGTCACCCCCCCCCCCCATACCTTGAAGGGCTTAAAACAGCCCGGGCAGAGGGGCTGAGAAGGAAAAAGCTGGGCTGTTTGGGGAAAACAGCCACAGCTGTAGCCTGTGTAATTAGGACCCAGCTGGCCCTTATAAGAGGGCAGTGGGCCAGAAGGAAGATACAGTCTCTCCCTCTCTAGAGGGAGAAGGGCCTGGCTGCTGGGAAGCTGAACCAAGTACCTAAAGAGGAGCAGGGCTGGGGAAAGGCTAAAGGAGCTTGGCCTGGAAAACCCACAGGCTGCAGGCTTTGTTAAGGGCCGAAAAGGTACTGGGGTTGCAATGGGGCAGCCCAAGGGTAGGCAGGGGCAGCAGGTCCAAATTCTCCTTGCCAATGATGAATGACAATTATACTGCAGTCTGCCCCAGTGAGTGGGGGCTAGATGGTGACTGGCAGTAGCCAAAGACTGAGGTGAGGTGGGGGTTGGGGGTCCCCTGGGAAGGGGAGACCCAGCAAGACTGTGGGGTATTGCATGGGGAAAGAACCCTGAGAGAAGGGGCACCAGGGTTGGGGAGGGACACCAGGGCCAGCCGCAAGGCGAGACACTGGCCTGCAGAGGGCATTACAGAGGCTGGCGAGCTAATTCCCTGGACAACCAGCAGTAGGGTTACCATATTTTGTGCCTCCAAATGGAGGACACTCCCCGGGGCCCCGGCCCCGCCCCCAGCCCCGCCCACGCCCCCCGCCCCAACTCCGCCCCCTCCCCTGCTTCCCGCGAACATTTAATTCGCGGGAAGCCTGAAGCAGGTAAGGGGGGGGGGGGGAGAGGAGGCGCGGCCCAGGCTGGCCCCCCCGGCGGCTCCAGCCTGGGTCGCCTCGGGCCCTGGGGTGCCGGCCCCGACCAACCACCCCCCGCGGGCCTGACACCGGCGCACCCCCCGACCCCGGCTCCCGGCCCCGCGGGTCCGGCCTGGCCCGGCACCATGCCCCCGGCCCCGGACAAAGAGGCCCCGGCCGAGCCTCCCGATTTTCCCGGACATGCCCGGCTTTTGGGGATTTCCCCCCGGACGGGGATTTGAGCCCCCAAAAGCCGGACATGTCCGGGAAAATCCGGACGTATGGTAACCCTAACCAGCAGGAGGCACTGCACCGGTGAGTCGTCACCCCACCACACCCATGCTTCAAGGGCTCAGTGATATACATTCTTGGACTGGGGGGAGTTTTGTGCCTCTGTCTAGTGGCCGGGTGCATAAGCTAGCAGACAGCCCTATGGCCTCTATAATATATTGACCCTTTTTGACCCAAGTGACTAATCAAATTTCAGGGCCCTGGGATGTTCATTTTGAAAATAAAAATTGATGCAATCTTGTTTATTTACAAGAAATGTACAAACTCTTTCTCTGAACACAGGAGGAACCAAAAGGAGCAGTTTCTCAGTTTACAGACCCGAACCTCTTTAGCCAAGACGAGACTCACAAGCATCCTCTCTAGCTTTTCTCAGGGTCCTACTGTGCTCACAGGCTGTTGTTTGGCTTCTTTGCTTTTTGCCTCTGCCTTTTTGTTCTTCTCTGCTCCCAGTTTCTGTGTGTTTTCTCTCACACACCCACAATGCCCAGTGGAACCCAGCCCGCACATGGTGCTAGTTTCTGGGCAGACTCTGATAGGCCTTGTTCTAGGTGTGGCCCCTTAACTGTCTCTTAAATAAATGAGGCTTTAACTGAACTCCTAACAAGGTTTCACCCAGCTCATAACAATATAATAAACAAGAAATCAAGGGACTTGGAGAATACATTTTCAAAAGCAGTGAGGCTTCCAGCAAAATCAATGGGAACTAAGTGCCCAGGCACTTTAAAAAATCTCTATAGGCACCTAAATACCTTTGACAATCTGGTCCTGAGTTCTCTAAGGCTGAAAGAGATAAAATAGAATTTCTGGTTCTGTGTGGCAAAGAGCAACTCATACACTGCGTCCTTTCCTATCACCAACTCCCTCCCCTCAGCACATACATCAGGAAGGTCCCAGTCATAAGCAGGGCTCCAGGGCCTGAAGCTGGGTGTCCTGCTTGTCAGTCCAGCTCCTGGTCTAGCTCCCTAAAGTCTGTGTATATCACTTAGGCACAGATGAGGTAGGCAGTCTCAGTTTCAGTCTGCCTCTGAGATGCTGTCGGTGGAAGCTACTTCTCTCAAGCCTTCACACTGGCAAGTAGAGCTACATACATTTTATTTGAAACCCAGCTGGTTTGTTAAAAGGGGGTAAAGTTTTATTAATGAAACATCCAGACCTAAACCCTACTCTAGCCAGCAGCAATGATGTGCAGAGATAGTTTCCAGTGTCTTCTGTCAGTGGGATTGGGATCATCCTGTTTCACTTCTGATCAAGAGTACCATACCTATGGGTCTAATACATTTTGACAGACTACAATGAGGAAGGGAGGGTGCTATGTACCATGGAGGGCTATAAACTGTCCTTGAGGGTGCTTGTAGCACTGCTTGAGCACAATGATATGATCCTGCCCTCCTTTTTGCAGAGAAGATAGATATTTCCTGTACCATATACCCCATTCCAGCTCTCAGCACAGCAAAAGGCCAGGCCTATGTGCAAGCAGGTGAGATTCTCAGTTTGTACACTGTATAAATTCACATTAACTTCTTTCCCGAAGCTTGGCATTATTGGTAACTTTAAAAGCAATAACAGTACATAAACCTCCGCCTACACTTTCTCTCTAAGCATTGCTGTTCCTAAGGTTTCCTGTAGGACCTCCTTGGGTATGTTTACACTGCAACGTAAGCCCAGGGTTAGCAGAACTCAAGTTAGCAGACCCTGGTTTTGTTAACTTAGGGCTTGAGCATGTACACTCATTTGTAATCCCAGGCTAGGAATTGTTGAACCCTGGGTCCCAACCTAGGGCTCCACCATCTATACTACATTATGCTGGCCCAAATGCAACCACTCATATCCCATACTTCCTAGCACCCTCCTGCAGTGGGGTGGTCACCCCACTCCGGCCCTGAAGGAGTTAAAGCAGCCCTGGAGAGGGCTGAGGCAGGGAAAAAGCTAGGCTGATTGAGGGAAAGCAGCCACAGGTGGGGCCACGTCCCAGTCAGGCCACAGCTGGCCCTATAAGTGGGCTGAGGGCCAGAGACTGGAAGACACTCTCTCCCTAGCTTCAGAGAGAGAAGGACCTGGCTGCCTGGGAGCTGAGAAGGTACCTAGGGTGGAGCAGTACTCGGGAAAGACAGAGGGAGCTGGGGAGCTCCAGCCTAGCAAAACCCCAGGCTGCAGGGGTTAAGGTAAAGCAGTGCTGGGGAAGAGCAGAGGGAGATCCAGCCTAGCAAAACCCCAGGCTGCAGGACTAGTTAAAGGCCTAAAAAAGGGTACTGGGGCTCCAGAGAGGCAGCCCAGAGATAGGCAATGGCAGCAGGTCCTAATCCCCTTGCTGATGATGAGTGGTTTACAGACTGCAGTCCATCCCAGGGAGCGGGGGCTAGATGATGACTGGCAGAAGCCACTGAGGCAAGGTGGGGATAGAAGGTTGGAGGTTCGGACTCAGAGACAGTGGGTTGCTGCTGGGGCCAGAACCTTGACGGAGAGAGGCACCGGGGTCCGGGAGGGACATGGGGGGGCCAGCAGTAGGCGAGCCACCGGCCTGCAGAGGGTGCTCTGGGCTGGAAAGAGCTAATTCCTGAGATGACCAGTAGGAAGCGCTGCACCGGTGAGCGTCGCCCCACCACACCTCCCAAAATGTGGCCACCCTAGCCTTTTGTTCATGGTGCTATGTGGAAAACCATGACAGTACACCAAACTTTACTATCCAGAGGACAAAGAAAGTCTGCCCATGAGATTGTAGGATACTTTTGGTGGCTTCCCAGAGAACAAGTATAGTGGGCTACACCTACATTGTAAAGCAATCAGGCTTGAACCCTGAGTCCTGGCTTGACTCAGGCTCAGACCCTCCATCCCCATAGAGTCCTGGAAGCCAGGGTTGAAGCCCTGGGCTAGTGCACTTTGCATATAGCTGGAAAGGAGTTTAGTCTTGAGCCTGAGTTCACGCCCTGGGATTACACTGCAGTACAGACATACCTCCTGTCTCTGTCCGTAGTTTCCTCTGTCCAGACGGTCATGCCTACCTCTCTGAAAACCTTGTGTAGTTAAACCACACCTGCAATGTATAGTAAGTAGCTTTCAGAACATAAGAACAGCCATACTGGGTCAGACCAAAGGTCCCTCTAGCCCAGTATCCTGTCTTCCAACAGTAGCCAATGCCAGTTGCCCCAGAGGGAATGAACAGGATAGGAAATCAAAAAGTTTCATTCATTCCCAGCTTCTGGCAAACAGGCTAAGGACACCATCCCTGTCCATCCTGGCTAATAGCCATTGATGGACCTATCCTCCCTGAACTTATCTAGCTCTTTTTTTGTTATAGTCTTGGCCTTCACAACATCCTCTGGAAAGAAGTTCCACAGGTTGACTGCATGTTGTGTGAAAAAAATACTTCCTTTTGTTTATTTTAAACCTGCTGACCATTAATTTCATTTGGTGCCCCCTAGTTCTTGTTTTATGAGAAGGAGTAAAAAACACTTCCTTATTTATTTTCTCCACAACAGTCATGATTTTGTAGATCTCTATCATATCCCCCCTTAGTCGTCTCTTTTCCAAACTGAAAAGTCCCAGTCTTAATAATCTCTCCTCAAATGGCAGCTGTTCCATACCCGTAATCATTTTTGTTGCCCTTTTCTGAACTTTTTCCAATTCCAATATATCTTTTTTGAGATGGGGTGACCACATCTGCACGCAGTATTCAAGAGTTGGGCGTACCATGGATTTATATAAGGGGAACATGATATTTTGTCTTATTATCTATCCCTTTCTTAATGATTCCCAACATTCTGTTAGCATTTTTGACTGCCACTGCACATTGAGCGGATGTTTTCAGAGAACTATCCACAATGATTTCAAGATCTTTCTTCAACGGTAACAGTTAATTTAGACAACTTCATTTTATATGTATAGTTGGGATTATGTTTTCTAATGTGCAATATTTTGTATTTATCAACACTGAATTTCATCTGCCATTTTGTTGCCCAGTCACCAAGTTTTGAGAGATCCTTTTGTAGCTATTCATAGTCTGCTGGGGACTTTACTATATTGAGTAGTTTTGTATCATCTGCAAATTTTGGCACCTCACTGTTTACCCCTTTTTCCAGGTCATTTATGATTATGTTGAACAGTATTAGTCCCAGTACAAACCCCTGGGGGACAACATTATTTGCCTCTCTTCATTCTGAAAACTCACCATTTATTCCTATCCTTTGTTTTCTATCTTTTAACCAGTTTCCAATCCATGAGCGGCTCTTCTCTTCTATCCCATGACAGCTTATTTTGCTTAAGAGCCTTTAGTGAGGGATCTTATCAAAGGATTTTTGAAAATCTAAATACACTCTATCCACTGGATCCCCCTTGTTCACATGCTTGTTGACCCCCTCAAAGAATTCTAGTAGATTAGTGAGGCATGATTTGCCTTTACAAAAACTATGTTGACTCTTCCCCAACAAATTACGTTCATCTATGTGTCTGACAATTTTGTTCTTTATTATAGTTTCAACCAGTTTGCCTGGTACTAAAGTCAGGCTTACCAGCCTGTAATTGCTGGGATCATCTCCGGAGCCCTTTTCAAAAATTGGCATCACATTAGCTATCCTCCAATCATTTGGTACAGAAGCTGATTTAAATGATTCGTTACAGACTACAGTTAGTAATCTGGCAATTTCCCATTTGAGTTCCTTCAGAACTCTTGGGTGAATACCATCTGGTCCTTGTGACCTAATGACACCTCAATCTGGGACAGTTCCTCAGATTTGTTGCCTAAAAAGAATGGCTTAGGTTTGGAAATCTCCCTCACATCCTTAGCCATGAAGACTGATGCAAAGAACTCATTTAATTTCTCCGCAATGGCTTTATTGTCCTTTAGTGCTCCTTTAGCATCTCAATCATCCAGTGGCCCCACTGGTTGTTTAGCAGGCTTCCTGCTTCTGATGTACTGAACATTTTTTTTGCTATTACTTTTTGAGTCTTGATCTTCCAATTCTTTTTTGGCCTTCCTAATTATATTTTTACACTTCATTTGCCAGAGTTTATGCTCCTTTCTATTTTCCTCACTAGGATTTAACTTCCACTTTTTAAAGGATGACTTTTTGCCTCTCACTGCTTCTTTTACTTTGTTGTTTAGCCATGGTTGCACTTTTTTGGTTCCATTACTATGGTTTATTTAATTGGGGTTGTAACACTGGGGTTGTAGCATTTTATACTAGGCATCCAGGGCCGTCCTTAGGATTTATGGTGCCCTAGGCGGGATTATTAAACTGGTGCCCCTGTGCCTGACTTGCTCTTAACAACACAAACATAAGCTTACGGTATTGGAAAACTTGCCACATGCATGTTATTAAACCCAGTTTAACTTAATTAAGCACACTGTAATGCTGATGGACTAGCACTAAAGAAGTAGCGCTATAGAAAAAATTCTGATTTGACAGAATGATGCAAATAATATAATTTTTTTAATTTGTCAACATTTTATTGGAAATTTATATGAAGAGGTATTGAAACAAGGATTTGTTTTTAATTAAAAGCAATTTTTCTGGCTTTTTTTTGGCTGCAAAAGCAGTAATAATGTCATTGTATGACAAAGACAAAGTGATGTCTTCTTCGATTGCAGGAATAGCAAGACTAGTCAAGCATTCCTGACTCATTGTAGAACGGAGATAGTTTTTAATGAGCTTTAGTTTTGAGAAACTCCGTTCTCCTGATGCTACTGTTACAGGAATTGTTGGTAGAATGAGTGGCAATGTACACATTAGGATATATGTCAACAAGTTTGCTGGTATGAATAAACTGTACAATGTCCATCACCGATTTTGCATGTGGCAACATTGGTGACAGTGTCCTCAATTCTTCGTACAGTTCAAGTCCATTTAAATCAAAACTATCACC
>NC_048299.1:123309434-123377759 GCF_013100865.1 Trachemys scripta elegans | reverse complement strand
TGTCCCCTGACTGCCCCCTCCTGGGACCCCTGCTCCTAACTGCCCTCCAGAACCCCACCCCCTACCTGTACCCTGACTGCCCAAAACCTTCTCCACACCCCCAAAAAGCCCCCCCGAACTCCCGACCCCCCCGTCTCTTGACTGCCCCCTCCAAAATCTCCCTGCCCCTTCTCCTGCCTCCTGGCCCCCTTACCCTGCCGCTCAGAACATGGTGTTGGGCTCTGTGCGGAGCCGGACACATGGCTGCGCTCCCCAGCGCAACACACAACCCGGTCCCTGCCCCTGCACAGTGCTGCCGGAGTGAGGCGCTGGGCAGCAGGGGAGGAGGAGCTGCCGAGGCCCGATGCAAACGGCCTGGCAGGCTGGCCGGCTCAGAAGGCGGGGGGGGGGGGGGGGGAAGGAGGAGCTCTACAGCTGCTCTGGAGTCCAGCCCGGCAAGCTGCGGGGGAAGGGCTCTGGCTGTCAGAGCCTCATGCGAGCGGTGACTTTCCTGCAGCCCTCCCAGCCGCTCGCTCTGCTCTGCATGGGCGGGAAATCCCGGACATTTTTAGTGTACAAATTCCCCCCCCCCCGCCTCCGGACGCTATTTTTAACACAAAAAGGAGGACATATCCGGGTAAATCCGGACGAATGGTAACCCTAGCCTCTATAAGAAAAAGACCCAAAAATTGGGACTGTCCCTATAAAAGTGGGACATCTGCTCACCCTATCCCAACCCCCCGTCCTGATTTTTCACACATGCTATCTGGCTATCCCCAGCCCAGCCACGCGTGACCATTCCAATCCTGGCTGGCTGCCGAGGAAGTGAGTTACTTTCACTTTCATTCCTCAGCAGGCAGCCAGCTAGCCTCCCCCTCCCCCCCCCAACACCTCCCCCAACCCAGCCCTGCCGGGGGGGAGGAGAGAGAAAGAAGGGTGCTCCTTGGGGGGGGGGAGAAAAGGGGAGTGCTCCGTGGGGTGTGTGGGGGAGAAGAATGGATGTTATGGGGGACAACCAGAGGCGGCTTCAGGCACCAGCGCAGCAAGCGCCTGCCTGGGGTGCTGTCTGCCGGTTGCCCTGAGGGCGGCAGTCAGGCTGCCCTCGGCAGCATGCCTGCGGGAGGTCCCCCAGTCCCGAGAGGCACCCCTGCTCGTACACACCCCAAATACTCTGTCCAGCACCTCCCAAATACCATCTCCCAGTACACACACACCCCTCCAGCACCCCAAAATACCCTCTCGAGCTCACCTCCTCCCCCCGCATGAGTGTCCTCTATTACGGAACTTGAAATACAGGTGGGGTCACCCTAGATACAGTTGAATTTTAAAGGCAGGTGTTTCTGTTCTACCTCATGGAGTGACCGCAATGGGGCCAGGCTCTGGAAGTCTCAATGAGCTACAATCCCAGCTGGGTCCCCAGAGGTAGTTCCAGAAGGGCGGGGTGATTCCGTGCACAGCCTGGGCAGAGGCAGCGTTGCCCTTTTCTGTCCCCTCGTTCCGAAGGCTTGGCCCGGACCCATGACACAAGGTTGGGTGAGCTGGGAACACGCTGTGAAAAGCCCTGAGGCCCCCCACTCAGGCTGGTGCAGAGAGGGGAGCAGAGCCCGGAGGCCTCCAGCCTGGCTCTCTCTCTCCTTCCCCTCTCCACCTACTACCTTGTGTACCCTGCTGCGGCTGGGCTGAATCTTGCCCCAGGGGGCGCAGCCGAGGGACACCCCGTCTCTCTCTCACTCTCCCGGGGGTCTCTCTCGGAGACAGGGTCACCGTCCAGTGACGGAAGAGGTGCCTGGCGGTTGCGGGGAGTCTCGCTTGCTCAAGTGGAGATGACTCCGTCCAAGGCAGAGTGGCGCCTGCCGACATTCCCCGCTCCGGCGGAGTCTGTCCACCAGCTACCTCGTCCCTGGAGCGCAGGGTCTCGCCTCTGCCCCACACGGAGGGAGCCCTCATTGCTCAGTGTATAACAGGGGGGTCGCTTAGCCTCCTGTACAACACGAGCAAGAGCCTTGTGTCCAGCAAGTATAAATGGGAGTGGTTCCCCCCGGGCTTTGTCTGTGGGTCCGGAAGCCTGGGAGGGGCGCCGCCCCTCACTCCCAGGCTGGGGTGGCCACATGGCCGGAGTGAGACTGCTGTCTAGCCCTGTCCACAAGAGGGACAGAGAGGAGGACACGGGGGCACACATCAGAGCTCCTCACCTATGATATAGGAGCACAAGCCCCATGGACTCTCGCCCTCGGTTTGACAATTGTACTTCTTTTTTCTTTCTTTTTGTATGTGTGTTTTTTCTTAATAGTTATATTTTTACCTATTTAATATATTTTACTTGTATTTCCTTTTTTATTTTATTGTTGTTTATATATATGTATATTAAGTTTCTTTTAATTTTATTTCCCCTTTTATGGTTTTTATGTATTTTACAATTCTTTTATTTTTCAGTTTTTATTATTTTACTTTTTTTAAGTCTGTTAATATTTTTTGTATTTTATTCATTATTACTATTTTAAATTTATTTTGCACTTTTTATAAATGTATTATTTTTTCTATTTTTTATTCTATTTTATGTGAATCGTATACTGTTGTCCAATCATTTGGGCTCCTATCTTCTCTCACTCCAGTGAGGATCTTCAGCCTCTCACCCCATCATGGTAGTCATGCGCCGCCCCAGCCAAGTCTCTTTGTCCCCTGATTCCAGCCAGACCCTCCACCACCACCATTCCAGCCCATGGTGCTGAAGTGCGCACCCCCTGGCTTGAAGTGGTTTCCATCCTATGTTTACAGATTGGTTCACTGACTCTCAGCACCCCACTATAAACATTGTTCCAGCACCTCTGATCCAGCCTGGCCCCTTGTCCCAGGAGTCAGCTGACTGGTGTGGGGGCCAAAGGGCTGAGCTGGGTTTTACAGTTCAGTCAACATAACCAAATAAAGCATGTTTGTAAGCCTCTGTGAAAAAGTGGTAGCCTTAAGGGAAGTTAGGCACCAACTTCTTTTAGAGCATAAAGTGCTATAGAAAGTTAACAGTACTCCTATGTTTTACCCCTCCCATAAAACTTTGGCTGTTTTATCAAAATGTAAATTAATGTGATCATTTAACATAACTTGCTTAAATCCAAGGAATGAGGTTCGTCCATATAAGGGACAAATTGTCAAGGCCCCAGGGCTCACATAAGTCAGGGATGGGCATTGTTTTAAGAACATGAATAGAATAGAATCTGACTCCTGGTTAGGAAGAAAACAATTCAGTGATAGAGTGGGGATACACAACTGGATACACAACTGCAGTTATTGCTGTAGCTCCATAAGCAGGCTGAACTGACTTATTCCCTGCCCTCCAGCTCTTCTCTTCCCCCCCTCTGGTAGATGCATAGGGAATCTCCTAGCATGGGCCACCTAATTCATCTCTCCTTTCCTGGACTAATCCATGACCTCAAAGGAATAATTGTGATCTTATTACCTCTTACTAGCCATCAAGAAGGCACACTGGATGCACAAGCCTAAGCACAAATATTCCCCTTGAATAAAGCAAGTGGGTTTAAATATTTTTTTAAAAAACAGCTCTGACAAATGCTGCATTTAATAAATCCCTTTGCAGATCAATTCCATCAGCCAGGGAAAACTGGTTTTACTGAACAGCCATTATGGATAAAAGCAAGGGGAACAAAGGAAACTGCACTGCAGAATTGTGAAGGAGTGGGGAAGCATGACAGATGTAGCTACAGAATAAGTGGGAAACAGGGCCAGCTCCAGGCACCAGCTAAAGAAGCAGGTTCTTGAGGCTGCCAATACCAAAGGGCGGCACTCCAGCCGCTATCGGGGCGGCACGTCTGGGTCTGCAGCGCAGTAATTCGGTGGCGGGTCCCTCAGTCCCTCTCGGAGCGAAGGACCTGCCACCCAATTGCCACCGAAGAGTGGAATAGCGCAATCGTGCTGCCGCGGCTTTTTTTTTTTTTTGCCGTTTGGGGCAGCAGAAAACCTGGAGCCGGCCCTGGGGACAACAAAGGATACTGGTGCCAGAGCTGCCGAGCCTGCCTCACCTCACGCCGGGGGAAAGAGTCACACTCACAGGTGAATTCCTTCCCCCACCCCTCCCCTTCCCTTCCTAGAGACCCCAGCAGACTGTGCTGCATTTGGCTCTCTCTAGGACCCAGCAACCTTGCTGTTAAATGCTCCACTGCTTCCCGTCTGTCCAGGCTCCGGGCAGAGTGGTGCCCCCAGGTAGTGTGGTGCCCTAGGCGGTTGCCTGTTCTGCCTATGGCTAAGGACGGCCCTGTAGGCATCACTTCACTTGGTATACTGTTGGCACTATATAAATAACAATAACAAAAATAATGTCCAGATTTTTTCTTCTGATGCAATGCAAGCTCTGTTCCATGTGTTCCCAGGGGAAGAATAATTAACCCCCCATATAAAGAAGAGGGAAAAGAAAAGAAAAGAAGAAAAAAAGACAATCCCACTCAGGGTTCCACTCAGGAATTCTGATTTTTTAGAACCGTCCATGAGACAATGCAAGTAGCTTTTCCTTTGACACATGCAAGCACACATTGCTCAACTTTAAAATAATGAATGGGAGTGTTACTGGCTTGATCTATTGAATGTGTGAGAGGATTTAGCTATGTATGAGAAGTTTATTTTTACTCCTCCTCCCCAAATCATGATCTTTTGCTTTGGGATAATATTTCTCAACCAGAAAAGTTCCTGATATTTTATTAATAGTAATTTGTATATCAATAGCAACCAAGGATCACCAATCATTTTATAAAGGCAAGGATAAAATGGAGGCCCAAAACAGAAAGGTGACCTATCAAAGGCCCTCAATAAGTCAGTGACAAAGGCAGAGATACCCCTGAAATCTTGTGATTCCCAGTGTGCTGTATTAAGCACTACACTATTTCTTAGGCAGCACAACAGATTTCCTATAAAGTTGAGCAGCAATAAACTTAGTTGACATGTTTTGTTTTAATTCTCTATAATACTACAGAAAAATAACAGGAGAGTTTCATTGATGCAATGCACTGTAATCATATTTGCTGTTCTCTTTTTAAAAGTTCACTAGACCATTTTTATGCAAATGTCAGAGTGTAGGATTAATTAATAACATTTGTTTTTTTACAGGGTGAAGTGGAGTTATATTTTACAATTTTCCTCTAGCAAGTTGTTTCCACAGTGTGCATTTTGTCTCCTGTCCAATGATTATTGTGAATGGAAGCAACAGAAAGCTGCAGATGAGTACATTCAATATACATATGAGTTAAATAATATGGGCCATCATTAAAAAGTATCTATAGCACGCTAAAATTAAGCTCTTATGTGCATGTTTGGGCACCTAAATAAGAGGCCTATTTTTCAAAAGTGCTGAACACTTGGCAGATCTCATTGATTTCAGCAGGAAGCTATTGACTTGAAAATCAGGCCATGTATTTAGAAGTATGCTTCTAAATACTTTTAGGTACACCATTTCGAAAATCATGGCCATGAACTATTGCTAAACACTGTTTAAACAGCACAGCCCCAAAGGGAGAGACTGTTCCCAAAACTCCAATTCCCAGTCCTGGCAGGCAGGCACTGATAAAGTTAAATGAGATGAAGCAACTTTTGGGAAAAGGAAATTAATTACATACTAACATTGTAATGGTCTCTCGCAGTAGAAAACGCTTTATCACAGTTGCCGGGCTCTGTGGCAGTGCATCTGTGATATAGCATTTTCCACTACAAAAGACCATTACAATGTGCCACAGAGCCCTGCAACATGTTATGAGCTGTATATTTTCAGTGAGCCTGAACTAGCTTGGGAGCTTGATGGGTGCCCACCATAGGCAACCGAAGGACTGCAAGAGTGTGGGGGCAGAAGCCCCCACAATGGCCCAATCCTGATGGACCTCAGATGCCCTCCCACAAGTCCCACCCTACCACAGCCCTTGCCCTTCCCAACAGCTTCACCTTCTTGGAGCCCCTACCCCTCCCTGAGGCTCCCCATCAGCATCCTCTCCTGGAGCCACAACACACATGCACCAGTTCCACCCTGCTGGAGCCCCTGCCTCTCCCACCAGCTTCACCCTACTGGAGCCCCTGCACCATCCTACCAGCCCCACCCTCCCAGAGCCCTTGCCTCCCCACACCTACACTCTCCTTTTCTTACTCTCCCTGCTGACCAGCCTGAAGCCATTGGGTGATGGGTCTTTCCTGCTTTCCAGACCCGGCAGATCTCTGGCACCAAGAGGAGCCCCTGCTGCAGTAGTCAACAGGTTAGGACCCCGGTCAACCAGGCCAGGTCACAGCATGCTCCCTCCCAGCCAGATTTTAAAGGGGAGGGACAATGGCGTGGGAGTCTTTGTAGAAGTGGAGGGGCAAGGTCAAAGTGGTGAAGCAATTAATACTTAGATATCCTGCAGAAAGCACATATGTTTCTTTTGTTAAAAAGAGGGCAGGCCGTGGTCCCCTGGCTGTCCTGGTTCAGGCACTTGTGGTGCACACTACCTACGCTGCAGTTCTAGAATGATCTGTTTCTGGGATACTTGGGAGCAATCCTCAGTTAAAAACATAATTCCATGGTGTGAGAGACACTGTTCATCGCTTGCAGAGCAATTTGTGCATCTTCTGTGATCTGAACTTGCAGTTGTGTATTAGGACCTCAACTGCCACCTGCATTATGCTGTCTCCTAATGCCCAGGGTGTTTTCGAAAATGTCTCTTCAGTTAGCACTGAACTCACTTTATCAATCAGGCACTACTGTGTATGTTCAGATCTAGCCTCTTTGAAGATGACAAATTTTGTATGAAAGATTTAAGACCAAGTTTTTTTTATACACATAGGCGCCGTAAGTTAAAAGGTCACACAATTAACTTTGAACTGTATCAGCTTAGAAAACAGACTAAAAGGTGGTAGTTTCATATACTACCCCTGAATCTCCTATTTCTGCAATTCTAAAATCACTTTTAAAAAGCTTTCTGTTCTCCTCTGTTACTGTGTGAAAGAACTACAAAATCCACAAGGGAAACTGATTATACAGAAAGTAGACAATCATTAAGAATTTAGATGATCCCATATTCTCTGGACCGTATTCACACTGGTGTTCTCTTGGAACATGAATGCCCAAAGTTGGATCTGTCCTGGTGTAACAGAAAATCTCCCCAGTTCAAGACACACACAGAGATTTGAGAGGAAAGCTATCGTTACAAATTTCTTATCAATCTGTGGTAGTCTAGAAGACTTAGCAAGTAGTTTAAAAAACAGTTTAACAGTATGACTACTGCATTCCCTGAAATGGCATGAGAACACTGGGTGGTACATTGATGTGATTCTCTTTTCTTCATGCCTTACTGGTACTTTCCAAAGAAGCAAATCCTACCCTCTCCTCTACAGTGGGCTCCATTTGCTGCAGAATCACTATGGTTCTCCTGCATGGTGGGGACTGGGAAAAAATTGTAAAGCCTGGAGAGAGTCTGCACTCTGCAGGTTGCACAGCCCAGCTTTGTGGGGATTCCTGCTGGGTCTCAGTACAACAGAGCTAGGGGGTCAGACAGAGGACATTGTGGCTTACTCTTCACTGGAAAAAAAGGTGTGTTCTTAACTCAAGTTAGCTAACATGCGGTAAAATCCTAGTGAAGACAAGGTACTTTGTAGTTGTCACACAAGTTACCAGGTTCAATTAAAGTCAATGCAAGACCTAGGGTTTACCTTGACATGCTAACTAGTTTAAAACTACAAACTGCCTTGTCTTCACTAGGATTTTACCTTGTGATTGCTAACTCAGGGTAAGAACACACCTTTTTTCATAGTGAAGATTCACCCAGTGAGGGAAGGGCCTGAGTACTGCTGCTACATGGATCAACTGACACAGCTTAGAGATGGAGGATTCCTACTCCCTATCCCATGGAATTCCAACACATCATCCCTGACTCCTCAGGAGTGTGGGTTTGATATAATCAAAGTGTCAGTCACTGTCCTCTTCTGCCAACCAGAGTGACAATTAATTCCAAATAAGATGGTGGTGTAAGTGAAGTAGCTACCTGTCTATTAAGACATGGATTGACACCACCAAACTTACTTCACCTTGGCCAAACAGACATGAAATGGTATTTTTTTAAAACCAAAAGAAGCCTGCAAGGAAGGATTTGTGTTTTTAGATTGGCCATATGCTTTTTGTTTGTTTGTTTTGGTGACTAAAGATATCCTGAAGGCTTTTAAAACAGAAAGAGTGTGGCAGGGTTACCAGAATTCTTACACCATAAGCAATACTGGAGAGAAAGGGTATCTTTTTTAGAGATTCAGCACCCCAACATCCTGAATTTAGCATTGGCATTAACCAAAAACAAACAAAAGCCATGGAATTTCAAACAGTCTAACTAAAAGCCCTCTCAACTGCTCATCTTTCAGACTCATACAATATCATAATCCCAATCAATCTCCACTCCCCGAAAATGTCCTTCAGCAAAAACAGGTAACCAACACTTTAATTTCTAACCTGAAAAACAAGCAGAAAAGAACCAAATTTTTGACAAGTCTGTCAAGCCTTCTTCATATATTGCAAAGAGGCACATACACTGTTTTTTTGTGGGGTTTTTTTTGTTTTATTTTTTGTTTTGTACAGTAACAAGGAGTCCAGTGGTACCTTAAAGACTAACAGATTTATTCGGGCATAAGCTTTTGTGGGTAAAAAACCCACTTCTTCAGATGCATGGAGTGAAAATTACAGATACAGGCATAAATATATATTGGCACATGAAGAGAAGGGAGTTACCTTACAGGTGGAGAACCAATGTTGAAGGCCAATTCAGTCAGGGTGGATGTGGTCCACTCCCAATAATTGATGAGAAGGTGTCAATACCAAGAGAGGGGAAAATTGCTTTTGTAGTGAGCCAGCCTCTCCCAGTCCCTATTCAAGTCCAAATTGATGGTGTTAAGTTTGCAAATGAATTGTAGCTCTGCAGTTTCTCTTTGAAGTTCGATTTTGAAGTTTTTTTGTTGAAGAATGGCTACTTTTAAATCTGTTATTGAATGTCCAGGGAGATTGAAGTGTTCTCCTACTGGCTTATGTATGTTACCATTCCTGATGTCTGATTTGTGTCCATTTAGTCTTTTACATCCATTTATCCTCTACATAAAAGGATAAAGTTTAGGAGCTGAAAAAGTGGGACTAATGGAGTTAAACCCCACAGTATAATGACTGGAACTGGAGGAAGATCAGGTCCATTGCACTTATCTTATAATGGCTTCATTCCCCATTCTTTATTAAATTCTTCTATTTGAATAATGTGCACTAATATCAATCAGGTCAGTATATTCTGTAGAAACACAGCACAAATAATTCCAGCAAGTGCATTAACTGATCATTTGTTTAGCAGATAGTGTTGCCTTCCTCCCATGTTTATATTTCATGGTCAGAGGGCTTATCACAGTTCAGGGCATCTGTATTCCCTCTCTGTGATCCCTCAAGGGCAGCTGCTGTAGGCTCCTGGTCCCTCAGCCTTCACTTTTCATGAGTGGAGACCCATCTCTCTCTCTCTCTCTCTCTCTCTCTCCTGACCATGGTTTTTCTAGGCTGCACAGTTCCCTGCTTAGTCTGACTTGCTGGGGATATCACAGTGTATCTAACCAATCTATATGAACAATATATTACCAGCAGTTACAAGTTACCATACAGCTCTTTATAAGCAAGCACATTTATTCTTGAAGTAAAAGGATTACAGAAAAAATATATAAAAACAATAAAAGTTCCTATACACATGCCAAAAAAAAATACCCAGAGGTCACCCATCAGTCTTATGCACCCTTAGTAGGCCACAGTCCTTCCAAGCTATCCGAGGAAGGATTGGGGCCCACTTGGACAGAAGGTCCTGTCCACTTGCTGGATGGGAAAGAAGGCCCTGAATCAGTTTAAACTCAGGCTATTTATCCAAAAGTCCTTTGTCTGTTGGTCTCTGGAGTATCCAGTTTGAACTAATATATGTGAGGCTCTCTTGCTTATGGTACTTCTCTGGAGGTATTAAAACCTGAGTAAATTTGCCTAACCTCTCCTCCCCCTGCCATCCTGACACACACACTGTTCTTAGTTCCCTGAGGAGCTGTGGTTACCCTTCCACAATGTTACATAAACTGAATATAGTAAGATTCCCAAAGATGTTGCAGGAAATTGCCATATCTGTTACAGGGCCTGATTCTGATTTGCCACAGTGATTCTTAGCTCCCTTACACCTGTGCAAGAAGTTACCTTTCTGTTATGGTATCATTTTTTACCCATTCTACACAGTTCTAACTGACTACACGAAGTACAAGACATGTAGAATTTGTTTAAATAGTAAAACAAATATATTAGTTTCCCAACCCCCCGACTCCATTTCTACATGCCTTGGGTACATGGAATATGTCACCAAATGCAATTAGCCTATTATTTTAAAATCAAATTGCTGAGAAGACTGGTTCTGTTCATGCAGTGGTTATTTAAATAAACACTAGCATTGTAGCAAGTTTAGGCAAGTATTAGAAAGCAATGTGAAAACCTTTGGGAAAAAATCCTTACCTAAAGATCTAACAAGCCTATGCTGAGATCTGACAGCAAATTAAAAGCCAGATTGGAACCTATAAGCAAAAGCATGAGACATAGCAGCTACTAGACATCCAGTAATCTGTACTGCAAATAAATAATAAAAAACCTCCGGAAATGAAAAAAAATAACATGGTCACATGAAAAACATAGATAAAAGTGTAAACTGGCTGTATGTAAGAAAGCAGGAAATTACATGAAGCAAAGTAAAAAAAGGATTGCCAACCAAATGCAAGAAAACAAAACAAACAAACAAGAAAGTGAAAAATAAAGGGGGAAAAACCTCAGCAGCTTACAAGGGAAACATCACAAATAGAAGAGTAAAATATGATGATGGTCTTACATAGGCCTTCGCTAGACTTTAGGCAAGAGGATAAAACTTTCAGAGAGATCAGAATACAGGCCGATTATCAGACGTGTTCATAAGGAAGAATTTCCTTTTACATTTTCTATTGGTGTAATGAATTGGTATCATGTAAGTAACTGCAGCTGTATATCAGCTGTGAATGTTTCAGAGCTGCATGATTGGCATGACCCTAAAACACATGAGTAAACCAACAGAGACTCCTCACCCGAGTAAGGATTGCACAATCTGTCCCTAGATTAATAGTCATGATTTTTACCCCTCTCTCCAATCTGTCTTTTCAAATCTCTCAAAGACCTCACTGTAGTTAGAATCATAGAATATCAGGGTTGGAAGGGACCACAGATGGTCATCTAGTCCAACCCCCTCCTCAAAGTCAGACAAACCCCCAGACAGATTGTCATAACTATAAAGGGAAGGGTAACAGCTGTCCTGTGTACAGTACTATAAAATCCCTCCTGGCCAGAGACTCCAAAATCCTTTTCCCTGTAAAGGGTTAAGAAGCTCAGGTAACCTGGCTGGCATCTGACCCAAAGGACCAATAAGGGGACAAGATACTTTCAAATCTTGGGGGGGGGGAGGCTTTTGTTTGTGCTCTTTGTTTGGGAGTTCATTCGCTCTTGGGACTGAGAGGGACCAGACATCAATCCAGGTTCTCCCCATCTTTCTAAACAAGTCTCTCATATTTCAGACTTGTAAGTAAAAAGCCAGGCAAGGCGTCTTAGTTTTACTTTGTTTTCTCAACTTGTAAATGTACCTTTTACTAGAGTGTTTATCTTTGTTTGCTATACTTTGAACCTGAGGCTAGAGGGAGGTCCTCTGAGCTCTTTAAGTTTGATTACCCTGTAAAGTTATTTTCCATACTGATTTTACAGAGATGATTTTTACCTTTTTCTTTAATTAAAAGCCTTCTTTTTAAGAACCTGATTGACTTTCTCCTTGTTTTAAGATCCAAGGGGTTTGGATCTGTATTCACCAGGGAATTGGTGAAAGGTTTCTCAAGGCTTCCCAGGGAAGGGAATTAGTTTTGGGATGGTGGCAGCGGACCAGAGCTAAGCTGGTAGTTAAGCTTAGAAGTTTTCATGCAGGCCCCCACATTTGTACCCTAAAGTTCAAAGTGGGGATACAGCCTTGACACAGATATTTACCCCAGTTTCCTAAATGACCCCCTCAAGGATTGAACTTACAACCCTAGGTTTAGCAGGCCAATGCTCAAACCCCCGAGTTATCCTTCCCATTAAATTAGCTGAGTTGACCCTGAGCACTAGATCAGAAATATCAAGACTAAATTTTCCTTGGGTCTGTGCTCCTGGAATCACTAATAGGCAGACATAGTATTTATTGGTAAGGGAGGGAACTGCCTCAGCCATAGAACGGAGGGACCAGCTCTTGTGGCTCTTTCTTAGCGCTTACCTCCAAGTCTCAAGGATAATAATGCATGAGGATCTTGCCTGCTTGAGTTTCAAGCAATACATTTAAGTCTATCTCACTCTGTTCTCTGTCTTTTGTGCCCAATTTCTGTGGACACAAAGAGAATGAAATCTACATGCCAGCCTCCTTGGACACACTCTCTTTCTATGGTCACATAATCCTTCCTCCTTGGGAGTTTGAAGGGAAAAAGTCTCTCCCCTCATGCACAGATCCCTGGTTTTCTCCATCCCCAGAGAGATATCTGTTTTAGGCCTGGCACAAGCACTTTCCTACTGTACTCATATCAGACTGATTGTTACTGAGCGGCTTTTTTAGATTGTGCTCTCTGTGACTCTAACAGCGTCCCATTGCGAAAGGGCAGAGGGCTCACTCGTATCTGGTAGTGAGTTTCAGCTGTCCTGACCAGTACAGTGTACCCCAACTCACTAATGTCTTAACCTGTATCTAAAAGGTGTCATATAAGATATTGATAGAAAGCTAATAAAATGCTGATCATTGATATTATTGTGTGGTGTATGTACAGAGGATGAATTCAAAATTACAAACATATTAGGAATTATGTTACACTGCTCTACAGCCAAAATGCTTCTGAAATAAATGTAGTCAAACTTTACTAATTCTGGCTCACTGAGAATGAAAATGATGCTTAAAATTGTTGATTGGCTCTAGTTTTCAAGATATGCTATTGGGTCTGTATATACGACCCTTGACTTGGGAATGGCGGAGGATAAGTGAGTTATAAAGGGAAGGGATCTCAATTTAAACCAGAAATGACTAAAATACATCTTTGACTGATCTATGAATAAATTTATGACTGGGTTTGGACAGTACTTGCTTTTTAGGCAAAACAATGAATGATGCAATCTGAAGCTGGTATTGCGTCATACATGATATGAATTGCATCATGTTATTCCTAGAAGTCATGGATGATGCAATCATAACGAAGCTTACATCACTCTGCTGAACAAATTGCCCTATATCAGCTCTAGAAATCATAAAGTGTCGTGCTCTTATTTGTCAGTGTTTGATTTTGCAAAGGGACACATTTCTGTTTAGCCAAAGTGAGCAGAGATGCCTCGTACTTGTGTGAACAGTGCAGATAACTTCTGCTATGTTTGTGGTGAAGTGACTTTTGCATCACAAAAGCGCAGTATAACCACTATGGTTAAGAAAGCCTATCACCTTTATTTTGGCTGCAAAATTGGAGATCAGGACAAGAGGTGTGCCCCACACATATGCTGCAACACTTGTGCAACAAATCTTCACCAGTGGTTGAACAGGAAAAGGAAATCTATGCCTTTTGCAGTGCCAATGATTTGGAGAGAGCCAACAGATCATACCAGCAATTGTTACTTCTGCATGGTGCCTCCAGTTGGGAAAGGTGTGTCAAAGAAGAAAAAGTGGGCTGTGCTTTATCCAAACATTCCATCAGCTATACGTCCAGTACCCCACGGAGGAGGACTGCCAGTTCCTGATGCACCAGAATCATTCTCACTTGAGTCAGATGAGGAAGAGGAAGAGGATGAAACTTCTGATCCTGAACCATCAATGTCACAGGACCCACATTTTCTCCCATCCTCCTCCTCTGAACCACACCTCATAACACAAGGTGAACTGAATGACCTTCTCAGGGATTTGGAACTACCCAAGAGTAAGGCAGAGCTGTTGGGCTCCAGACTACAGCGGTGGAATCTCCTGGCAGGTGATGTTAGGGTTTCCATGTTCCGTGACCGTCAAAAGGATCTTGTCCCATTCTTCTTCATGGAAGGTGATCATGTAGCCTGCAACCACATTGATGGTGTGATGGCAGCCCTCAACATTGTTCACGATCCAGATGAGTGGAGACTGTTCATTGATTCATCGAAGACGAGTCTTAAAGCTGTTTTACTCCATAATGGCAATGTTTTGCCATCAATTCCAGTTGGTCATGCAGTCCATATGAAGGAAACCTATGACATCATCAGTGGCAGCTTTGTGGTGATTTGAAGGTTGTTGCTCTCTTGCTTGGTCTGCAGACTGGATACACAAAGTACTGCTGTTTTCTCTGCGAATGGGATAGTCGTGCAAGAGATTCCCACTACATCAAGAAAGATTGGCCACTCCGACAGTCATTGGAGCCTGGGAGGAAAAGTGTTCAGCATCCACCACTTGTTGAATCAAGGAAGATTTTGTTACCACCCTTACACATCAAGCTGGGTCTGATGAAGAACTTTGTCAAGGCCATTGACAAAACACAAGCAGCTTTCAAGTACCTCCGTGGAAAATTTCCAAGGTTAAGTGAAGCTAAGATAAAGGAAGGTGTCTTTGTTGGTCCTCAGATTCGTGAACTTCTTCGAGATGATGCATTTGACCATACACTGCGTGGCAAGGAAAAGACGGCATGGAAAGCCTTCCAGTTAGTGGCAATAAATTTTCTCGGAAACAACAAGGCAGACAACTACAGGTTGTTGGTGGAAAACCTCCTCAAGGCATACAAAAGCCTTGGTTGTGACATGTCACTAAAGATACATTTTTTGCATTCTCATCTAGATTTTTTTTCCACCGAACTGCGGAGCAGTGAGCGACGAGCACAGTGAGCGATTTCACCAGGACATTGCAACAATGGAGAAATGCTATCAGGGCAAATGGAGCCCATCAATGCTTGCAGACTATTGCTGGACAGTGACAAGAGATGCTCCATTTAATGAATACAAGGGACAAGCCAAGAAGCGCCAAGTAGACACTGAATAGGACTAAACTATGTACATAATAGTTTTTTGCCTTTTGTTTCATAGTACATTTTATTTATATACCCCTTTTGCTGATTTTTAAAATGTTACATAAACAGGACAGGTGAAATATTATCATGTAAAGCAACCATAAACACATGAAAAGACCTAGGTTTACAATTTATGATTAAAACTCTACTATCTACACAATATACGTCAACATAAAATGTAAAACCTTATATATCTTAGAAACAGTAGCCAATCAGTTGTTTTGTCATATTTGAATTCAGCACATCAAAATACATAATAAATAGCACATTTTATCTCTGAAGCAGATGACTTCTCAAAAATTGTAGACCAGTGTTATCAAAGTATGTCTGCCAGGCAGGAAAGAAGTTACCCCACCCTAGCCAAAGGAATGTGGTTCTGCCATCTTGAAGGTAATTCCAAGGTACATCAAGAGACAATGGAAATGCAAAAGGGAGGAGATAACCACTCAGCACCGCAAAAGGAGGGGAGATCTCAGGAAACAGATCAATTTGCATTTTAGCAAACACCAGCAGGGGAAGAAACCAGCACAAAACTTCTTTCACCAGGAGACTTCTGTGACAGATTGGATCACAGAATCCCCCTTGGGAACTGCCAACTGATGTGCCAAGACTACTTCTGCCCCTGTTTTCCCTCTCCCAGCCTGGGAATCCAGCACCCTGTCTTGCTGAGCCAGACACGCCCATCTGCTCCAACAGAGACCCAGGGTCTGAACCAAATGCCCAAAAGCTGCAGACTTAACTGAAAACAGCTTACAGAAGTGTACTTGTCTTTAACCCTCAGATGCCCAACTCCCAATGGGGTCTAAAGCCAAATAAATCCATTTTACCCTGTATAAAGCTTATACAGGGTATACTCATAAATTGTTAGCCCTCTATAACACCGAGAGAGAGAGATGCATAGCTGTTTGCCCCCCTCCAACCCCCAGGCATTAACACATACTCTGAATTAATAAGTAAAAAGTGATTTTATGAAATACAGAAAGTAGGATTTAAGTGGTTCCAAGTAGTAACAGACAGAACAAAGTGAATTACCAAGTCAGATAAAATAAAACACGCAAATCTATGCCTCATATAACTGAATACAATTGAGTACAGATAAAATCTCACCAGTTCCAGTAAGCTTCCTTTTACAGACTAATCTCCTTCTAGTCCAGATCCAGCAATCACTCACACCCCCTTGTAGTTACTGTCTTTTGTTCCAGTTTCTTTCGGATAGGGAGTTGGACTAGATGACCTCTTGACGTCCCTTCCAACCCTGATATTCTATTATTCTATTCTATGATTCTATACCTTTGGGGGTGGAGAGGCGCTCTCTTTAGCCAGCTGAAGACCCTATGCAGGGGTCTTCCACGGGCTTAAATAGACTTTCTCCTGTGGGTGGAGACCCCCCTCCTCTCTCCTATGCAAAGTCCAGCTCCAAGATGAAGTTCTGGAGTCACCTGGGCAAGTCACATGTCCATGCATGACTCACAGTTTCTTACCAGGTAGCAGCCATGGGTCATATGCTACCTTGAACGTCCTCAAATAGACTTCTTATGTGGATTGAGCATTCCAAGATTCATTGTCCTTTAAGTATTTCTTGATTAGCTCCAGTTAAAGTGATAGGCGCAAAAATCTTATTAGTCTTCTGAATGGCCAAAAAAGAGCTGGACATTGCAGAACATACAGTTTGGGGGAAATCTGGGACTGGGGTTTTTTGGAGTCATTGTGCCAGATGAAACCAGAGCTGGTATATGCCAGAGTGTGACTGGAGTGTAACAAGCAGGCTACTGGAATCAAGATTTGCTGAGTTAAAGCTGCTTAACACAGAAACACTCGGTGCATGCTTGTCTGCTGGCTGTCGGTGTCCAGGCTGTGAGCCACAGCATCAGAGCATTTAAGGAATCCAGGGTTACAGGGCAGGCAGTAACATAACCCTTCATTGGTCTGGATTGTACCTCAGAATGTGACACACTCTCTCTCCAGTAATGTCATCATTCCAAATAGTTTTAACTAAATAATCTGTGAAATCCAAACATCAATTAGTAATATCACATTAGAAGGCAAAAATACCAAGAAATACCACAGAGTTTGGGAGTTAAAACCCTGTGGTAACTTGGGACTGTGACATTTTGGCAATAGATGCCTAGAATCAGCTCAATCACTCCATCATGGGAAATATTTAGGAAATGTCTTTATCATTTCTTCATTCACATATTTTAAACCTTGGGGGTCTTCCATGATCCTGGTTTGGGGGCCTGACTGCTATAAGATGACCATCTGGGTCTAGTTCTTTCCCAGTGTCTGTTTTACTCTCCTGTTGATGAACTCTGGGTGGGTGGACACACTCCTTCAATAAAAGCAAAATGCTAATGGAATGAGGCATTATGGGGCTTGAGTGTCCCCTTTTATTAGTTAGCCAAGGTAGGGGTAGGTCACTTTCACTTTCTAGATATATATGCAAGACTTCTGAGGACACTGAAATGAAGATTTATAACAGCTTAGGAAGCATTTCTGATCATGTCCAGTAAACGCTGGGTGAATGCCTGGCCACTCTTCACATGGTTATTAACAGGGACCTAGAAGTGCCCCAGGGGACATGTTATGTATCGTTGTGGAGACTTACATACCTTAACTTTCTGCTAAATAACTTTATCAAATCCTGGGCACATAAATAGCTTCTGGGTAAAGCAGTCACATTCCAACCTGTTCTCAGTGCACAACCTCTAGTAATATGACACAACAGCATGGAAATATTATTAACCACATTCTCCAAAGAAACTTTGTCATGATGAGCAGGGCTTACTGATTTTTATTAATCTATTGCCTTTTTTTCCAGAAAAAAAATCAGAGTTCTGGAAAGGGGCAGATGGGTTAAAAAAAAAAAAACAAGAAAAAAACCCCACAACAACGCTAAAGCCCACAGGCATTCTAGGAAAACAACTTCATAGAACAAATCTGGTCTGCAGTATAACATTTTATTTGTACTGAACAAAACCTGGAAGGAATTTTCATACCCCATTGCCTTTTAAGGGTGAGAAAAAATAGGGTGTAAGGCATATAAATGCTCCATTCCTTAAAAAATAAAAAAAATTAATAAAGTCAAGCATTTTTCATGCTTACAAGGATTTCCTTACGAAGAAAAAGGAATTCCTATAAATGAGGGGGAAATGTCATTCTAATGATTACATACCATCATAGAATATTAGGGTTGGAAGAGATGTGAGGAGGTCATCTAGTCCAATCCCCTGCTCAAAGCAGGACCAACACCAACTAAATCATCCCAGCCAAGGCTTTGTCAAGCCGGGCCTTAAAAACGTCTAAAGATGGAGATTACACCACCTCCCTAGGTAACCGATTCCAGTGCTTCACCACCCTCTTAGTGAAAAAGTTTTTCCTAATATCCAACCTAAACCTCCCCCACTGCAATTTGAGACCATTGCTTCTTGTTCTGTCATCTGCTAACACTGAGAACAGCCTAGCTCCATCCTCTATGGAACCCCCCTTCAGGTAGTTGAAGGCTGCTATCAAATCCCCCCACACTCTTCTCTTCTGCAGACTAAATAACCTCAGTTCCCTCAGCCTCTCCTTGTAAGTCATGTGCCCCAGCCCCCTAATCATTTTCGTTGCCCTCCAATTTGTCCACATCTCTTCTGTAGTGGGGGGAGCAAAACTAGATGCAATACTCCAGGTGTGCCCTCACCAGTGTCAACAGAGGGGAATAATCACTTCCCTCGATCTGCTGGCACACCTCCTACTAATACAGCCCAATATGCCATTGGCCTTCTTGGCAACAAGGGCACACAGCTGACTCATATCCATCTTCTCGTTCACTGTAATCCCCAGGTCCTTTTCTGCAGAACTGCTGCTTAGCCAGTCAGTCCCCAGCCTGTAGCGGTACATGGGATTCTTCCTTCCTATGCGCAGGACTCTGCACTTGTTCTTGTTGAACCTTATCAGATTTCTTTTGGCCCAATCCTCCAATTTTTCTAGGTCACTCTGGACCCTATCCCTACCCTCCAGTGGATCTATCTCTCCCCAAATCTTAGTGTCATCTGCAAACTTGCTGAGGGTGCAATTAATCCCATCATCCAGATAATTAATAAAATGTTGAACAAAACCGGCCCCAGGACCAACCTCTGGGGCACTCCGCTTGATACCGGCTGCCAACTAGACATCGAACCATTGATCACTACCCGTTGAGGCCGACAATCTAGCCAGCTTTCTATCCACCTTATAGTCCATTCATCTAATCCATATTTTTTTAATTTGCTGGCAAGAATACTGTGGGAGACCGTATCAAAAGCTTTGCTAAAGTCAAGATAGATCACATCCACCACTTTCCCCATATCCACAGAGCCAGTTATCTCATAATAGAAGGCAGTCAGGTTGGTCAAGCATGACTTGCCCTTGGTCAATCCATGTTGACTGTTCCTGATCACCTTCCTCTCCTCCAAGTGCTTCAAAATGGATTCCTTGAATACCAGCTCCATGATTTTGCCGGGGACTGAGGTGAGGCTGACCGGTCTGTAGTTCCCCGGGTTCTCTTTCTTTCCTTTTTTAAATATGAGCACTATATTTGCCTTTTTCCAGTCGTCTGGGACCTCCACCGATAGCCAAGAGTTTTCAAAGCTAATGGCCAATGGCTCTGCAATCACATCAGCCAACTCCCTCAGCACCCTTGGATGCATTAGTCCTGGACCCATGGACTTGTGCATGTCCAGCTTTTTTAAATAGTCCTTAATCTGTTCTTTCACTACTGAGGGCTGCTCACCTCCTCCCCATACTGTGTTGCCCAAATCCTTTAGTTCTAGCATCTTCCTCATTGATTATCAGATAATGGGTCAGCCAACAGTCTGAGTCTGATTTATTCTGAGCCAGTGGAGCTGGGAGGGTCCAGGCACTGAAATCACGAGGCTGCTATTCCAAGGAAAGCAACTAAATTCCCTGTAAAGAAACCAGGAGAACTGATGCAAAACATACTCCATTCAAATAAGCACTATTTGGGTGCAGAGACCAGAGGTGGGACTTTGATTGTGAGATCAGTTCAAATGCAACAATTTCATTGGCCAGCAGCATTTCAGAGAGGGTGGATTCTTCAATTTGGTGTCAGAATGCCAGTGATTTCATCACTCTAGTATAGTCTGTCAGAACCAATCTCTGCCTCCCAGTATCAGAGTGAAGCAGAGATTAGGGCATCTAACAGCCTGGCTCCCCAGCTCTGCCAGAGCTTTGCCAGCCAGGACCTATCACTCTTACAGATGGGCTCAAGCCAAAGAACAAACAACTTGGGTCCAGATCTGTATTTGGCACCAGTTCTGCCAAGAAAAGGGGTATTGGGAAATGGGATTTTTATTTGTGTCCTTCTTCAGCTGAGCAGGGGAATGGATATCATCACCAAAATACATGATCTCCATAAGTGAGTCCAATGAGTCTCCTGAGTGCATTCAGAAAGGGGTGAGTGGAGATGTCAGTCAATTCTTCAGCTGCCATGGACTTGCTGCTTCTGTTTGTGTGTTATCTGGGAATTTGATTCAGGCCCATCTCTAGCCAATATGGCTCAATGGAGCCTGAAATGAAGAAACAGAAAATAAACGAGTAGAAATTAGGGGCTTACAAGTCTATAATTTAGCAAAGACCCTGAGAGTGACAGGGACAAGTTTTGTGTTAATAAGTACCTACCAGGTAATAGCAGAAAGAAAGAAAGAATTATTCACAGCCTCAAAGGGTAGTGCAATACAATCAACAACCCTAAAGCCAAGGAGGGCAACAGTTAGCTGAAACACCAGGGGAAACAATCACAGTAAAAGCAATTGTTTGGTGGAATAAACTACCAAGGGAGGTACCATCTCTGCAGAGATTCAACGGGGGTAAGTATGAATAAATAAATAATGCAAATACCAGTCAATAGGCAGCACAAGATAAGGTGTCCTATTCCTCATAATTTTGTCAAATATTTTCTCTTGTCCCTACTGGTATTTATGTTTTTGTCACCTTTTGACAATGTTAATTCCCAAACTGTCTCTTTTCCTCCTGTTTCTCTCTTGTCTGTTTTGCTTCATGGATCTTCTTGTCATGATCCCTTTGTGCCCTTTTAACACTTGCAAAGTGGACAGCTAAATCCTTTGTATTTTGTCCATAATCGAACAAAAACCTGTGTGGTCTTTCCCAGCAACACTGGGTCTGATTCTATTAAATTAATTCCCTTAAAGCAAGCCAGCAGTCTCTAGGTATGAGAAGAAGGACCCACAGCTAGGGGACAACGAATGAAGCCAAATAACATTTTAGGGGGAGAGATCAGTCAAAATGCAGCCACTTCACTGCTCAGCTGCAGTTCACAGTTGCTGTCATTATGGTGATGGCTTCACTAGAGTGTCACAATGGGGATTTTTCCATTCCATCTTTCTATTACAATCTCTCCTGTAACTGGGGCTCAGGCTGGGCCAGGGAGAGGTGCAGCCACAGTCACACCCATGGGCAGTTTACCATTGTTGCTATAATAATAATAATTAATAATAATATAATAATGACATTTTTTCCAAAAGTCCAACAGTACAAAAACACCAACACCATTCACACAAAGAGTAAATGAGAAAGAGAAAAACAACTGCAGTATCCAGAGAGCAGAGACCATTAGCAAAGCCCATGAGACCCTAGAGGCTGTTCAGATTCTGTCTCATACCCAAACCGGCTTCATCAACAGAGACTGAATTGTGTGTGAGTGTGTGTCACATTTAGGGCTGGGCTGTGAACACTTCACTCTCACTGAGGAGTGGTTACGCACAAATATTCCCACTGACTCAAGAAGGACTATTTGAATGAGTAAAAACTCATCAGGGTGAGTGAGCACTCTACTATTTGGCCCTTTGGCCATAGACTCTTTGCGGCAGGTTCACATCTTTGTCAGTGCACTGCATATATTTACAATATAGTTTAAGGGCCAAATTCTGCCACATGTAGGCTGAGTAGCACATTACTCTGCCAGAGATGCCACTGAAATGAATGGGGCTATTGTAGAGTAAGGTACTGCTCAAGATGAGTATGGGGGACTGAATCTGGCCCTAAGACATCTTAATCACCTTGAGTAGTACCTTATTGCTTATTAAGGAAATCAGTGAAACAACTCATGGAATAAAATACTACTCAACCTAAGTGTGGGCTGGTAAGAACTCCTCTGAGCTAAGGCAACAAATAATGAATAGTTTAACGAATAGACAGCAAGAGTGCATTCTGAAACTATGGAGAAAATGCACAATGTACTTAGGGCATATCATGAGGTGTTCTACAAATACCCAAGAATTCTTCCGTCCTATGGAATCCCTAAGCAACACCCCCCAAAAAATTTACAAAGAGAGACAGCTTACCTGTCAAAAACAGCAGGCCAAACAGAGCTCAAGATTAGTTATGCTAAAAATAATCTGTGAAATCCAAACATCAAGTAGTAATATCACATTAGAAGGCAAAAATACCAAGAAAGTACAACACTTCGACTCCCCAGGCAGCACCATATTTGCCAAAGGAGACCTCAAGATGGAAGTAATAACAAGGATAGGAAATGCTGTGGATACAACATTTACTAAACATAACATATTGGGAAAAAACATGACATTAGAACAAAACTGAGAAATTTAATTTCAAATGAAATCTCAGTGTTAATTTAGCTCAGAGAGAGTTGGACATCTATCAAAATGTTAGACAGAAAATTAGATGCCTTTGAAAATAAGTGCCTATAAGGGCATTGGTTGGACAGACTTCATTACCAACTAAGAGATCTGAGAAATCATCAACCAGCAGCTCATTTCCAACAGAATCAGGAGGAAGTGCTGGAGATATTTGGGGCATGTACTCCAGATGCCAACACACAGATGAAGCTGTCAAATGGAAAGCAACTGATGTGAGGAAATGAGGCTACCCGGGAGAAACCTTAAGAACTCTTAGCAGGGAAGGCAAAATAGTCAATCTCAACACCATAGAGCAGATGGAAGCATCAGCAAATGACACAGCGGAATGGAAGAGACCAGTTTCTGTCCTGTGTACCAACACTGGTTTGAAAAGGACATAATTTAATGGAATAGACAAGTGGTCTTGATGTGTTTCCTAAGCACCTTCAGGGAAATACAACTCATTTTGTTGGTAGGTGCAAACAAGATTAAGTCAAGACAAGGCTAATAAACTAACATTTTAATACACATCTGGATCTAAGTGGAGCGTTTGGGTGAAGAGGAATGTGGAATATAGAAAATTCCAGATGCAGAGGAGTGTGTTGCTGCATTATGCAAGCTGGCTTTCCACTGTATATCATTCATCTCTAGAAATCTAGTCCAATGGGCCAAACTCCTTTTAAGTATGATAGGAAAAACAGCTGACAAAACTGTAGTTATTTGGTTACTTGCTGTTATGCCTATCACAATGGGCCTGACCCAACATTCAGTAGAGTCAGTGGAAAGGAGCCTGCTGACTTCATTGAGAGCTGATCCATTGCCATGATCATTGTCTTTAAGCACTAGCCCACTGTTTTTAAGCATTAGAAAAAATTGCTTTCACTAATACAAAATTTCAAAACTGCTATCTATACTTAGGTTACACATCAATGAATAAGGGAAATCTTTTGCTAATCACCCTGAGTTGAATCAATTTAACAATTATGGGATTTTGGTTCAGCAATACACAGAGGGGCAGAAAGTGAAAAGTGAGAGGAAGATGAATTTATAGCTGCTCTTCAGGAACATGGATTTCTTACCTATGCAACTAGCTACACTTTATGTAAGAGAAGGTTACTTACCTGTAACTGGAGGGTCTTCAAGATGTGTGTCCCTATCAACACTATTATCTTTATCAACCAAACAATTTACCAAAGGTTGTGATGGATTCTCCAGCACTGACAATTTTAAAATCAAGATTGGATGTTTTTCTAAAAGATCTAAATTATCACAATGGTCTCTTCCGGCCTTGGAATCTATGAATCACCCTAAATCCAGTTTGTATCTGCATTGTTGGGGTAGTTCTCTATCAATACATTGTGTGAGGGATTTTTTATTTATACAATGGCCCTAAAGCAGTGTTTCCCAAACTTGGGACGCCGCTTGTGTAGGGAAAGCCCCTGGCGGGCCAGGCCGGTTTGTTTACCTGCCGCGTCCGCAGGTTCGGCCGATCGCGGCTCCCACTGACCACGGTTCGCTGCTCCAGGCCAATGGGAGCTCCTGGAAGCGGTGCAGGCCGAGGGACATACTGGCCACCGCTTCCAACAGCTCCCATTGGCCTGGAGCAGCGAACCGCGGCCAGCGGGAGCCTCGATCGGCCAAACCTGCGTACACGGCAGGTAAACAAACCAGCCCGGCCCACCAGGGGCTTTCCCTACACAAGCGGCGTCACAAGTTTGGGAAACACTGCCCTAAAGGGTATCTTATTCAGCTGCCCGTTAGCTAGAGGAAGCTTCACACTGTGAAAAAGAGATAACGAGCCTCATTTGTGGCAAGTATCCCTTCTATGTAGTCATGTGAGGGCAATAGGAAAAAATCAAGGCCCAAGAATATGAAGACATCTTTAGAAATCATTAGTTGATATTAATCTAACAGCCTCTTCTGGGATAACCTCCTCTGACCACCAACCTACACATCAGACATTTCTCTAGGAAAATAAATGGGCACAGAATTCTCTGCGCATATAAATGGGCAGTTTCATTCAGTCTTGCCCATTTACACCACCCAAGACCTTAGCCCCTTTTTTTGTTATAGTTAATCTACTGATACTGTGCTTCTATTTTTTACTGATAATTTAACATTTTTTAATGTCATCATCTATTAAGGTGCTCACTTAACACTCTGAAGTTCAAATTAGCATGCTAAATAAAATACTCTTTTTTATATGCTGTAGTGTGAATTTGAGCATCCAGACATAGATTATGGAGGCCCTATTAAGGAGCGTGTGTTTGAAAATCAATCTCACTGTATGATATTGTGAATTTTGTACCATGATTTTTTAAGTAGTTACAATAGATAAAGGCTTATGAGGTATTATCAATTCTGAAAGAATTATCTACTAGAATAAATATGTAGATATGACAGTTCCTGGGATACCCAGAGATGTGAATCACCTTGTTATCTCCTGCCTCTATAATGAGGGACTCTTGCTTGTGGTAACTGGCTGCTACCTCTCTAACACTGACAGCCTTTCAGCCACTCAAGCGCTCTTCTTGGGGATATGTCAGCCCTGTCATAAGAACATAAGAACATAAAAACGGCCGTACTAGGTCAGACCAAAGGTCCATCTAGCCCAGTATCTTGTCTACCGACAGTGGCCAATCCCAGGTACCCCAGAGGGAGTGAACCTAACAGGTAATGATCAAGTCATCTCTCTCCTGCCATCTATCTCCACCCTCTGACAAACAGAGTCTAGGGACACCATTCCTTACCCATCGTGGCTAACAGCCATTAATGGACTTAACCTCCATGAATTTATCCTTTATTTATCTTGCAGGTTAACAATAGGTGCACCCAAGTCCCTGTGTCCCTTCAGCCCCTGACAATGACTATTGACAGAAATCGCAGATCCTAATCCTCTAACGGTGCAGAGGACCTCAGTTTGCCAGTTTTGCCTTAAACCACAGCTCCTGTAACCCACACAACAATAGTAATGAAACAAAAGAAAGTGTATTTAAGAAAGAATAGAGATTCCTAGAAACAAGAGACAGTGATGGAAACAAATTGTTAAGTAGAAAACAAAATCATAAAAAATGAGCTAGAGCCTACATTTATTAATAGTTACCTTTCCTATATATAAAGTAGCCTTCTCCCTACCCACACCCCGTCCAACAATGTTTAGTTTGTTGCAAAGCTGGCTGGCTTCACAGTAACCAGGAGCCAAACTTTCATGAAAAACATCCCTGCTCAACAAGATATCTCCTCAGTGAATGGATAGAGAGTGCCACTCCCTACTCTGTGTTATACTGAAACAATCTTTCGTCTTTATTCATAGGCAGCGCAATCCCCTGTTTGTTGTAATGTTCCTTTTTTATCTTCAAGTGCTTTTGATTGTTTTCAGTTGTCTTTGATGGTTTTCCATTGACTGTTTGGGATGTGGTGATGATAGACAATTGGGAAGTACATTACATCATTAACTAATCAAGGAGGGATGGCAATACCCTCCTGAAGGAATAGGTCATCACTCCTTGGTGATTCCATTTAACCTTAAAACCATAAAGGCATAAACTTCAATATAATTACATTATTCCATAAATATTACTTGTACACACATCATGCCATGATTATGAACATTGATAATTTTTAAGCTTTCAACAAAGACCTAACATGCTATCCTTCATGGACAAATACCCTGTATGCTATGCATTTGATGAAGTGAGTGTGTCAGGTCTGAGACGAGAGTTGTTTGCAAAGAACAGGGAACCTTTTGCCAAAGGGCCTATGTGACACAGTAGTCATTTGTGAAATACGTATATTTATGTTACTTTGGAGATTTTAGCATAGAATTTGTAAATCCATATCTAAGTCGGTAATTGTAAAGGGTTGTGAGGGCTTGAGGTGGGTCTGAGAATAAGCTCTCAGTCCCTATAAAAATGTTCCAAGTGGCCAGCATAACATATAGCCTCTGACAACCAAACTCCTAACTCTTGCCTTCTCATGGCCCAGGTGTTCCAAACAAAAAGCGGGGGTGTGAAAGGTGTGTGTCTAGCAATTTAAAACCAGACTTCTCAAGGCAGGTGGAGCCTTTTAGCTGTGGCAGGCAACTCACCCAGAAGAAGGAAGATTCCAATTTAAACCATCTTAAGTTGTGAACAATTTTTTTTTTTGACAGCTGGGCAACAGCAGAAATCCTGAGGAGCTCTGGAGAGCCAATTGGAAACCACATATGTACTCCTGAAAACAAACTTTGGAGATTTTAGCGGCGAACAGCAGAGGCTAACAGCGGGAGTTTGCCTGGGAGCTGTCCGAGAGGAGGTACGCTAAGTGCTGCATTAGGGGGGCTGTGTTGGTGAGTATCTGAGTGTCTGCTGCTGGGACAGTTGGTCAGTTTGACCGTGTGCTTGATTGCTTGCTTGTTTGTTTGAAAAGTGTGAATTGGGAGTGCTTTGTTCAGGTGGGCCTTGAGTGGGCCTGACTGGTATATAAGGGCAGTCAGCAGCAAACCAGCTGAGCTGCGAACAGCAGAGGCTAACAGCAGGAGTTTGCCTGGGAGTTCGCCTGGGGAGAGCGCACTGAGGCTTTCATCTGCAGGTTTCTCTGAGTAGTTCCTGAAACAGTTGAGGAAGTTCTTAAGAGGACGGTGATATGGAAGGTGAGCGATCAGTTGTTGTAACCTGCACAGGTTGTGCCATGTTTGTCTTTCTTCCACAGGACAGAAGCGACTTTGTCTGTACAAAGTGCAAGCTGGTCTCCATATTGGAAGAGAAGGTTCGAGGGCTGGAGAAACGAGTATCGACTCTGCGTTGCATAAGGGAAAATAAAGATTTCCTGGACAGACGTCAGGAGATGCTTCTACGGCCACAATGTTCTGAAGATTCAGAGCAGGCGCAGCAAGGACAGAAGGATTGTGAAGAGGCTTGGCAGCATGTGACCTCCAGAAGGAGAAAGAGGAGCGTCCATGCACCAGCAATGGAGATACAGGTGAGCAATCGTTTCCATGTTCTCTCTACAGGTACTAATGCGGAGAGTGGACTAGATGACCCATCTGAGGGAAGGGAGCAGAAGGAGACTCCACCGATTGGAAGGCAAAAGATGCACTGTCCTAGGGATGGGGGTTCCACGACCACCACTCCCAAGAGGAGGAGGAGGGTGGTGGTGGTCGGGGACTCCTTCCTCAGAGGGACTGAGTCATCTATCTGCCGCCCCGACCGGGAGAACCGAGAGGTCTGCTGCTTGCCAGGAGCTAGGATACACGATGTGACGGAGAGACTGCCGAGACTCATCAAGCCCTCGGATCGCTACCCTTTCTTGCTTCTCCACGTGGGCACCAATGATACTGCCAAGAATGACCTTGAGCAGATCACTGCAGACTACGTGGCTCTGGGAAGAAGGATAAAGGAGTCTGAGGTGCAAGTGGTGTTCTCGTCCATCCTCCCTGTGCAAGGAGAAGGCCGGGTTAGAGACCGTCGAATCGTGGAAGTCAACGAATGGCTACGCAGGTGGTGTCGAAGAGAAGGCTTTGGATTCTTCGACCATGGGATGGTGTTCCAAGAAGGAGGAGTGCTTGGCAGAGACGGGCTCCACCTAACGAAGAGAGGGAAGAGCATCTTCGGCAGCAGGCTGGCTAACCTAGTGAGGAAGGCTCTAAACTAGGTTCACCAGGGGAAGGAGACCAAAGCCCTGAGGTAAGTGGGGAAATGCGATCCTGGGAGGAAGCACAAGCAGGAGAGCGCAAGAGGGGAGGACTCCTGGCTCATGCTGAGAAAGAGGGATGATCAATGAGTTATCTTAAGTGCCTATACGCAAATGCAAGAAGCCTGGGAAACAAGCAGGGAGAACTGGAAGTCCTGGCACAGTCAGGGAACTATGATGCGATTGGAATAACAGAGACTTGGTGGGATAACTCACATGACTGGAGTACTGTCATGGATGGATATAAACTGTTCAGGAAGGACAGGCAGGGCAGAAAAGGTGGGGGAGTTGTGTTGTATGTAAGAGAGGAGTATGACTGCTCAGAGCTCCGGTATGAAACTGCAGAAGAACCTGAGAGTCTCTGGATAAAGTTGAGAAGTGTGAGCAACAAGGGTGATGTCGTGATTGGAGTCTGCTATAGACCACCAGACCAGGGGGATGAGGTGGATGAGGCTTTCTTCTGGCAACTAGCAGAAGTTGCTAGATCGCAGGCCCTGGTTCTCATGGAGACTTTAATCACCCTGATATCTGCTGAGAGAGCAATACAACGGTGCACAGACAATCCAGGAAGTTTTTGGAAAGTGTAGGGGACAATTTCCTGGTGCAAGTGCTGGAGGAACCAACTAGGGGCAGAGCTTTTCTTGACCTGCTGCTCACAAACAGGGAAGAATTAGTAGGGGAAGCAAAAGTGGATGGGAACATGGGAGGCAGTGATCATGAGATGGTCGAGTTCAGGATCCTGACACAAGGAAGAAAGGAGAGCAGCAGAATACGGACCCTGGACTTCAGAAAAGCAGACTTTGACTCCCTCAGGGAACAGATGGGCAGGATCCCCTGGGAGAATAACATGAAGGGCAAAGGGGTCCAGGAGAGCTGGCTGTATTTTAAAGAATCCTTATTGCGGTTGCAGGAACAAACCATCCCAATGTGTAGAAAGAATAGTAAATATGGCAGGCGACCAGCTTGGCTAAACAGTGAAATCCTTGCTGATCTTAAACGCAAAGAAAAAGCTTACAAGAAGTGGAAGATTGGACAAATGACCAGGGAGGAGTATAAAAATATTGCTCAGGCATGCAGGAGTGAAACCAGGAAGGCCAAATCACACTTGGAGCTGCAGTTAGCAAGAGATGTTAAGAGTAACAAGAAGGGTTTCTTCAGGTATGTTAGCAACAAGAAGAAAATCAAGGAAAGTGTGGGCCCCTTACTGAATGAGGGAGGCAACCTAGTGACCGAGGATGTGGAAAAAGCTAATGTACTCAATGATTTTTTTGCCTCTGTCTTCACGAACAAGGTCAGCTCCCAGATTGCTGCACTGGGCAGTACAGTATGGGGAGAAGGTGACCAGCCCTCTGTGGAGAAAGAAGTGGTTCGGGACTATTTAGAAAAACTGGACATGCACAAGTCCATGGGGCCGGATGCGCTGCATCCGAGGGTGCTAAAGGAGTTGGCGGGTGAGATTGCAGAGCCGTTAGCCATTATTTTTGAAAACTCATGGCAATCGGGGGAGGTCCCAGATGACTGGAAAAAGGCTAATGTAGTGCCCATCTTTAAAAAAGGGAAGAAGGAGAATCCGGGGAACTACAGGCCAGTCAGCCTCACCTCAGTCCCTGGAAAAATCATGGAGCAGGTCCTCAAGGAATCAATTATGAAACATTTAGAGGAGAGGAAAGTAATCAGGAACAGTCAGCATGGATTCACGAAGGGGAAGTCATGCCTGACTAACCTAATTGCCGTCTATGATGAGATAACTGGCTCTGTGGATGAGGGGAAAGCAGTGGATGTGTTATTCCTTGACTTTAGCAAAGCTTTTGATACCGTCTCCCACAGTATTCTTGCCTCCAAGTTAAAGAAGTATGGGCTGGATGAATGGACTGTAAGGTGGATAGAAAGCTGGCTAGATCATCGGGCTCAACTGGTAGTGACCAATGGCTCCATGTCTAGTTGGCAGCCGGTTTCAAGCGGAGTGCCCCAAGGGTCGGTCCTGGGGCCGGTTTTGTTTAATATCTTTATTAATGATCTGGAGGATGGTGTAGACTGCACTCTCAGCAAGTTTGCAGATGACACTAAACTGGGAGGAGTGGTAGATACACTAGAGGGTAGGGATCGGATACAGAGGGACCTAGACAAATTAGAGGATTGGGCCAAAAAAAACCTGATGAGGTTCAACAAGGAGAAGTGCAGAGTCCTGCACTTAGGACGGAAGAATCCCATGCACTGCTACAGACTAGGGACCGAATGGCTAGGTAGCAGTTCTGCAGAAAAGGACCTAGGGGTCACAGTGGACGAGAAGCTGGATATGAGTCAACAGTGTGCTCTTGTTGCCAAGAAGGCTAACGGCATTTTGGGCTGTATAAGTAGTGGCATTGCCAGCAGATCGAGAAACGTGATCGTTCCCCTTTATTCGATATTGGTGAGGCCTCATCTGGAATACTGTGTCCAGTTTTGGGCCCGACACTACAAGAAGGATGTGGAAAAATTGGAAAGAGTCCAACGGAGGGCAACAAAAATGATTAGGGGTCTGGAGCACATGACTTATGAGGAGAGGCTGAGGGAACTGGGATTGTTTAGTCTCCAGAAGAGAAGAATGAAGGGGGATTTGATAGCAGCCTTCAACTACCTGAAGGGGGTTCCAAAGAGGATGGAGCTCAGTTGTTCTCAGTGGTGGCAGATGACAGAACAAGGAGCAATGGTCTCAAGTTGCAGTGGGGGAGGTCCAGGTTGGATATTAGGAAAAACTATTTCACTAGGAGGGTGGTGAAACACTGGAATGCGTTACCTAGGGAGGTGGTGGAGTCTCCTTCCTTGGAGGTTTTTAAGGCCCGGCTTGACAAAGCTCTGGCTGGGATGATTTAGTTGGGAATTGGTCCTGCTTTGAGCAGGGGGTTGGACTAGATGACCTCTTGAGGTCCCTTCCAACCCTGATATTCTATGATTCTATGATTCTAACTGGATGGTGTAATATCCACTAAGGGGGAAGCAGCATCCAGCCACTTGTCTTGGCAGGCCTTGCCAGCTGGAGACCTACATCATGGCATTAATGTGACATTCTGGTATAAGGGGAGGACTAGTCTGGCCTACATATTGCCCCACCAGAACCTTTTGCAAACATTGAGAGGGATATTTAGCCCCAGATCAGGAGTTTGCCTGCCTCAAGCCTGGCAGCCCAGGCCAAGAGTATTCCCAGTTACTGGCATCCAGTTGTCTTCCCAGAGGTGGGGAGAACAGCTCAAAAGGTGATTCACCAAATGAAAATTCGGACTCGTGAAAGAAATGTCTAAAAAATCTTTGTGTCAGGTAAAGTCATGCAGCTGGACAAGATGAAGATCCAAAGAAACATCAACATACTCTGTGTGCAAGAGACCAGATAGAGGATAGTAACCAATAGCTATTAGCCAAAAGGATCAGAGACACAACTCTGTGCTTCGTGTGTCCCTTAACATCCAATTGCCAGAAGGTAGGACTGGATGACAGAGGATGGATCACTTAAAATTGCTCTGTTCTGTTTATTCCCCCTGAACCATCTGGCACTGGCCACAGTCAGAGACAGGACACTAGGCCAGATGGACTATTGGTCTGATGCAGTATGGCTGTTCTTATGCTCTTACGATAGTTAGGAAATATAGCCTGAGAATGTGTCTGGGCTGTAGGTTGTACTATGCAGGTGGTAGTGGAAGGAGAAATGGTGTAGGAGTGCTGGTTCATGACTAACTTTGTAAAACTGTTCAGCCAATCATCAGGGTGAATGACCATTTAATGGGCAGTCTGAATACAAACAAAGAAGTACTGGTTATTTATGGTATTGGTATACACCCCACAACAAGGCTGCCCTGAGGAAGAGAAGAGGATGTTGAGCAGAGCCTACAGAACCTAATGTACATGGTCAGACTAGAAAAGTTACTCCTCATCCTGGGACCTAGCTTTCAACCCTTGTATGGTCTCAAGTCAATCAGGCAATAAGCACATACTGGAACAGAACACAGAGAGTGTTGCACTGCTTGACACATATGTTTAGGCATCAGTGGGTGATTGACACTATTTGGTTTAAGAGATGAGAAAATCATCTTTATACATATCAAAGCAACAGAGCAAGCATGCAAATAGATTTCTTCCTCTCTTGAATGAACCAGAGGAAAATAGTTAAGGATTGTAAGGTTATCCAAAGTGAAATGATCACAACACAACAAAAGCCATTGATGGCAACTGTTGCAACTGGCAAATGGACTTGGTGTGAGTTTTGTTCCAAAACACATATAATGATCTGCACAACTTGGCAGCCTTGTGTCGGATCAATAAACGATCACCAGCCTCCCCAGTTCATGAACAATTCTCAAAGGTCACCAGTTCAGACAAGTCCGGACCGTCCAATGCCGCCCAGGCCCATTCCTCCGGTACCGCTCAGGCCTGTAAAGAAAAATCCCTTGTTCCCCTGAAATCCTCCAGTCTGCCTGACTCCTCTGCTTTTTCTTATACATGCAAAAATAACCTGAATAAGAATTGGGCCCGTTGCTTGCGCTCTAGCTCTAAAACTGTCCAAGCTCCCCTCCAAATCCTGCATACTGGGGGTCAAAAAGGGTGTCCCTCTTGGAGCTATAAACCCTGGATTTGCATAGAGCTCCATTCAATTGTAAAAGGCTTTCCAAAGCCCCTGGAAAATCCTACCAAATTCGCAGAGGAATTTTTGCTAGTATGCAACACCTATGAACCCTCTGAGGCAGACCTCCTGCAGCTGTGTAAGCTACTTGTAACCCCTAGCAAACATAAAAAATGGCTCACAGCAGCAAATTGGCCCATCAGTAAGCTCCACTCTAATTTGCCAGATACCGGTCCTGACGCTAAATACTGGAAAAAGTGTAAGGATCGAACTAAAAATCTACTTAAAGCCATCCCTCGAGTATAAACTCCTAAAACATCCAACTGGATGGCCATACACTGCTGTAAACAGCAACAGGAAAAAAACCTGGGCGACTATCACACCCAGCTAACTGATGTTTTTCTGCAACATTCTGGTATACAGCAACCAGATGAAAATGGACAGGGCGCCCTGGCTCATGCATTTGTTAATGGTCTCCTACCTGCTATTGGCAGTATGCGAAAGCGAATAAGTATTGGGTGAAAAACTGAAACCATGGACAAATTGCAAACAGTGGCAGAGCACTGCCAATGCACTCTGAAAGGAAAGGAGGAACAGTCCTCTCAAAAATTAATGGCCCTGCAAATACAACATTATTCAGGGCAGGGCAAACAGTGTCGGGGATGGGGAAGGTTCCAGGGACGTGGTTGCGGGAGGGGTCATGGAACTGGATTTTCGGGTTTTGGGGATGTTTGTAATTACTGTAAGCAGCCCAGACATTGGAAGAACGAGTGTCCGAGCCGGCCTGATAGCTCTGTAAATAACCAGATAGACCCCCTGTCAGCACAGCCCGACAGTCCCCAGCCTTACTTTGTCCCACAGCAATAACGGAACGCCAGGGAACCTCAGGAAATTTTAGCTTCTTTATTACCTCTCACTCCCACGGGTAAGTGTGTTTTGACTATTAATACTCTTTATCTCCATTTCCTTGTTAATACAGGAGCTTCACTCTCTGCAGTTCGTACTACCGATCTGTCTGCGGTTCCCCGTTCCGAAAAACCCGTGTCCGCTGTGGGTATTACGGGAATCCTAACCCCTTATCCCCTTTCAAACCTCTACTGGTCCAGGTTGGTCCCCTTTCCGTGGATCATGCATTCCTTCTCTCTGATTCCACTCTGGTAAATCTTTTGGGTTGGGATCTGTTATGTAAACTTGGCTGTACCATCTATTGTTCCCCAGATGGTGTCTACTGACAAATCCCCCAGTCCTCTCTGAGTAATTCTGTGGCCTCCCTGCTGTCTAAAACTCCCCTTTCCACTCCAGTCCCCTGTTACCCATTAATCCCGTCCCTTAAACACCTAATTTCACAAGTCCCATCCTCTCTGTGGCCAACCCACCTATCTGAAGTGGGCAGCTTAAATACTGACCCTGTCTGCATTACTGTTGACTCCTCCAAACCCCTGCCTCGCCTGTCTCAATACCCTTTAAACCCTGAAGCAGAGGCTGGCATTGCTCCGGTCATGACCGTCCTGCAGGAACAAGGTATTATTGTCCCCTGCTCCAGCCCCTGTAACACCCCTATCCTCGAAAAGCTAATGGTAAATCATGGCAGTTTGTTCAGAATCTTCGAGCCATTAACCGCATTGCTATACCCGCCTTTCCTGTTGTCCCTAACCCAGCAACAATTCTGGCTTCTATCCCACCAGGTGCAACTCATTTTACTGTTGTTAATTTGTGCTCTGCTTTCTTTTCTGTCCAGGTTCACCCTGACTCCCAGTATCTTTTTGCCTTTTCTTGCAAGGGGCAGCAGTACACATGGACCATGCTCCCTCAGGGGTATACTAAAAGCCCATCTTACTTTTCCCAAGCATTAGCCCCAAACCTTGTTAACCTTGTTTTTCCATCCAGGTCCACTCTAGTCCAATATGTAAATTATCTACTCCTCTGTTCCCCTTCGTTGTCTGCCTCAGAAACTAATTCGTTAGTGCTCCTTACTGCCCTAGCAAAAAAGGGTCACAAGGCTTCTCGCTCTAAGCTACAGCTCTGTCAAGCCTTTATCACATACCTTGGCTTTCTCCTCTCCCAGGGTTCCCGTACACTTTCTACTGCCCACGTCCAATCTATCCTCAACTTTTCCCGACCCCACTCCCCATGTCAGGTACAAAAGTTTTTGGGCATGGCTGAATTTTGTAGGCAATAAATTCCCCAATATGCCTCCCTTGCAAAACCTCTCCAGAAACACACTCAAGTCTCTGTCTTGACCCCATGCCGTGGCCCCCTAAGGCCAACTCTGCCTTTGTTTCCCTCAAACAGGGTTTGGCTTCTACCCCTGCCTTAGGGCTGCCTGACTAGTCTAAGCCTTTTACCCTTTTCTGCCACAAACAATCTGGGTGTGCACTGGAAGTCCTCACTCAGATGCACGGAGACAAAAAACGCCCAGTGGCTTATTTCTCTGCCACTTTGAACCCTATTGCCCAAGGCTTACCCCTCCCTGCCTGCGTGCTGTGGCTGCTGCAGTGCGCCTAGTCAAAATGTCCAAATCCCTTGTCCTCCGCTCTCCTCTTACCCTCATGGTACCTCACTCTGTAAAAACTCTCCTGCTACAACATAACACAGGCCACCTCTCCTCCGCCTGCCTTACCAGGTATAAACTTTTACTACTGTCGGCTTCATATATCACCATAAAGTGTTTTTCTCAGTTAAACCCTGCCACTCTACTTCCTTTGTCTAATAACGGTAATTCCCACGACTGCCTTGCAACTATCTCTGCTGTTACCATCCTCTGACCTTTCTAATGTCCCTCTCCCTAACTCTGACCTTTTTTTGTTTACTGATGGTTCCTGTTTTCAAGACAACCAAGGTCGTCTCCATGCAGAATACACTGTAGTTTCACTCTCTAAAACTCTAAAAGCTGTGACTTTACCTTCTGTAACCTCAGCGCAAGTCGCCGAATTAGCTGCCCTCACCCGTGCCTGCTTTTTGGCGGAGAAACGCTCTGCCACTATTTACACTGACTCCCGCTATGCTTTTGGGGTTGTACATAACTTTGGCACCCTCTGGCAAGCTCGGGGTTTCCTTACCTCCGCCGGTACCCCTATCAAAAATGGTCCCTACATCGCTGCTCTCCTGTATGCAGTTTTACTTCTGTCTGCCCTAGCTATTGTTAAGTGCCCTGGCCACTCAATGGCGGATACTGATGTTGCTAAGTGTAATGCATTTGCTAACGTCTCTGCTAAACATGCTGCTGCCATAGAACCTTCCCCAAATGCATTTCTAGGTTCCCTTTCTGTCCCCTTTGCCAAAAAAACCTCCTGGGTTGCCCAGGGTTGCTCTCTACATCCTAATTCCCTTTGGCATTCACCTACTGGCACCTTTGTGCTCCTCTTTTCACTCTAGCCATCTCTGGCTGCCCTGCTACACGGTGTTTCGCATGTCAGAAAGGAGGGGATGGTCTCTGCTGTAACTAAGGCAGGATGGTGGGCCCCCCCATTTCAGCTCTTTTGCAGCCCGCCACTGTGCTGCCTGTACCACTTGCCAAAGCCACAATATTGGTAAACCTGTAAAAGTGGCTCAGGGTTTCCGGGGCCTGCCCCAAGCACCATTCTTGCATTGGCAACTTGATTTTGTACAAATGCCTAAGTGTCAACAATATACATTTATTTTGGTTATGGTATGTTTATTTTCTGGTTGGATCGAAGCCTTTCCTTGTCACAAGGCTGACTCACTGTCTGTTGCCAAATGTTTGTTAAATCATATTATGCCTCCCAAGGAAATCCCTGCCACTCTGTCCAGTGATCGGGGTACACATTTTACCGGACAACTTGTTCAACACTTGGATCATGTATTACATATCACACACCTGTTGCACTGTCCCTACCACCCACAGAGCGCATGTGCAGTTGAAAGACAAAATGGTGTACTTAAAAATAAGCTTGCTAAAATTTGTAACTCTACAGGGTTAAGCTGGCCAGTAGCTTTACCGCTGGCCCTTATGGAAATGTGATCCACTCCATCCCAAAGGCATAAATTGAGTCCCTTTGAAATTGTTATGGGACGCCCTATGCGAGCTATGGCTACCATTACTCCAGTCCCAGACTTGAACTTGACTCACAGTATGCTCCTTCAATATTGCAAGGGATTAATGCAAGCCGTAAGTCACTTCCATTCACAGGTTCGAGCCGCCTGGCCAACAAAACCCACCTCTGACGCTTGCCACGACCTCGAGCCAGGTTATTGGGTCTACGTACGGCACCATCATCAAAAACACACCTTGAAGCCCCGGTGGAAGGGTCCTCATCAGGTACTGCTTACTACTGCTTAGGTTTCAGAGTAACAGCCGTGTTAGTCTGTATCCGCAAAAAGAAGAACAGGAGTACTTGTGGCACCTTAGAGACTAACAAATTTACTAGAGCATAAGCTTTCGTGGACTACAGCCCACTTCTTCGGGCTGTAGTCCACGAAAGGCTTATGCTCTAATAAATTTGTTAGTCTCTAAGGTGCCACAAGTACTCCTGTTCTTCTTCTTACTACTGCTTAGACGGCTGTTAAACTATCTGGCATCGCAGCGTGGATACATGCTTTGCAGTGTAAAAAGGCACCATCCCCAGTGAACCAATCATCACCTCAGAACCATGCAGAGTCAATTTTGACTCCAAAAGAAGACGTAGAGGAACAGCCTGCAATACCTTACAAGCTATGTTCTTGTAAGGGTTGCCAGAAGGAAACAATGACCTAAAGCAAGGCCCAAGAAGAAGCAGTAGCAAGCCTAGTGCCTGCTGCCTGGTGGATGTAAAACCATGACTGCGGTTCCCTCAGTTGAGGTTGTCAGAACTAGAAGGGCCTTGCCTCCAACATGCACCTCTGGTGGTGCCTGTTCCTCGGCTGCTGGTGTCTTAAGGTCTGGGAAGTCCACAATAACAATTCTTTTATCCAGCAGCAAGTGTGGATAGCTCAGACCCTTAATATTTCTACTTGCTGGGTCTGCAGCCACATCCCAGCCCACTCTCAAACTGGTGTTCCTGTCCTGGCAATCCCACTCAATTCCCCAGACCTCACTGGAGAACCTCGTCCGTTTAACAAAACATGGAACAGCAATGACACTTGGGAAGCAGTGGGAATAAATGTATCTAAATGGATAAGTGTGTTGGAGGGAAAAGGTAATTGGTGTTGGGTGTGTAATGGAACAGGGCTGGATCTGGGAAAAAGCCATTGCCTTCAGTATATTGTGGCCAACGCTGTATGGAATTATTCCAACAAAACTAAAGAATGGCGGGCCGGGTATGGGAATATAATTTTTTTCTCAACCAAGAATCAAACAAAAAACTCAATCTCATGTTCCCCCTACAGTAACCTTAGTGAAAACAATACAATCTTTCAATGCCATGCAAATAACACCAATCCCCATAAGAAAAATTACCCTGTGCCCTTTGGGGAATATTACTCCTCCTTTGCAGGCACCTATGTAACAAATGGGTGCAACCGACCCTTCCTGGCCTTAATAGGCCATCACTGGGTTTGTGGAACCAAAGCTTATACTGCATTATCAGCTAACTGGTCAGGTATCTGTTATCTCACCCAACTCTTCCCACAATTCCGAGTGCTAGGATCCTTCCCACAAGAACACCTCCATAATTTCAGGCGAAAAAAAAGGGACTTACCAGATGCCCAATGGTATGTAAATAACATAGGCCCCTTAACCTGAAAAAAGGCCATTGGCGGTTCCCTTATCCCACTTGGGGGAGTAATACACTATGTAAAAAGGCTCCTAAGGTAACAAGCAGTAGTTAAAATAATGGCAAATAAAAACGAAGAGCGTTTAAAAGCCCTGGCCAAAGAAACAGGGGCGATCTGACAGATGGCCCTCCGAAACCGTCAGGCACTGGACATAGTGCTGGCGGCCAAAGGAGAGACCTGTGCTCTCATTGGAAAAAAATGTTGTGTGTTTATACCTGACAACACCAATAAGGTAATAGATCGTGCTAGCCACTTAAAACGAATCGCATATCTTCCCCATAAAGAGCCAAGTTCTTTATGAAAGTGGCTAAGTAACCTGTTCAATTTCTCTGGTGTAAAAAACTGGTTGTTTCAGAAAGTCCTGACTATCCTGTTTGAAATCCTAATAATTTTTGTATGTTTTCAGTTAATCTCCTGTTGTATCCAAAATTGTGTAAGGTATGCCACCCAGGTAACTGCCCCAAAACAGAGTGCTAATATAATAATTTTAAATATTGCTAATAAACAAAGAGATAAAAAAGGGTTAATATGTAAAACCCAGTAATTGTTGGTCATTGTATAGCTTGACCAAAAGGAGGGATTGTGAAAGTAGAATGTAAAAATGGAATGGATTAAATAAATGTTGTATGTACCTTTAAGCAGAAATAAGGAATGTTGAAATACAGGTGTCAGAAAAAGAAACATTAAGGCATAAACAATGAGTCCACTTAAGCTAATGGTGGAACATTAACCGGAGATCTGTAAAAGTTAGTAAGTAAATTGAATATGTATGTCTAGCCTCAGGTAAACTTGTCAGTTCTGCTTTCTTTGTCCTCTTGTTAAGTTTGCACCCTTTTTATCTGTATAAAATAAGGTAGTGTGGGTCTTGCATGGTGCTCACATTATCTGGGTGTATTAGCAGAGCGCTGTGCTAATAAACAGAGTGTGAGTCTAATGAATTGTGAGTCCTGAATCTAACTTTGACACACCTTAAAGACTAACAGATTTATTTGGGCATAAGCTTTTGTGGGTAAAAAACCCACTACTCCATACATCTGAAGAAGTGGGTTTTTTACCCACGAAAGCTTATGCCCAAATAAATCTGTTAGTCTTCAAGGTGCCACTGGACTCCTCGCTAATTTTAAATGAGCTGTATATTGAGTTGAACAACTGCCCTTAACCTGCCAAAAAGAAATTATATGCAATTGCACAGACAAAAAACAAAAGAAAGGAAGATGGAGTGAACACACCATTCATAGAGGATACAAGGGGCAGACTGGTTGTGACAGGAGGCATGGTATGTAACCAGTGGCTGAAGATGGAAACTGGAAAAGCAGCAAGTCCAGACAACATCATGGTGGAAATGATCAAAGCCTTGAGAGAGGTTGGTGTCCAGCGTGAGTCTGGCGTACAGTTTGGACAGGGAAGAAAATTGAAAAGGAATGGAGAAAGTCCACATTGGTACCAATATGCAAACAAAAATGGTGAAATACATGACTGTTCAAAATACCCAAGGAATTAAATTGCTGTCCTACTACAGAAACTGTTAGAGAGAATCACAGATAGTCCCATTCGTCAAATAGTGGAGCCCAACTTAGGAAAGGAGAGCAGTTTGGTTTTAGAAGAGGAAAGGGGATGACAGATGGTATGTTCATTGCTAGAGACTTGGTGGAAAAGACGCAGGAGGGAAATGTCGAGCACGGACGGGCTTTCCTTGATTTGGAGAAAGCATTAGATAAAGTATCTACGTGACTGCTGGTGCCTCTCCTATGATTCTATGAGGTACCGAAGGATCTTGTCCAGATGATGATGGATTTTGTATGATGGCTCGATGACAAAAGGGTGGATGCCCTTCAGTGTAATGGAGGGTTTTGAGGTGAAAGTTTGGCTCCACTAGGGTTCACTACTTAGTTCATTACTATTGGTAATTGTGATAGTCTTCATAAGTAAGCAAATCTCAACAGAAGGTGGTATGAAGTTGATCTGTGCAGATGACATTGTGCTAAAAACCCATAATGAGGAAAATTTGGTCCAGGTAATAGTTCCTTGATCTTGGTGTGACACTGTATGGAATATGGGTGACCATTTATAATATTATCAATACCAATATTACAAAATTGCTATGAATCTTATACAAGATATGCCATGTAAGGTATCAGTGGAAAAGTGTTGATTTGCTAAATATGATAAGCTTGTTTATATGTATGTATCATCTTTACGTCATGAGTTATAAATATGTGTGGTATAGTGATATCTCAAACTTGTGCTATGTATCCGGGTGAAATCCTCAGAGAGATTGGCTGCAGCACTATCCAGCCTGCTTGATGGCTCATCAAGGGCAATCAGCTGTATAATCAATCCATTGAAAGAAGCCAGGGGTTGCGCCTATGAGTCAGCAGAACATGTAGGGATGTGCCTATTGACAGGGGACTCCAAATATTTTCCATATCCATGTGCTGTGAGCCTGTGTTTGGGACAAAGGATGTACAAGTCATATGGCAGGGGAGATATAAAGGCAGCTGCATCACCTCCATTGAATCTTCAATCCTGCTTCTCACCTCTGAAGTAACTTCTCTACAAATTAAAGCTTTGAACTGATAGACCCATCAGAGCTTTGGATGTGTTCCAGAGGGACTCTACAAGCCAGCAAACTCACCAATACTACTAATAGCTTGATATATGGACTCTGAAGTCATATATATGTATCTGATTGCTTTGACCATTTAACAACTCTCTTCTCATTCTTTTCTTTTCTAATAAACCTTTGATTTTAGATACTAAGGACTTGGCTGGCAGGGTGGTATTTTGGGTCAGATCCAAATTAGTACTGATATGGTAATATGGCTGTCGCTTTGGGGATCAGAAGAACATTTTGTATAGTGAATAGAGTTTCAAGTAACTTCTCACTTTACTGGACCTATTTGCTGACTGGGAGCCAGAGAACTGGAATGCAATAAAGGGGGCTGATTTCTTTTTTTCAGCTTCTTGATAACCAGTATGGGGGATCAGGAGCACAGTTTGTGACTGTTTGGTGAATCTAACTACACAGTTAACTACCAGTTTGGGGAGAATCTGCTCTCCTTTTAGCAGCCTGCCCTGAACTTGACATTTTCAGTGTGACCTGCCCTAGGCACCTCGGGTCACACCAGGCATCAAAAAACTATGGCCTCAAATTGAGCAAAGAAAAGACTGAAGTAATGTGGCTGACTCCCATAGAAGTAAGACAGATGAATATCAATATTGAGGGCCAGTGCCTTAATCAGATTTCTGTGGTTTAAGTATTTTGGGAGCTGGATAGAGGCAAATGGAGAAATTGGCAAAGAACTACAAGCAAGGGTGCTGAACATGGGGTAAGTTTAGCACAAGATAAGTGGTGTGATTTATGATAAACAGATGCCTAGACTACTTATGGGACACTATACAAAACCATGGTAAGACCAGCTCATCCATACAGATCAAAGACATGGGTGATCCAAGAAAGGCATTTGACAAGATATGAAGCTATTGAAATGAGATGTTTGAGGGCAGTGAGAGGGGTAACACTGCTGGACCATATGTGGAAAGATGTCATCAGGACTCAGACCAAGGTCTGCGATATCATAGAAAAGCTGCAAGAAAGGAGGCTGAAATGGCATGAGCACGTACAAAGGATAGATGTAGAGAATCCTGTTGGAGACATTTGAGACTACAGTTCGCAGATGGAGAACAACAGGATGGCCAAAAGAAACAGTGAATAGATGGCGTCTGGGAGGACAGAGTGGATATGAAAAGAGCATTGGACTAGCAAGCTAAGCAAGGGGGGAAGAAGCAGATATATAAGAAAGTTATTCAAAAAAAGATGAATCTATTAATCAAAAAGGAAATCTATCAATCCAGAACATAGAGAGCAAAGATGCTATAGCCATAAAAGAACAGCACTAAAGTCAGCAGCTGTGTTCTGTTCTTGGCTCTGGCAAAGACTTCAGATATGACCTTAGACAAACGATACAAATTCTGTGTCTTAGTTTCCCAATTAGTAAAATGGGGATAATATGATTTACTTATCATATCTTGAAGATGTATTATATTTTTAGAGGGCAACACAATGTGTTTATGTACAAAAAACACTGTCGCTGGTGCCAGAATAAATATTGCACATCCTGTGCCTCAGGCCAAAGTAAATCTTTTTCATGAAGGTAGAGGGGGGAAAAGGGGGAATTCCATATTAGGGGCAAAGGGAACTGAAACATATTCATGGCAGATTAGCTATTTAGAAGAGCTCAGAGATTTAGAATGTTCAAATAATTCCTGGAGATGAAACAACAGGCAAATGGAAATTGAAGCAAAGTTGCCTAATAAATCCATTTATCACATGTATGTTACCTCCAAATGTGTCGGGGGAGGAGGTGCACATCTGTCAGTGATGCTTTCCTATTCAGCAGAATACTCTAATACTCAAGGCATATTCACATATATAGGATACATCCTTCAGCTCAGGAAACATGACACATTATGCTTTCCCCCCTCTTGTTTGAATATATTTTAACATGGTAGGTAAAAACTTAAGCAGAATTTTGTAAATTGACATTCTATACCACTGGAAAATTCCATTTGCTTTATTCAGGCTGTTTCATTTGCTATATTATAGTACATTGCACATTTGTGATGCTTGGCCAGAAAGAGTTAAACATCCTGCAAAATAAATAACCCTCAAAAAAGACACGTGGAGGAATAATATTTATGTATTTACATATGTATGAGTAGAGTCAACAATGTAATCAATAGTCCCTGTCTATGGTGTATTCTGATAGTTCAGAATAGTTCAAAAGCACATCCTAGCATATAAATGAATTGTAAACACCGGCTATTTCAGTATTCATCTCTCTTTGAAATATACTGTGAATGGTAGAGGAACAAGCAAATTGCCTTATTTTAATTCTATACCTAAGTACCAGTGATGGACCTCCTTCAAAGTCATCCTAATTACCTTTTGTTCCCGGAGGAACTCCCAACTTGTCAAAGAGGACATGAAATTATATAAAAGATCCTTGGGTCCTGATTCGGTTATCTCAGATCTGCTTAGACTTCATCAGGGGAAGTTTGAGTCGCAAGACTGAGGTCCCAGTTATGTTGGTATGCCCTGAATATGAGATTTAGACATTGGACTATAACCTATGAACTATTTCTGAAAGAACTCTTTGCAACTACAAAGCTCACCATCTCTGCTATGAATCTAAACCTCAATGAACTGAACTCAAGTCTGTATGTATATTGATCTTTTAACCATACTCTCTCTCTTTTGTTTTTAAATAAATTTTAGTTTAGTTAATAAGAATTGGCTGTAGCGTGTATTTGGGTAAGATCTGAAACATTCAATAGAGCACAATATTTAAAATGTTTCCTTCATATAAATTTATCAATTCAGGAAACGTGTCATATTCTGCTGTATTTGTCTTTTAAATTCATTCCAACATTGTTGGCAAACATCTTGTCTGAAGATACTCAAATCATTTTTGTGCCACTTGGAAATTCTGTATGTTATATTCCAAACCGTCTGGCTATTATCCAGTCCTAGTCTGCTGGTGATCTCTCACGCAATCATTCCAATAATAGATACATGGAGAAGTTTTCTGTATAAAAAAATGAAGTAACTGTTTTCACGATAAATCAATACCAGAAACCCTGTCTTGTGGTAACACAGATCTGTATGCATGCTCAGTGATCCCATGCTGTGAGAGTAGCACTGCAACTGTTATCAGACTTGCCACTGCTTCTGGATATCTCCCACCCCTAGCCTCTCTGAATACACAAGCATTCTCACAGATTAACTTCCTGCTGTTCCATGTAGGATCTGTGGAGAGGTGAGCAGGTGTTCTGCTGAGCCCTCTCGCATATTATAGATTCAAAACTGTTTGAAAATGGATTTTTTCCTACCCCCTGGAAAAAGTGGAGGGTTGAGCTCCCCTTCACCAGGAGAGTCATTCCAGAGGCACCTTTGTGCACAGAGCTGGAGGATCCAGGAGGGGAAGCCAGACTGTAGTACTGCTCTCCTGTTGGGATTCAATGAATCTACGCAAAGATTAAAGCTGGCAGGAACTAGTGCTGCTAGCATGAACCTATCATGAACATTGTAATTTAAAATTTGCATAGAGAACCATACCGCAGGTGTAAAGACATGGACCCAAATATAAAAGTATAAAGGAGACAGCCTTTAAAGTCTTATAGAAACAGCATAATCATCATATTTACTATTTGCTTAGTATCAGCCATGTGTTCACTGCTATATGATACAGAAAAATAAAGACCGTCAACTGTGAATGGGATTTTGGCTCCTAAGTGCGTAAATCCCTTTTGAAAATATTTAGGTTCCTGAATTAGTTAGGCATTGCAACGCTGAGTGAGAGGCACTGAGATTCACTGACACATGCACTCCAAAGTGCACACAGAGCACACTGAGGTAGCAGCTGTCAGCAGGAGCAGGGTATACAGCCACTGCCACACCATCCCCATATAGGGTTGCCAGTTTTGATTCAACATATTCCTGGAAGTTTCATCATGTGACATAATCTTTAATTCAAGATTAATCTTTAATTCCTGGATAATCCTGGAGAGTTGGCAACCCTAATATAGGCAGGAGGAGGTAATCAGAGATGACATCATCCCAAGAAGTTTGGGGTGTTTTCAGACCCAACCTGAACCCAACACTTGTAGTAGGGCCACACTGGATTTGGGTCAGGTTGCAAGACTCTAATGGTGACTGCTGATTAGGAGAAGATACCTGCATAACATGTTTAAATTTCACATTAAGTTGTCAAAACAGATCATATAACTGGGCTCTAGACCCCTGAACAGGCTAGATGAGATATATAAACAAACAAATCTCTCAGTGAGTACTATGTGGCTGGGACCCTTGGATCCAGGATGGATAACAATCAGTGATTTCAAAATAAAATTCTCAAACCTGATTTTTTAAACGTAAATTTGGTTATTTTAAGTTAAATATGCTTTTCTTTTAAAAATAAGCTAATTTAAAATTAAATTTGAAATTACGACAACTTACGTTAAAGCCTAAATTTAGTATAATCTATTAAAATCTTTTAAATTATATAAAAATAATCTTCAAGCTGTACATGTTTGCTGCTGAAGCTGTAAAGAAAGTAAAATGCGTGAACCAATGGAAGTTGTCACAGTTCAGGGAAATTGCACCTGTATACACCCCTCCAGGTCCCTCAAGGGTACCCACTCTAGACTCCAAGTTCCTTAGCCATCACCTCTCTTGAGCAGAGACCTGCATCTCTCTCCCTCCTGACCAGGATATTTCCAGGCTGCCCAGTTCCCTGTCTACACTGTGATAATACTTCCTTTGTTTAATAAATCAATTAATTTTAAAAGCAAAATGTATATATATATATATATCCAGCACACATTTAAGGTATTTTAATTAATAAAAAACAATTTGAAAATGCTATTTATGTGCATTTTTAATAAAATTGCAATTACCATCCAGACGCAGCTTGCCACAATTCATGAGTAAAAAATTGATCATCGACTAAGAAAGAAATGGATCATTCACCATTTTCTAGCATAGCAATATATGTAAAAATAAAGAATCTGAATAAATGTCGACTACACTAAATTGCTTTAAAATGTGTAAAGATATAATCTCATTGGTTTGCAAAAAGAAACACCAAATTATACCAACCAAAGTCTACCTTTTGTTAGCAAAATAACTAAAAAGTACAATTGCAAAACAAGTTTAAAACTGATTATTTAAATCAAGGTTTCCAGTTTGTTGATTTAAATCATAATTAAAATCAGTTATTTAAATTATTTTGGTCTCAATCAATCCACCTGCTTGGGTCTGTGATCAGCCCTGGTATTTGAAGTCTCTGAGAGGGTAATCACTCCCTGTAGCAAGGTGGTGGAGCTGAACAGTGAGGTTTCATACGTAAGTTAATTGCCAGGTGAACAGAAGAAGTAAACAGGGAAGTTTCAGAGGGAATATATGAGACTATCTTTTTAGGCACAGTTCTATGCTCAGACCATGTTGGCCAGTGATGCAACCATGGTTGTGACCTGCAATGGACATGCCATGATTTCTTTCCAGCCTGAAACCAGAAGGGACTTTCTCTGTATGAAATGCAATTTGCTGCGAAGGAAGCAAAGATTTGTAAATTGGAAAGACAAGTGCAGACACTACAAAGCATCAGAAAGGCTGAGGAGAACTTGGGCAACCAGATTCAGACAATATAACCACCCCAAATTCAAGAAAGAAAGGAACTGGTCAACCAAAGAACCAGAGAAAGTGGAAACCAAAGAAGAAGCTTGGCAGTTCATAACCACCAGAGGCAAGAGGACCAGGTAGCATTCTACATAGCAGAAGCAAACAAGGAGGATAGGCTCTGGTTATCAGAAAGAAGGGGCCCAGGAGGAATTTCACAGAGCTAGATGTATCCAATCATTATGTTTTTGGTATGGAAACTACTGATAATTTCTCTGAAGCTCCAGCTAGTAGAATGAAATGGAAAGGTAGATGGGACCTGTGACCGGCTACTCAGCACAACTCACAAGACAATCAAGCGTGCCCACACAGAGAACTCCAACCAACTCTGGAAGACAGACAATCCTAGTTGGGGATTCTATGCTAAGAAGAATGGAAAGCTGCAAGGGGCACATACACAACAGGACAGTGTACTGTCTTTCTGGAGCCAAGACACAAGATGTGAATATAAATCTGAACAGGTTTCTAAAGTCAAGAGACAAGGATCCACTGGTGATGGTGCATATCAGCACTAATGACACAGCTTTGCATGTTATGTCACAGATTATAGAAAACTTCAGGGTATTCTAAAGGATACTGAGGCAGGAACGTTGACGTGATCTCTGAGGTCCTTCCTGTCCCATGAGCAAAGGAAGACAGAAGGCAGAAGATATTGGATGTGAATGGCTGCCTAGATAAGAGGTACAAAGTAGAGGGTTTTGGTTTTTTGGAACATTAGTTCATCTTCTATGGGGAGAGGTAACTACAGTTTGGATGAACTCCATCTCAGTAAAAAGGGAACCAATCTTCTAGGGGATAGGCTGGCAGACTAGTCAGGAGGGCATGAAACTAACAACAAAAGAGAAGAATGAAAAGAAGGAACGTATCATTACTCAGCACAAAAGTAAGATGTTGAGAACAAAATGAATCAAAGCACCAAGTGACACTATTTACCTGCCTTTACATAAGTGCTAGGGGCCTGTGAAATAAATGAACAATTCCCATTCCTCTTGTTTACGTACATAAATTCAACCTAATTTGTTTCACTGAAACCTGTTGGGAAGATTCATGTGACTGGAATGTTAAAACCAATGGTTATAACCTATTTAGGAAGGATTTAGGGAGCAAAAGAGGGGTTAGAATGGCACTATGTCAAAAATGGCCTTACCTATTGTCTGACAAGTACATGTTTTGAATGCTTAAGAGTCATTGTGCTAATTGATAAAAACAATAGATGGAGAACTACCTGGTGTTTGGTACAGATCACCAAATCACACAAGAGGCAGTCCGACCAACTACTTAAGCAGTTATCCAGTAATGAGTAAGATAGAATGATGCATGATCATGGCAGACTTCAAACTGAAGTTATGAATACACAGCAAATGAAGGTGTGATTGCATCATGGATAGTCACACACAATCTAGCTTTAGTGCAGGTAACAACAGTAAAGAAAACATGGCAGCACAGATTTAAGCACAGACAAGTAACCCTAGTATATATCCAGGATCTCCGGAGGCTTCTAATGGGGTGGCTAGAATGTACTGGAGCCCGTACTGTCAGATCTTCACGAATATTGTTATATTTTTTCCAGCTAGATTAAACCTGGCACTAGTATGCCTACCCACACTACAATCACACCTTCTATTTGCCAACTAGACATACCCGGAGTGACATATGCTGGAAGTCTCATACTGCCAGTACTAAGACCAGCCTTAGAATTTGTAAATAATTTAGATGACAATTTTCTACTCAAAATGTGTTACATCCAACATGGGGGAATTCTATATTAGACCTGTCTTCCCTGATAAAGAGGAATTGATCACAGAACTAAAAAGTAGAGATTCCTTAGGTGCAAATGATCATGGTTTGATTACACTTATTACATGCAAACAGAATAAAGTCCAAATCAGTAATACATACACTTGGCATTTTAAAAGAGCTAATTCCACAAAATTGAAAGGAATGATGAGCCAAAACTGCTGGAAGAAAACACTAAAATAGAATAATGTCAAAAATAATTGGGAACTATTTAAGAATATTTTTACTAGATGCCCAAAAAGCCACAATTGGGAAAGAAGGCTACACTGGTTAAAAACTAGTCTGGTTTAGAAGGGAAGTGAAAGCAGTTATACAAATTTATATGTATTGAATAAAAAAAGGGACGTTGATTGCAGTCAATATAAGTTAAAAGCTAGAAATTAGAAATGTAGAAAATTGACAAAGAAAGCAAAAAGACACAAGGATAAATCAATGGCCAGAAGAGTCAATGGCAATAAGAATGAATTTTTTGAAGTATATTAGGTACAAAAGGAATTCTAACAATGGTTGTGATCCATTACTAGATGGAAATGGTAGAATTTTCAAAAATAATGCAGAAAAGGCAGAAGTGTTTAATAAATATTTTTGTTCTGCATTAGAGAAAAAGCCAGATAATGTAGCCATAGCATATGATGATCACAGAATCATAGAAATGTTGGGCAGGAAGTGACCTCAAGAGCTGAGCAAATCCAACCATGGGCTGTGGAAGGACAAAGTAAACTTAGATCCCTCCTGACAGCTGTTTGTTCAACCTGGTCTTAAAAACCTCCAATCATGGGGATTCCACAACCTCCCTTGGAAGCCTATTCTAGAACTTCCAAGAGAGAAGGGAGAATCCATGCTCAACTACACTTCCCTTCCAATGCCCAGGCTGTTAACATTAGATGTTCCTGGTCTGAACGAAGGAGTCCCTGCTTCAAAAGATCTGGTATTTTCTGCAGGTCCATGTCATGTCCTTCACTACCTAGAAAGTCCGAAGTACCTTCTGGGCCAGTAGAAATCTGAGAGGAGGACCACAACTCTCCCCTTTCCTCTTTTTTTTTCCTTATCCTTTCTGTGAATGAAAAAATACTTTCCATTCCCACAGTTATTCAGAAGGATATTAAACGGTACCTTCTAAAGTTTGACATTTGTAAATCAACAGGTCTGGATAACTTGCATCTAAAAGTTTTTTTAAAAATCAGGCTGAGGAATTCACTGGACCATTAATGTTGATTTTCCAGTAACTCTTGGAACACTGGGAAAGTTGCAGAGGACTGGAAAAAGTCAGTGTTGTGCCAATATTTAAAAAAGAGATGAACCTGGGTAATTATAGAACTGACAATCTGATATCAATCCCAGGCAAAATAATGGAATGGCTGATACTGGACTTGATTAAAAAAGAATTAAACGGGGGTAATATTAATCCCAAACAGCATGAGTTTATGCAGAATAGATCCCATCAAACTAACTTGATTTTTTTTATGAGATTACAAGTTTGGTTGATAAAGGTAGTAGTATTGAGGTAATATACTTAGACTTCTATGGGGCATTTGAATTGGTATTGCACTCCATTCTGATTAAAAAACTAGAATGATACAAACAAACATGGCACAAATTAAATGGATTAAAAATTGGCTAACTGATGAATCTCACAATGTAATTGTGAATGGGGACTCATCTTTGATATGCTGTGTTTCTAGTGAGGTTCTGCAGGGATCTGTTCTTGGTTCAACACTATTTAACACTTTTATTAATGACCTTGAAGAAAACAAAATCATGAGTGAAAGTTTGCAGATAACACAAAAATTAGGGGAGTGCTAAATAATGAAGAGGACAGGTCACCCATACAGAACAATCTAGATTGCTTGGTAAGATAGGTGGAAGCAAACAACATGCATTTTAATATAGGTATATATAAATATCTAGGAAAAAGTCTTACAGGCTATACTCACAGGTTGGGGGACTCTATCCTGGGAAGCAGTAATGCCGCAAAAAACTTGGGAATCATGGTGAGTAATCAGCTAAACATGAGCTCCCAGTGCGACACTCTGGCCAAAAGGGCTAATGCAATTCTTGGATGTACAATCAAGAGAATATAGAGTAGGAATAGAGAGATTATTTTATCTCTGTATTTGACACTGGTATGACTGGTACTGGAATACCATGTCCAGTTCTGGTGTCCACAGTTCAAGAAGGATGTTGAAAATTGGAGAGAGTTCATAGAAGAACTCCAAAAATAATTAAAGGATAGTTATAATGAAGGGCTTAAGAAGCTCAATTTATTAAGCTTATCAAAGAGAAGGTTAAGAAGTGACTTAATGACAGTCTATAAGTACCTAAATAGGGAACAAATATTTGATAGTGGGCTCTTCAATCTAGCTGACAAAGGTATAACAAGATCCAATGGCTGATGCTGAAGCTAGACAAAAATCAGACCAGAAATAAGACCAAGATTTTTAACAGTGAGGTTAGTTAACCATTGGAATAATTTACCAAGGGTTGTGGTGATTCTCTCACTGGAAATTATTAAAATCAAGACTGGATGTTTTTTTCTAAAAGATATGACTTAGTTCAAACAGAAATTAATTAACAGAAGTGCTATGGCCTGTGTTATGCAAGACATCAGACTACATAATCAGAATGGTTCCTTCTAACGTTTTAATCTATGAATCTATTACATTTTCACCCACACTGTGGTTACGTTTTTTCAATAAAGATGTTATTAACATTTATTTCGGGGTTGGAGTGTTCCCATAGGTGCAGAAACAAAGAAAAAGCCCACTCCTTTTTCCCCAGTAGGAATGAGAAAAGATATCTAGTAGTAGCCAATTAAAATATACCTGATGCCATTTTGTTTCCCTAGTGTTTTTTTTTTCCTGTTTAACTAACTAAAAAAAGATGGGAGACAGGACTGAAGGAGTGAAACAAGCATTTTATTACAGATATGTTGTTAGTGATCATCGCTGTTAAAGTTAAACCTGGAATATTTTAAATCTTTTGGATACATGTTTTATTCTCAACCCATGTTGGGTAAAGTTTGTTTTGAAGACTAATCAAAGCTACAGTAAAGACACTAATGTACAACCTAGTCCAAAAATTATTATGTATTTCTGAACTTGGATTTCTTTCTGCTGGTGGGCCGGGGATCAGGGTAACTTGCAAAATGGCGTATAACACAATTTTGAATGTCATTAGGAGATATAATGCTCCTGAAAGAGAGACCCTTGGAAGTGACACATCAGACAACACCCATTAACTGACATATACATCATTTCTGTAACTAAATTCATCACTGAGAACTGATTTAATTCAAAATGGCAATCCAGGCATTTGTGACCACTCTAGTATTTGAGGTCTGCCTGCAGGAAAATTGGCTATCTTGCTACCATCCCATTTCTAATTATTTTGTAAGATAAGTAAACAGTACAAATGGATAAAATGTGCAATTACATAAATTAGAGCATATTATTATGTCTTTGAAGCTGGGGTCTTCTACAAAAAAATCTGTTGTTTTGTTGTCAGACAAAATAAATACAATTAAAGGCTGGCAGCATAAGCTACTTTCTTTTTTATGGAGCCAATCTATATTGGCCAAACGGAAGCCAAAAGATTTATTTGATTATTTATTTTAAATCAGAGCCAAATTTAGCTCTATAACTACAATTTGTCCAATTCAGCCCCAAAAGAGCTCAAGGTCTAGAGGTTCAGTCTGCTGGCAGCTTGCTTTTCTCTAGATTTTAACTACTAATCTTTATGAAACAACTTCATTCCAAACCCCTATCTAATCCTCACTGACAACCACTCTTTGTTTAAGGAAAGTTTTTATAGCATTTTCCTATTACATAATTGAGAAGAGCTATTCTAGGTCATTTATAGACCTGTGCAATATACCAAAACACCTAAAGATAAGTAAATAAGTGTTAATAAGTATTAAACAATGATTTCCAATGTATCCTCCACACCCTGAATGGCATGTTATATGGATTGAATATCATACATTAACAGTAGCAAATCAGAAAATATACCTATTGTCATGTATAGAGATGTAAGAGGGCAATATAGTATTCTTTCAAAAATATGCAATGGTAAATTTTTACTTCATTGTGCTTCAATGTATTCATGTACTGAAGTGCACTGCTGAGAGTCTGAGAACAAAATTAAGTTATGAAATCCAGTTTGAGGTATATAATTGGCATACACTTTATTTCTTTCTCCCACATAATTGGAGAGTCAAATCCAGCTTTTCTTCACCTATGGATATGGACTGATCTTCGCTTACAAAAAAAAAAAACAAGACAAACACCCACCTGGAAGCACCCAATTACAAACAACAGAAATCTAAAACATTTGGAGATCACACCGCACTACTACAAAGGTACACAGTTCGGCCTATTGCAAAAAAAAAAAAGTGAAATACTGTCCTGAAAATTCAGTTTCTATACAAATTCGCTGGCTGCACAAAGTCTTTCTTCCAGTCTCTCCACACCAAACAGGAAGATATAGATGATAGAAGAGATTATTGTTTCTGTGGAACAAGTAATTTCCTTGTATAGATTGTAGAAACACTTCTTTACCTAACAAATAATATACTCTCAAAATATAAGCTTTTGGAGGAAATGACTGCAACAAGAGTTAGAGTGTGAGGTTGTGCCATCTCCTGAGCCATGAAAAGGCAAATAGTGTAGGACAACATAACTGGTACTTTGCCAGCTAGAAGTAGGCACTAGTCATTTGCAAAATGGCCACATCAGGGATGTAGCCATTTGATTGTGCCAAATTTTGAAGAGTTAGAAAGGCATGCTAGCAAAAAAACAACAACAAATAATCTTGTAACTGCCATTACAATCACACATGGATACTGTATGCAGAATCCATTTTCCTTTTAGTCATAGAATCATAGGACTGGAAGGGACCTCGAGAGGTCATCTAGTCCAGTCTCCTGCAGGGCTAAGTATTATCTAGACCATCCCTGAGAGGTGTTTGTCTAACCTGCTCTTAAAAATCTCCAATGATGGAGATTCCAAAACCTCCGTAGGCAATTTATTCCAGTGCTTAACCACCCTGACAGTTAGGAAGTTTTTCCTAATGTCCAACCTAAACCTTCTTTGCTGCAATTTAAGCCCATTGCTTCTTGTCCTATCCTCAGTGGTTAAGGAGAATATTTTTTCTCCCTCCTCCTTGTAACAACCTTTTATGAAATTGAAAACTATTATGTCCCCTCTCAGTTGTCTCTTTTCCAGACTAAACAAACCCATTTTTTTCAATCTTCCCTCATAGGTCATGTTTTCTAGACCTTTAATCATTTGTGTTGCTCTTCTCTGAACTTTCTCCAATTTGTCCACATCTTTCCAGAAATGTGGCACCCAGAACTGGACACAATACTCCAGTTAAGACCTAATCAGCGCAGAGTAGAGCAGAAGAATTACTTCTTGTGTCCAGTTTAAAACACTCCTGCTAATACATGCAAGAATGATGTTCACTTTTTTTGCAACAGTGTTACATTGTTGACCCATATTTAGCTTGTTGTCCACTATAACCCGCAGATCTCTTTCCGCAGTACTCCTTCCTAGGCAGTCATTTCCCCTTTTTGTATGTGTGCAACTGATTGTTCCTTCCTAAGTGGAGTACTTTGTATTTGTCCTTATTGAATTTCATCCTATTTACTTCAGACCATTCTCCAGTTTGTCCAGATCATTTTGAATTATAATCATATCTAAATCACTGATGACGATATTGAACAGAACCAGACCCAGAACTGATCCCTGTGGGACCACACTCATTATGCCCTTCCAGTATGATTCTGAACCACTGATAACTACTCTCTCGGAGTGGTTTTCCAACCAGTTATGCCCCAGATACACAGATATTACTCAGATACAATCACACACACATAAGTGGTAGCTACTACACTTACCAATAATGATTTTTTTTAAATGTATTTGAATGTTTCATATAATATTCTGGCCTTGCAGAAGGCCCAGAACAATTGCACCTTCTTTGTGTTCCCCCAACCCAAGGACCAAAAATCACTACAAAAGGGCAGGAAGAAAGTGAGGCCATATTCCTCATCCAAGTGAAACTCCTACAAAGAAATAAACCTCAGATAATCTTTTCCTCGTGCCCCATTTAATATTCTTGATAACACAACCCTGTATTCAAAACTGGAAGTAAACCTAAAATCTACTTTCCTAAAGTAGGAGTTTCAAGATATTTAAGTCGACTTTATTGATATTCACCTATGATTTGAACATGTTATACACAAACTATACTTAGATTCTCTAAATTTTTCTAATGAAAGTTCCAAAACGTGAGTGGAAATGGCTTCATTCTTCACCACTTTATAATGCATTGATTGGTTGTTATTCTTACTGTCATTCTGTTAATTTTCTTGCCTGTTTCATGTATACATTTACAAAAATATAAGCAAATTATTTTTTAAGCAATGCAGTTTCAATGCAAAAAAATATGATAATTTGTTCCTAAACAAGCCCATCTATTTCTGTAGGGTTATACTAACACTGATAACATGAAAATTGTCTTCCAAATGAAATGTAAATTTTCTCCTCAAAATTTGTTTTAAAATCAAAGCTGAGATTCATATATTATTACAAATAATGTAAATAAATTCTGATCATTTGAATTTTTTTAAAAATCTGTGAATTTAATTGTACACAATGTCTCATACAAAAATAACAGAGCTGAGTTACCAATTAGAAATAGTCTTTACTTGGAAAAATGGTATTGTAATTCAGCAGTCAGGATAATGGATATGCCCCATAGAAAGGTTATGCTAACCTTAGTTTCTGTGTTGATAATTACTAAGCAGCTGTTGCTTCTACTGGTGGAGTGCATGTTCAGCTATCCATTAACATTACTGACATTTAATCTTAATATAAGAAAGTGTGAAGCTGTGAATTAGGTTGAGAAGCAATACAAAAATACAAAGAGAAATGAATTCATGTTCCCAAGCATAGATCACAGTATCTGCTGCCATGTTTACCTGGCAATTCAGTGCGTAATTAATGATTAATTCTATTAATCACCTACCTGCCAAACCAAGTGTTCCTTTATGATGGCTGTAGTTGATAGACAGATGCTCAGCACAATGGTGTGGGATGAAGAGGTCAAGACGCTGGCAATTATAGCATCTCTCATGTTGAAGGGCAGCATGGTATATACCACAAATATAATGAACAAGAAAAATGATACCTGTGCAGAAGAGTAGGAAAAAAAGAAACCTGTCAAATTCATTTTGGAATAAAGAAAAGTTACCACTCAACATTAAACCAGCTAAAACTACAAGCAAATGTTCTTTATAATTCAACTTGTGTTAACATATAGAGGAAATTTAAAATGTTCCTGAAGGTGCCCTAGACAAAAGTACTGAATTATATTTGGTTTAAAAATCACAGTTTCAGAAGTTGCATGGTTTCCCATATTTGCTTTACAAAAACATTCAGATTTGTCATTATAAAACAAAATAATAGTTTCATAGTATCATGCCCACAACTGAAGGGGGATTTTGTTGGAAAGAGAAGCTACTTACCTTACAGCAAGTTGAGCTTTTTAAGATGTGTGGTTCCTATCTGTATTCCACTGTGGGTACACATACACTCCATGCGCCTCACATTGGAAGATTCTTGCTTGCAGTGTCTGTTGGTCTGCATCTCCTCCCCTCTCCTCCTCATGCTCTGAACGAAAGGCATAAAAGGCAGCATGAAACAACCACCTTTCCAGTTCCTTCTCTACCATAAATTAGAAGGAGGGAAGGTAGTGGAATACAGATTAGGACCACACATGTTGAAGAAATTCAGTTACTTTAAGGTAAGTAATTTCTCTTTCTTCTTTGAGTGCTGGTCCTTATGTGTATTCTATTTCACTGTGGGCGACTGACATGCTGGCAATGAGAATGGTGTGAGGATCAGGGCAGCAAAGATGATAGGAGGCCTGACACACCAAAGAATGTGTTAGTTATGGAGGCTTGCACTATGGCGTAATGTGTCATGAAGGTACAAATGGAATTCTATGTTGCTGCTTTATTTCTTGGGGCGAGGCTACTAAAGCTGCTCACACTCTAGTAAAGTGGGCTCTTGCTCCATGTGGGACAAGGAAGATGCACCGACTGACACAGAAGGATACAGCCTGAAAAGCTCTTGAAGACTTTCTGAGAGGAGATCCATTGACCTCTCATTCGCGCCACTAAGGAAACAAATAGTCTAGGTAACTTGCTGATTGATTTTGTTCTTTGCACTAATATTTGTCACACAAACAGGGAATGGAGTATTTTATCTTCAGTGCTGGCATGAGGCTTTGGAAAAATATAGGTAACTGTATTGTCTGATTTATGTGAAAGTCTGAGATTACTTTAGCAGTGAATTTTGGGTGTAATCTCAATGAGACTTCATCCTTATGGAATACTGTATACGGTGGATCGGCTACAAGGATTCCAAGTTCCCCCACCCTTCTAGCAGAAATGATGGCCACTCAGAAGGCAAGCTTTATCAATAAGTAAGACATTGAGCACCCAGCTAATAGTTCAAACAGTGGTTTAGTTAAGGCTGAGAGTACCCAGTTAAAGGCCCAGGTTGCAGTCAGTATGGTTATTGGAGTAAAGATTCTAACCAAACCTTCAAGAAAATGTACTGTCACAGGGTGGGTGAAAATGGAATGCTCATCAACTGAAGGGTGTCAGGTGCTGATCACCGCCAAGTGAACTCACAGTGAGCAATGAGCTAAGGGAAAGGCCCACAGGAGAAAATCCAGTACCTGATTCCTCTGGGGACATGTGCGATGCTGGGCCCAAATAAAGAATATCTTCCATTTGGCTAAGTAGCATTTCCTGCTGGATTCTTTCCTATGTTGTTGAGAATGGCTTGACTGGCTTCTGAAAATGTCTATCACATGTCTGACACCAATCCAACACCATGCCATGAGATGCAGAGAGTCCAGATCAGGATGTCCGATCTTGCCTTTGTCCGGGGTCAAAAGATCCAGGAAGGATTGGATGCTGCTAGGTGGACAGGTTGACATGTGAAGAAGGCTGGGAAATCACAACTGCCAGGGCCATCAGGGAGTGAACACAATGATTGTCACTCCATTCAGTGGTGCTGGAACATTTTTTATAGTGGGGGTGCTGAAAGTCAGATAATGAAACTGTAAACCATGTGTGTTCAAAAGCAATGTGAAAAGGCACAATTCCTGCTCACACCACACGGGTGCAGCACAGCTCCCGAATTCTCAAGAATCACAAAATAATTCTAGCTTTGTTCTGTCAGCACCAGCAAACTTTTCACAGTAAAACCTGGGGGTGTTGCAGCACCCCCAGCAACTGTGCCTATGACTCCAGCCTGTTGGATCTTTTGGGAAACTCGGGGTAAGAGTGGAATGGGGGAAATTGTATCTTAAATGACCTTCCCATGAGTCTAAATGGGCACCAGGAGTCCTGACCCTAAGCCCCTCTAGAGAAGTAAATTTTGTATTTCATGAGATGTGAAGAGGTCCCAATATGGGGTTCCCCAGTAAGTGACTATATTGTTCACCATGGAATCATGCAGCTTCCATTCATGGTTGGTCAAGAAATGTCAGTTGAGGCTATCTGCTAGTGAATTGTGCATGCCTGGGAGGTGTACTGCTGATAGGGTAACCTGGTGCCAAATGCACCAATTCCACAGATTGACCATGGACTATAGCCGTTGCCGTTGATCTTGATGCTGTATCTGCTGCATCAACTGCAGCCTGTAGTGACGAGCTATCCATCAACTTGCCTTCACTGATAAGGGCCTGAAATTATGCCCTATCCTCCTGAGGATGTTTATCCTTAAATTCTGAAAACTTCACGTAATTCATTAAATTGTACTTTGATAGCACGACTTGGTAGTTGGATATTCTGAACTGGAGGCTGACTGACATCAAAACCTTCCTTCCCAGAAGGTCCAAACATTTGGCCTCCTCATCTGCAGGAGTAGATCTTGGGTGCTGTTGCCTAATCCTCTGTTTGGCCACTTGGGCCACCAATGAGTTCATGGCAGGATGGGTAAACAAAAACTGCACCCTTGGATGGAATGAAGTCCCTCTTTTCCACCCTTTTAGAAGTACGCATCTGTTGCTGGAGTATGCCATACAGTTCTGAGCAGTTGTAGAATGGCCTCTTTTATGAGGAGTGCTACTCCTATATGTCCTGAGATTTGTAAAATATCCAAGAGTTTGTGATGAGAGTCCTGAATTTCTATATGGATTTGGGAGTCTGCCACTCCTTGACAACTCTTGGAACTGCCTATGGTCATCTAGGGAGAGGATGAGGCAGGAGTAACTGCCTCATCCAGGGATGAGGATGATATTCATGACAGTACCAGCAGTACCACTGGATCAGCCTCCTCTTCCTCCTCTTCAATGAATTCTGGATGGAAATCTGGTTGGTCTAATAGGCTAGAATCCTAGAATTGTAGGACTGGAAGGGTGGAAGGGACCTTGCAAGGTCTTCTATCCAGTCACATGCACTCAAGGCAGGACTAAGTGTTACCTAGACCATCCCTGACAGGAGTTTGTCTAACCTACTCTTAAAAATCTCCAATGACGGAGATCCCACAATCTCCCTAGGCAATTTATTCCAGTCCTTTACTACCTTGACAGTTAGGAATTTTTTCCTAATGTCCAACCTAAACCTCCCTTGTTGCAATTTAAGCCCATTGCTTCATGTCCTGTCCTCAGAGGTTAAAGAGAACAATTTTTCACCCTCCTCCTTGTAACAACCTTTTATGTACTTGTAAACTGTTATCATATCCCCTCTCAGTCTTCTCTTCTCCAGACTAAACAAACCCAATTTCTTCAATTTTCCTCATAGGTGGCGGTGTCTTGATGTTTAACTATTTTTGTTGCTCTTCTCTGGACTTCCTCCAATTTGTCTACATCCTTCCTGAACTGTGGCACCCGGACCTGGACACAATACTCCAGCTGATGCATAATCAGTGTGGAATAGAGCAGAAGAATTACTTCTCGTGTCTTGCTTACAACATGCCTGCTAATACATTCCAGAATGATGTTTGGGGTTTTTTGCAACAGTGTTACACAGTTGACATATTTAGTTTGTGATCCACTATGACCCCCAGATCCCTTTCTGCAGTACTCCTTCCTAGACAGTTATTTCCTCTTTTGTATGTGTGCAATTGATTGTTCCTTCCTACATTGAATACTTTGCATTTGTCCTTATTGTATTTCATCTTAGAGGGGTGATGAGTCTCCAGGTAGGATTGTATATTCAATCACCATGGTCCCCAATAAGAGCAGTTTGAGGGTCAAAGGCAGGCTGTAGAGGTCCAGCATTGGGTACTAGTGGTCCTCTGGAAGGTATCCAGATATGTAAGGTGGAGCCCAAAAGATTCTCGATCCTCTGACTGGGCTGCCCTCTGTACATGGAGGAGCTGTTGGACTATCGGATCTATGTCTGTGGGTGGTGTCACTGGTACCACTGAAGTTGGCATATTGCAACTACTAGATGGACTGGGAGATGGACTTCTCCCTTTCATAGTCTCTGTGGACCATTTTTGTTAGAACCTCTCTCATAAGGACACGTTATTATAGAAAGGGAGATTGTGAATCCAACTGCATGAAAATATCCTCTGGAATGGTACAATTCTCTTCCAGTCTTGGGAGATGTAGACTCTTTTCTTCATATACCATCAGAGCCGGTGAGGGGATGCTTTCAGAGACTGGTGCTTCTTTATGAAACCGTGGTGGTATTGACGGTGTTTGGGCTCTCTATGTCTATCTATTGATCTATACTGATAGTTCTCTTGGTTCCTGGTGTTGAGTGCTGGCTACTGATGGAGTTGGTCTCACTCCAGATGTCAGGGCCAGTACTAGGTACTTCTGGTCTTATGAGCCTGTTGGTTGGACCCATGAGTCTTAGGGACACCTACATCTCTGGAACCAGAACATGAGGGATCACCCATTTTGGACAGAGACGGGGAAGAAGCCATCCTTTTGGAGGTGGAGTTAGGTGGGAATTTATCCCAAGGTTTCTGAGAGCATTTTCTAGTCTCCTGCTGAGCCTGAGGAGTAGAGTCCTTGGTTCTCCTTTTGCCCACCTGAGTCAGACATTGCACTGCTAAGGGTTGCACTTCTCGATGCTTCTGCCCAATGGTCATGGTGATCTGCCTGGCCAGGATCAGAATAGGGCCTCATTGCATACTTTGTAAGATATTTCCTACATCTGAATTGCTGCTTGCCAGGGTCGTACAGGAAAGGAGCAGCACATGCAGCACCTTAGCGGAGAGAAAGCTTTTCAAAGGAAGTAAAGGCACAGCTGGAGGTCACTGCTGACCAGAAAGGAGAAGAGGCAGAAGATACAGTTCTTAAGGCCCAGAATCCTGGGCATAATCTGAGCCCTGTACTGGGAATGGGGGTTTGCTCCAGTGGGAAGGGATGTCCCCAAATTCTAATAAGGAATTCTAGACCGACTAAGACTAAATCTAACTAAAAAAGTTTATTTACAATATTTAAGGTTTAAAGTCAGAGGATCAAGTCCGTGGACATTGATGGGTCTGTCACAGACCATGTCATGGTAAAAAGGATTGGAGACATGGTCAATCTACCCTGCCCCATGTACTTTCCTTCAGAACACATGAAGAAGGGTGCAGACCAACAGACACTGATAGCAAGAATCTTCTAATCTCAGGCACACAAAGCACATGCATGCCGACAGTGGAATACACATAAGGACCAGCACTCAAAGAAGGACTGACATCAGGGCTGGTGATATTTTTAGAAAGCATCTATCTAGTTATAGCTACACACACACACACACACACACACACACACATACAGTAGCTGTACTAATAAGCAGAAGGCATTGTTAAAGAAAAAAATATGCACATTTCAATTTCTGATAGAATTAACATTATACAAATCTTGGTAAACTGAAAAATATCCCAACAGAAATGAATATATGAGGACAGATTTGGCCCAGAAGTCTTTCCGTATATACTTAGTCAAAACTCTGACTTTGTGTATGCAGGGATAATGCCTATAAAGTCAATGAAATTGCCTATAAAGCTTATTTGGAGTCCCTGCAATGGTTGCCTCTCAGTCCATAGTACATAGAGCAGCTTACCAAATGTCTAAAACAGTTGTTCTCAAACTTTTGTAGTGGTGACCCCTTTCACATAGCAAGCCTCTGTGTGCAACCCCCCTTTTAAATTAAAAACACTTCTTTACATATTTAACACCATTATAAATGCTGGAGGCAAATTGGGGTTTGGGATGGAGGCTGACGGCTCGTGACCCCCCCATGTAATAACCTTGTGACCCCCTGAGGAGTCCTGCCCCCCAGTTTGAGATCCCCTGGTCTAAAAGGATTTAGGTGCAACACAATATCCGCAGTGACATCCTGCTGTGGGGTCAGTCAACATTGTATACTACATGCTCACTATACTACTAATATGGATTCCTCCAGATCATGATTGTGGAGAAAGGTGCTCCACTGATGACTATGTTATAATCTTTCTGCAAATAGAGGATTTCAATTATTAGAGATGTCTATCCAGCAGCTTTTTTGAACATTAGGGGCCTGATCCTGCTGCCAATGAGGTCAATGGCAAAACTTCAATTAATTTTATAGATATATAATAATTATACATACACATTCATATGTGTACATGGATGTGTGTGTGTGTGCGCGTGCTGAGCTGTTGCTGAAGAGGAAAGAAAGGAGGTATATCATGCAAGTGGCAATGGCTGGAAACATTATGCCCATAGAGGTCAGGAACAGATGTCTCCAGGAGCATTGAGAAATTTTTCCGACACATTTATAAACTGTGTAGCATGATCTCCCACCTAGCATAGCCTTCCAGCTATAGCTACTTCTGTGTATGGGAAGCAGGGTGATGGCCACACTCCCATGCCACCAAGATATAACCTTGTGTTCCACTGACCATTCTTGTTAGCACTCACAACTAGAGTTGCCAACCTTATAGTCGCACAAAATCAAACACCCTAGCTCCGCCCCTTCCGAAAGGCACTGGAGCCGACAGGGTCACTTTTCGACCGAGGGTTCCGGTCAAAAACTGGAAACCTGATCACCCTACACAACAATTCCTGACTCTCAGTGAATGTCTTTCTGCAGAAGTACTAGTGATGGAGGAGAGCATTTGGGCTCCTTGATTCTTCTCTCCCCCAGAACAACCATAGTTTGGCTGACACTATACATTGCATAACATTATTCTTTTGGGGTTAGGTACACTGTGACGGAAGTAATCTAGTGGAAATAAAACTGATATTCTTTTTAAACAAAAATTGACAAACGACAACAGCTCTCCGCATTTTGCTCTTCCCTCCTCCTTCCTCCCATTAGTTCCCTTTTGTGTTCTCAAATTTGCATTGCATTTACTCATTCCTGCCTATACAATCAGCCTTGGATACAAGAAGTGGGTCTCAAGAGCAGCAGCAGAACCATAAATATTACATTTAAATGCTGTCATCACAGACAGTCATTAGAATATATTTGACTTCCCTGTTCCACTCAAGAAGTCAGATCTATGCATTTCTTTTTCAAGTTACAAACCACACATAATGCACTGGAAATGTACAGTAGCAGTGCTTGACGTGAAATGCATTAAATGCAAGGCAAAGAACACTTGAAAATATTTGTTTGTGCAGCTGACTAGTTCATTCAGACGATTTCCATTTTCAATGGTTTCTCCTAGTGATGATTTTTTTTTTTTGTTAAGATAGGGTTACCATTCATCCGGATTCCCCCGGACATGTCCGGCTTTTAGAGTTAAAAATAGCGTCCGGGGGGAATTTGTAAATGTCCAGACTCCCCCTCGCAGAGCGCGCGCGGCTAACAGGGCAGCCGGCCGGATGGTGCCATTTACAAGGGGCTCCGACAGCCAGAGACAGCCCCTCCTCCACTTCCCCCTCCTCTCCCCTGCAGCTGAGAGCACTCCCTCCCTCCCTCCCTGCATTCGCAGATCACCAGCCGGCCATTCGCACCAGCCGTCTGGAGCTCCTCCCCCTGCTCCTCTTCCCCGGCACGCTGGTCTGAGCGGCAGGGTAAAGGGGCCAGGGGGTTGGAAGAAGGGGCAGGGAGGTTCTGGAGCGGGCAGTCAAGAGACAGGGAGCGGGGGGGGGGGCTTTCTGGGGGGGTGTGGATAAGGTTTTGGGCAGTCAGGGTACAGGTAGGGGGTAGGGTCCGGGGGGGGCAGTTAGGGTGGGGGGGTCTCAGGAGGGGGCAGCTAGGGGACAAGGAACAGGGAGGCTTAGGTAGGGGGTGGGGTTCTGGAGGGCAGTTAGGAGCAGGGGTCCCAGGAGGGGGCAGTCAGGGGACAAGGAGCGAGAGTGGGGGTTGGGAGTTGGGGGGGCTGTCAGGGGGCAGGAGTGGGGAGAGGAATCGGAGCAGTCAATGGGACAGGGAGCAGAGGGGTTTAGATGGATCGGGAGTTCTGGGGGGGGCTGTCAGGGGGTGGGGAGTGGTTGGATGGGGCGTGGGAGTCCCAGGGGACTGTCTGGGGGTGTGGATAAGGGACAGGTAGGGGGTAGGGTCCTAGGGGGCCAGTTAGGATGGGGGGAGGGTCTCAGGAGGGGACAGTCAGGGGACAAGAGGTAGGGAGGCGTAGGTAGGGGGTGGAGTCCTGGGAGGCAGTTAGGGGCAGGGGTCCCAGGAGGGGTCAGTCAGGGGACAAGGAGCGGGGGGAGGGTTGGGGGTTCTGAGGGGGGCGGGAAGAGGGAGGGGCAAGGGCGAGGCTAGGGCAGGACAGGGGTGGGGTACCTCCCGTCCTCTTTTTTGCTTGCTGAAATATGGTAACCCTAGTTAAGATAGTGTTTGAGGCTTAATGGGCTTCATTCAGCAGCTGTTTGACTAGATGGTGATCTTGAAAAATGGGTCAGAGAAAGCTGTTACAAAATAGAAGAGTATAGTGATGGCTGGAAGTATTTATGGCAGTACACTGACAAAGTAAGTAATGCATCAGTTTGAAATTTTTCAAGGGAGCTGTAATTTGCATAGCAGAATTTAAAACCTACCAACAGTGATTTCTTTTGTTGGTGCAGTAGATTAGCATACCTTTTTCTCCTCTTCCTCCCTTGTTTTGGTTCATTTTTCTTATAAAAATAAGCTCCAGTTGAGTTGAAAAAAAATCAAGAGAAGCTTTGAACAGCCTTATAATCAAGATACAATTCAAAATAACTGGGGGCTCAGTCATCCTACACTTTGTGTACTGTATGGACAGGAATAACTAAGATGCAGGAGAGATAAGTAAGCAAGCTTCAAAATAATGAAAAGATCTGTCATGCTCACTCTGAACAGGAGGGTTTGGAGAGGTGAAATCTAGCCCCACCTCCAAGACCAGGGTAAGGTGCTGCAAAGTGACTATTACCTGTGTTATTGTTACCTTTTCTGACTTTCCATAACTATCAGGAGGTTGAAATAATCATTGCAGTGTCTCCCTGATAGTTGTAAGGCCAATGGATCTCTTAACCCCTAACCTATTTCACCTCCATCTCCTCCTCTTCATAAGTACCCATAGTAAGGTTTAAATGGTGCACAGGGCTTTGCCCTGGTTCTCCATGCCAGGGTGAATTTCACCATCTGTTCACAGTGCTGGATAACAAGCACAATTCAATTGCTGTTCATAATCTCAGAAAAGGGGCATATCACAGGGGAAAAAGGGTGCAGATAAGGGAAACATGACACTGCTATAAGCAACAGAGAGTCCTGTGGCACCTTTAAGACTAACAGATGTATTGGAGCATAAGCTTTCGTGGGTGAATGCCCACTTCGTCGGATGCATGTATCCGACAAAGTGGGCATTCACCCACGAAAGCTTATGCTCCAATACATCTGTTAGTCTTAAAGGTGCCACAGGACTCTCTGTTGCTTTTTTACAGATCCAGACTAACACGGCTACCCCTCTGATACATGACACTGCTATGTTTCTCTGTTCCAGAGTGCCCCAAGCAGGGCTGGCTCTGGCTTTTTTGCCGCCCCAAGCAAAAAAAAAAAAAAAATCGGGGTGGCCAGAACAGCAAAGCAAAAAAAAACCCTGCAGCGTGGCCGGAGCGGCAAAGCAGAAAAAAAAAAACCTGCAGGGCGGCCGGAGCCAGGGTGCAGGAGGACTCCCTGCGCTGTAGACGTGCCCTGGCTAGCGGGGGGGAAGGGGGAGGGAGCGGGGGGAGAGAGAGAAGGGGGTGGCTTCAATGGGGCGCTTGCCACGTGGCCCCGACCGCCGCACAGCCTGCCAGGAGGGCTCCGCGCCACTCTGGTCGGCGGGGAGGGAAGGACGTGGGCTGCCCTGCTGAGTTTGCAGACCTAGCACTGGCTGGGGCAGACGGAGTGCGCAGCCCACTCCCAGCAGGGCGCTCCCCTCCTCTGCACCGCCGCCCCCTAAAGGGTGGCCGGATCAGTGAACAAAAAACAAAACAAAAAAAACGGCCGTGCCGCCTTAGGATTGGTCGGAATGCCGCCCCGAAGAATCTGCCGCCCCAAGCACGAGCTTGCTCGGCTGGTGCCTGGAGCCGGCCCTGGCCCCAAGCAGATGTATGTTACATTGATCTGCAGACCAGCATCTCTATGATACAAGAGTGATTCCATGAAGGATGGTGTGCCCATCTAGAAACAGCTACTGTCACTGCAACATGAAAGACTCAGAGAAGAAATAGCTCCTAACCTAGGAGAACAGCTAGGGAGAAAAGGAAAGGCTGATGAAGCCTGTTATTTTTATAACAAATCTCAAGTGACAAGTGGTACAGGCGATACAAGTCAGCACTGGATTACTAAGATACAATTTATTTCTTTAAAAGCATGCTGAGTAACAGACTTGAGCAACACTAGTTTTGGTTCAAGCCTCACTTTAGTTTTAACATTTGTGAAATATTTTATCTTCTAATCTGCCACAAACTGATATTTTTCAGTTTTTTTGCAAAATTAATATTATTTAGAGTTTAGTGGTTCCAAGTGAGAGAGTCTAAATAAAATAGGCAATAAAAAGGGTGAGAGAAGGAAGTCTTACTATCACCATTTTACTGAAGGGAAAACGGAGGCACAGAGATTATATGAGTTGCTTAAGGTCACCTAAGAAGTCTGCAGCAGAGCCAGGAATTGAACCCAGATTCACCCTTCCCATCTCTTTACCATAAGGCCAAAATTCATCTTTTTCTTTTGTTTTTATTTTTATGAACACTGAAAAAAGGAAACGAAGTTGACAGAATTTGCCCCTCACGTCAATTTTACATTGGCTGCCCATTGAAAGGGGAAGGCTATTGTAGGATATATTGCTTTTTTACACCAAAAGCCAATTGAGAAAAAGAGATGCTAGATGTGCTTCTTACATCAATTACATTCCAACAATGACCCATGGCTTTTCTAGCTGGATGCCCTTTTTAAACCATTGGTAAATGGTTAATCATAACTAGTCTGGAATTATGTAAAAGTCACCCAACTTAAAATTTTACTGTCATCAGAGTTTCCCCCAGAGCTGTTTTCACTAAAGAGAGTGACATCCCAGCCCTGAAGCAGTCATGCACATCCAAGTACACTGTTAGTGTGAACAAGGAGAAAGCGTTGCTCTGGACAGATGGTGGTAATGAGGCATAAGCCAATAAAACATTTGTAGTTAAACAGGACCATATTTTACTTGTAAATATAGTGACAGCAACATTTCATTAGGAGAATAATAATAGCTTTATGCTGTGTCCCCTAGAAACACCCTGTTGCCAACTGCGAACATACACACTAGTTGGCCAATTTATTAAAGGATAATTCTCAAAGTATTTATCAATATCCAGCTTCTTTTTACTGTAGAAGGAAATGGAGTAGACATTCACTGAAGAGTAAAGAATTATCCCCTTAAGAGAGAGATATTTGATTATAGCTATTGGTTTCAAAGGAAAGAAAAGGTAGCTTTAAACCAGGGGTCGGCAACCTACGGCACGTGTGTCAAACACAGCATGCAAGCCGATTTTGAGTGGCACGCAGCTCCCTGCCGCAGATCCCGGCCCCCAGCCCCACTTAGCCCCCCCGCCCACCACTATCCCCTGCGGGGCAGGAGGCAGAAGCTTGGTTCTGCTGCAGCCAAGCTTCCCCCGTCCCCCGCTTCTTCCCCCAGCATGGTGCTTTCCGGCCCCTCTTCCTCTCCTTCCCTGCGCCAATCAGCTGATGGCCCTAGCGAGGGGGAGGGGGAAGAGCGGCAGCGTGCACACAGCTCCGTAGAGGACACAGAGAGAGATAGGGACAGAGCCTGGGGGAAGGGGGTGGAACAGGGCATATCCCTTCCAGCCCCCTGCCATAAGCCTCTCCGGGCAGGGGGCTAGGAGCACCCCCACGAACCGAGCACCCCAGCCTTCTGCCCTGAACCCCCCCCACACCCAGCCTTCTGCCCTGCACCCCCCCACACACCCCAGCCCTCTGCCCTGAATCCCCCCACCCCAACACACACCCAGCCTTCTGCCCTGCACCCCCACAGCCCCATCCCTCTGCCCTGACCCCCCACCACACAGACTCAGCCTTCTGCCCTGCACCCCCCATACTCCCAGCCCTCTGCCCTGACCCTTGACCCCCCCCACACACCCAGCCTTCTGCCCTGCACCCCCACACACACCCAGCCCTCTGCCCTGAACCCCCCATACCCCAATAC
>NC_048299.1:123264933-123309360 GCF_013100865.1 Trachemys scripta elegans | reverse complement strand
TGAAACACCCCCCCACAGATCTGGGGTCCCGGCCATAGGCCCTGCTCACCCCGTGGCCGGCCTAGGTGAACAGAACCCCAGGCTGGCAGCGAGCTGAGCAGCCTGGTGGCATAAGATCAGCATTTTAATTTAATTTTATATGACGCTTCTTAAACATTTTGAAAATCTTGTTTACTTTACATACAATAGTTTAGTTATATAATATAGACTTATAGAAAGAGACCTTCTAAAAACATTAAAATGTATTACCAGAACGCAAAACCTTAAATTAGAGTGAATAAATGAAGACTCAGCACACCACTTCTGAAAGGTTGCCTACCCCTACTCTATACAAAAACAGAGAAAAATAAAATAAAATTATACACACAAAATTTATTTAAGAAGTTTATTCCATTTTTTGTTAATGTCTATAGATCTTACAAAACTGTTTATATATAGTTAATAAGATGTATGTTTTTTGGTTTAGGGAAGCTGTATTCTCTATTCCGACACAAAGAGTTAATGTTGCAGTTGCATCACAGTTCCTTGTGCCCTTCCTGAATGTGAGAGTTTAAGTCCTCAAATATCTAAAAACCAAGGTGCAAAATGAAGTTCATACTTCCCAAACAAGTTTCACTTCATGTTAGGATCACCTTCTGTTCTGAGCCACCTATATGTAGAAGAACCTATATGTAGCCCATATAGGACAATAACAGATAACAAATACAGTACTGGTATCAGAGGGGTAGCCGTGTTAGTCTGAATCTGTAAAAAGCAACAGAGGGTCCTGTGGCACCTTTGAGACTAACAGAAGTACTGGGAGCATAAGCTTTCGTGGGTAAAAACCTCACTTCTTCAGATGCAAGTAAGGGAAATCTCCAGAGGCAGGTATATATCAGTGTGGAGATAACGAGGTTAGTTCAATCAGGGAGGGTGAGGTGCTCTGCTAGCAGTTGAGGTGTGAACACCTCAACTGTACTCAGAAGCCTCCTGCTACAAGACAGGCCCAGAAGAGAAACCAACAGAACTCCACTGGCCATCACCTACAGTCCTCAGCTTAAACCTCTCCAACGCATCATCAGTGATCTACAACTCATCCTGGACAATGATCCCTCACTTTCACAGACCTTGGGAGGCAGGCCAGTCCTCGCCCACAGACAACCTGCCAACCTTAAGCATATTCTCACCAGCAACCACGCACCACACCATAACAACTCTAACTCAGGAACCAACCCATGCAACAAACCTCGATGCCAACTCTGCCCACATATCTACACCAGCAACACCATCACTGGACCTAACCAGATCAGCTACAACATCACCGGCTCATTCACCTGCACGTCCACCAATGTTATATATGCCATCATATGCCAGCAATGCCCCTCTGCTATGTACATTGGCCAAACTGGACAGTCACTACGCAAGAGGATAAATGGACACAAGTCAGATATCAGGAATGGCAATATACAAAAACCTGTAGGAGAACACTTCAACCTCCCTGGCCACACAATAGCAGATGTAAAGGTAGCCATCTTACAGCAAAAAAACTTCAGGACCAGACTCCAAAGAGAAACTGCTGAGCTCCAGTTCATTTGCAAACTTGACACCATCAGATCAGGATTAAACAAAGACTGTGAATGGCTATCCAACTACAGAAACAGTTTCTCCTCCCTTGGTGTTCACACCTCAACTGCTAGCAGAGCACCTCACCCTCCCTGATTGAACTAACCTCGTTATCTCCACACTGATATATACCTGCCTCTGGAGATTTCCATTACTTGCATCTGAAGAAGTGAGGTTCTTACCCACGAAAGCTTATGCTCCCAGTACTTCTGTTAGTCTCAAAGGTGTCACAGGACCCTCTGTTGCCAAATACAGTACTGTGGCCTACCTGATTTTCAGTAAGCAGGCAAGTTAGCTCCTTGTATATAGGGAGGAGTAATGGGAAGGACTGGGGACTAAAAGGTTCAAAAAGACTTTCAAATTTTATAGAGCATTCCATAAAACCATCTGCCACTCAAAAAGGGGCTGGGGATAGGGGAGATGGACGAGAAAAGGCCTTTAAGATGCAAGGCACTGTTCTCAGATATTACAAGGCTAGGTGTAGCCCAAACTGAGGTTTTGGTTTATGTAAAACTATTAGTTATCTATTTGGCTGTAGCCAATATATGCTACACCTCAAGAATAAAACCTAGAGGGTAAGTTTTGCTATTTGGGAGATTGTTGTTATTGAAACAGCCGATTCACTCCAGTAGCTTACATGTCTATTTACATATTTATACCTTAATTATGACTTTCCTAGTTTAAGATTATTATTGAACATGGGTTTTTATTTTTTAATATTTTAATAGTAAAGGTGAGAAAATATAAATACATAATCCCATAAATCATAGTGGTTTTACTCAGAGAGAACTCCAAGACTAATAATATAACTACTGTTGTGTAGAGGCTAGTTCTTCGAGTTGACCAAGGCAACGAAAGTCTGATACAGCCTACTCCATAAAATTGTTTATGAAAGTCAGTGAAAGTTGGACATAAATAGGCTGGTACAAACTGGATTATTTAAGTTAAAAGAACTGTAAAAAGAAGTCTCCAAGGCCTCTGCTAAAGTCATGGCTTGATATGACAATGAGCTGAAATAGGAGGAAATGTTTATAGTTGAAATCCCTAAGACGTATGTGACTGGTTAACATTAATGGGATAAGGCTGCCACTCTTCCAGGACACTGTTTATCTGAGACTCACTAAAGGGGAGCAGGGAGGAGAGCTCATGAATTAGAAGAAGCAACCTTTACTACTGTGCATGCCACCCCCACAGTCACTAGGGACCATGTGAGCCACGTGACACTGTTGAGCCTTTGTCATCCTGATCCTAAAAGGCATCCTAACCAGAGCGGGCCAGAGAGAGGGAACCAATGACATCGCCACCTCGACTAGCTTCAGCTAAATTCTGCACAAAACCCAGAATGTGTGATGGTGGCAGCAGAAACCTCATTCTCCCTAGTGTGTCATTTTCCTTCTTACCTAATTTCTCCTCTTCCCTATCTCTCCCCTTTTGCCTTCTGTGTAGTGAGTTTGGCTTAGCCAGCCAAGACAATGCCACCTTCTGCAGCACTCTGGTCACAGGCTCACAGTAAAGATAGCTAAAAGCAAAACCTAAGCAGCTTGACACAGTTACAAGTCTACCAGGTCTCCAAGTGGCTGATAAGACTGGATGCTGCGCCTGTGGGTATGTCTACACAGCCAAAAAGATCCACGGCGGCAAGTCTCAGAACCTGGATCAACTGACTTGGGCTCGCAGGCCTCGTGCTGTGGGGCTAAATATAGCAGTGTAGGCATCAGGACTCAGGCTGGAGACTGGGCTCTGAGACTCTCTCCCCTTGCCAGGTTTCAGAGCCCAGGCTCAAGCCTGAGCCCAAACATCTGTAGTGCAATTTTTAGCCTGTCAGCTTGAGCCCAAGTCAGTTGGCCCAGGTTCTGAGACTTGCTGCTGCAGGGTTTCTTGTTTGGTTGTTTGTTGTTGTTTAGAAGTACTCTGTGTTTCTCCAGCAGTGAGGATGCAAATAAGAGTTAGCACCAGAGACAGAGCTGCATTTTCTATCTTTGCTGTTCTTTTCTCTTCCTTTTTGGGTTTGTTTCTCTTGTGTTGTCTTTTAAGGGCACAGGATCAGACATCTCCAATAACAGCAGCTACCATATTTTAAAAGGGATGACCTTGGTAATTATAGTATTGTCAGTGTGACATCAATCCCGGGCAAAATAATGGAATGGCTAATAAAGAACTATATTAATAGGCTAACACAATTAATACCAATCAACCTAAGTTGATGGAAAACCAATATTTTCAAACTAGATGTTTTTTATGAGATTACAACTTTGGTTAATAAACATAATAATGTTGATGTAATATACTTAGACTTCTGTAAGTCACTTGACTTGGTACCACATGACATTTTAATTAAGAAACCAGAACAATACAAAAATCAACATAGCACGCATTAAATGTATTAATAATTGGCTACTGGATAGATCTTAAAAAATATCTGTAAATGGGGAACCATCCTCAAGTGGGTGTGTTTCTAGTGGAGTTCCACAGGGAACAGCTTTTTGCCCTACACTATTTAACACTTTTATCAATGACCTGGAAGAAAAAACTTCAAATCACTACGGAGGGAATGAGTTACTCTGCCTGGGGTGTTTCACAGCAAAGGTATTGTCTGCTCAGATAAGACATACAGTAAGATCCCTACTAGGTGTTGGTGTTCACCCATCAGATTGAGGCTTCAAGGGGATGTCTCAATCCTGCCCTGGGTCTGAATGTGCAAAGTTTAGTGCAGGATCAGAGTCCCAGAGGCAGGGCCAGCCAGGGTTTTGGCCGCCCCAAGCAGCCAAAAAAAAAAAAAAAAAGCCGCGATCGCAATCTGCGGTGGCAATTCGGCAGGAGGTCCTTTGCTCCCAGTGGGAGTGAGGGACCGTCCGCCGAATTGCCGCTGAATACCTGGACGTGCCGCCCCTCTCCAGAGCGGCCACCCCAAGCACCTGCTTGCCAGGCTGGTGCCTGGAGCCGGCCCTGCCCAGAGGTCAACACGAGTTTGCCTGAGTCACAGACAATATAAGGAATTCAAGGTTGAGCCCTAAAGGAACAAAACTAAGCAGTAGTGTTCTGGAAAGTTATGGTTCAAGAAATGCTGTCGGTATAATTTACCTGTATAACCTCTGTTGTATTTTGTGTGTCTAGTTGCTTACTCAGTTGTGTACCATACTGAAACATAAGCACTAATAGATGAATATAAAATAAAAAGTTCTTGTTGTACTGCCGCATTCTTTATTATTATTAAGTCTCAGTTTTTCCCCTTTATGTCTCTGTGCAATTAGCAGAAGCTTAACTTTATTAAATATTAGAATTCTAAAAAAAAAATCAGTAAAAAATTATACTATAATAAAACATTGAAAGTTCTCCTTTGTATAGCTTCACATGCTTTGAAAACCTGCAAACATATGGCAGGGTGTATATCAAGACTTTGAGGCCCCCCTGCTGGAGGCCTTGTGGTCCTACCACACTCCACCCCAGAAAAGGAGCAGTGAAGGTGAGTCCTCCAGACCTGCCTAGATACTCTGTAAGAAAGCAGCCAATCAGAGCACAGCAGGCTCAGAGAAAAGGCACTGCAGGGGCTGAGCAGATCAGTTGCTGGCTGGGACCAGAAGTGTGAGGAAGGACTGGAAGGCTATGAAATTCTCCATGTGAAGCGGAAGGGGCTACATGGGAAATAGCCCAGGGAATAGCAGCAGCAACTATTAAAGGTAGCAGCACCTGGCTGCTATTTGTAGGGTGCATGGGTTGGAACCCAGGCGAAGCGGCCAAAGTCCTGAGAAGGGAACAAGTTTCATTTAGAAGCCCAAGCACAGGGCTGGAATGTAAAGGGTTCAAGGATGGGGCTGAAGACCCTGCAGAGGGCCAACCATTTGTTGAACTTCCGTCCAAGGCAATAAAGGGCAGGTGGACCAACAGCATCTCCAGGTCCTTCTCCACTGTGAATCTGACAGAACTGAAGCAGAGGGAAAGACGGTGGGAAGTGGAATACAGATAGGGACCAAACATCTCAAAGAACCTCCAATTACAGGTAAGTAACCTCCTCTTAATTCGTGTGATAGTCCCTATTGTATTCCACTATGGGTAACTGACAAGCAGTATCTAATTAGGAGGAGAGTGTGAGGATGAGGACAGAAGGGGTGTGCAGAGGAGGCATCAGCCACCGAGTTCTGCACCAGGGCATAGTATGTTGCAAACATGTGGATAGAACTCCATGTGACCACTTTACAAATGTTTAAAAATGGCACATCTTGAAGAGATGCCATGGTCATTGCTTGAGCTCTAGTGGAGTCAGTGAGCTCATACCCCAGTGCGAAGAGGTAGGTTTGAAAGCAGAGTTTCATGCAGCTTGATATCCATTTGGAAATTCTCTGGTTGGAGATGGCATGTCCTCTGATTCTCTCTGCTATTGCAATAAACAATCTTGAGGACTTCCTGATTGGTTTCATTCTCTGCAGGTAAAAGGTCAAGGCTCATCGAACATTGATGGACTGGAGTCTATGTTCTTCTGCAGACACATGCTGTTTTGGAAAGAAAATAGGCAAGTGAATGGACTGTGAAACCACCTTAGGTATAAATGTTGGGTGCAGGCATATCCTCGTGGAACACTGTAAATGGTGGGTCCACCATCATTGTTCCAAGTTCCTTCATGGAGAGGAGGGCATGCAGCAAATAGCCTGTGGTTCAAAGGGGGGGGTCTTGTTAATACCAAGAGTACCTGATTCAGGCTCCACTGGGGCGTAATCTTTTGAAGAGTTGGGAAGATCCTTAAGAGGCCTTTCCAAAATCTATCAGTTAGCGGGTGTGTAAAAATGGAGGAATGCGCTAATAGCCACTAGGTGGATTTGTAGGGAGCTGAGGGAGAGACTTGATGTCTTTAAATCCTTTAGATTGCAGTCTAGGATGAGGGGAAGCTCTGTAACTTCTGTTATAACACCTTTTTGGTGTGTCCAAGATGAAAAGCATTTCCATTGAGCCCAGTAATATTGTCAAGTGGAGCCTTTTCTGCTGTTACAGAGAATGTCCAGTACCACCAAGGAATGTGCCCTTTCTAGGGCTCACTCCCATTCAGATACCACGCTCTGAGGTCCAATGGTCACACATTGGGATGTTTGATCATGCCATTTCACTGGGTCAGTTTGGGATAGTAACTGATGGACGGGATGACATGTGCAGTAGTTTGGGGAACCAGAACTTCCTGAGACAGAAAAGGGCAATCAGAATGACTGTCACTTCATCTCATCAGATCTTGTGTAGCACCCTAGGTACGAATGGCACTACACAAGATCTGATGAGAGGGAAGGCATAGTTGAGTTGGTCTAAGCAGGAGAGAAGGAGAGCATTGCCCTGACAGCAGTAACAGAGGGCTCCCCTGGAGCAATATGTGGCACATTTGTGGTTGGTCTGAGAAACAAAGAGGTCTCTGGTTGGGGTTCCCCACTGCGCGAAGATGTCATGTAGTACTCCATTGCAAAATTCCTATTCATTATTACTGGGGGCATTCTGTGCCAAAAAATTAAAAATTCTGTAAAATTCTGCAAATTTTATTTGTCAAAATAACACTACATAATCATACGAGTTTCAATTATTTTGGTAATTTATTTCAAAATACCTGTCAGCAAGTATGTCTGTAACAATAGAGAGAGACAAAAAAAAAAAAAATCCCCAGGAGTAGAGTTAAAGAAATCCCTATGACAACCCAGTTCCTGTTTCTCTGTCCCCTTCCCCCCCGCCAGAGCCCAGCCTGTGGGCCAGACACCCACAACCCCTTCCCCCGCCCCAGAGTCCAGCCGCGGGCTCCCCCCAGCCAATAAACCCAAACTCTCTCCCCCTCCCCAGAGCCCAACCACGAGGGCCCCCTTGCCCAGATACCCTACCCCCCAGAGCCTAGCCACACACAGCCTGGCCCAGATACCTGCCCCCCACTCCTAGCCAATACACCTGCATCCCCTCTCCCCAGAGCCCAGCCATGGACCCCCTTGCCCAGGATCTGGAGTGTAATATTCTTCTTCTGCCATTGAGTCTGTGGATAAATTCGATGGATCCATTGGCAGGGAAGCAGATGGCAACTCCCTAGCGGATTGGGGGGATCCAAAGAGGGATATTGATTATAGGGCCTCCAATATGCCAATTAGGCAGGATCAAAGGGAGGTCGCAGGGGCCCCATGACATATAGTGCGCCAGGGAAGGTGAAGTAGGGGTTACTCCCACAGGCAGCAGGTCTCCGTGGTAATGAATATGAGTGGTATGAAAGCAGCAGTTCCTCCAGGGGTTCTGAGTCCATTGAGGAGGGGAAGGCAGACCCTGGTTGTAATGGCAATACCGTCAGTGCAGATGGAGAGGTGTGCATCATGTGAGGGGAATGATAGGCCCTGTACTGCAGGCTAGTCCTGTGGCGGGGGAGGGATATGAGTTTCCTGGAGGTGAAGGGACCTGATGGAGGGGGAGATTCTGGATCTGGCAGAGCAAAGATGACTTGAGGTGCAGCCATGGATCTCACAGGTGTAAGGGGGACTCTTTCTGTTTTGTCTATGGGTACCGGCGTTGAAGGCTTTATGGGCACCGGAGAGTCTTGGATTTTGTGAGGTACTGGATACGGGGGTTCCAGAGGAGCACAGCTTGGAGCCAGTTGATCCCACTGTTTTGGGGGGTTTCTTATCATTCCTGTGGGACTTAGTATATACCACACCCCCTTGGGCCGAGCTGGTGGGTGGACTGTCCAATGGTTTTCGAGGTGGACATGGAGGAAGACTTAGTCCCATGATTATGGGAGTGCTTCCTACCGTCCTGACTAGGCCCCACCAGAGGGTCTGTGCGAGTGGCTCCTCTGGTATCAGAGTTGGACTTAGCAGCAGCAGGAGGTACCCTTCTTGCTGATTCAGGCCAATGTATGGCAGGTTTCCCCAGCCTCGGTCCGATTGTGATCTCATGGGCAACTCCATGAGATATTTCTGAGGATAAATAGCCCATCCTACCCTGTTACGGCTGAAGAAAGATAGACAAATACTCTCCCTAGCCATGATGTGAGCTTGTCCCAGGTAATAGAGGCAGCGTTGATGGTCATCACTGACAGAGAAGGATTGCAGGCAAGAGGCACAGAGTTTGAAGCTCGAAGTGCTTGGCATAATCCTGTACCCAAATGGGGTATGAGAGTGGGACGAACCCCTGATCTCCACTCTACTCAAAACCGTTAAAACTATGAAAACTAACTATTAAGTCTGATAAAGCTATTTACAACTATAACTATTAGAATTGTACCAGAGATGAGGACACTGAAGCTTCTGGCCTGGACCAAGCAGCAGTGAGAAGAAACTAGAGACACAGTTGGTCTGCCCCACCCTTTAACACCTCGGACAGAAGCACAAGCTGAGTCAGGGTGCATGAGCGGACCAACAGATAGGGTGACCAAACAGCGAGTGTGAAAAATTGGGATGGGGGTGGTGGGTATAAGGCACCCATATAAGACAAAGCCCCAAATATCGGGACTATCCCCATAAAATCGGGACATCTGGTCACCCGACCAACAGACAATACTTTCAAATTTTATGACTCCAGGTGCATGCATTTATTCCAACCCACAGTGGAATAAATAGGAACCATCACTCAAAGAAGAACTTGTGGATCAGCACTGACTACACACACGTCAAAACAGTTTATCATGACCTAGCTGCAATTCAAGTAAAACGGATCAGAGAAAAAGACTCCATGGTAGTTAATGAGAAATGGGGAAGCAACACAAAAACCCTTCAATTGAGAGGATGGACTGTAGGGGCTTTGGGCTTTGAACTCTTTTTATATTACCATTAAAAGAATAAAGATCAATCACAAAAACTACATTAGAACCCTACTAACAGTTCTAATTTAATCTGACAATCAAGGAGATTCACCATCAATGCTGTCACTCCAACCTTATCTCACTGCATCGCTGGGTATTTTGCAAGGTCATGAACTTCTCTCTAATTCTAACAGCTGGCATTTTAAGGGAGAGGACCTTCTCTGAATTTATCTGAAGTCCAAACCTTAGTATGTTAATGTAGGTTTGTGGAAGTCAGGAAACAGTTATTCAAATTATAACTGTCTTTACTGAGAAATGCACCAACAAAGAAATAGTTTCTTTTGTTTATCATTTTTGTTCTGATGATAGAAAACATAACAGCTAGAAGGATCTAGCTGTCACTTTCTAACTATTTTTGCAATATAAGGCACCAATGAGAAGAATAATGTTCTCAGACCAAGATGTCTGAACAGAACTGGGATCCAAGGTTATATGATCAGTTTAAAAAAATAAGCCATGCGACTTTGTATGGTTTGGTTTCTGGGTACTTCAGTACTTCTTGACTGTGCCTGGACACAAGCCACGCCGCTAAAATCAAGTTCCGCTAAAAAAAAAAAAAAAAAATCTACATTTTCAGCTTTCTTTCCCCTTTTACCAGATGGAATGCATTAACTAATACTTAGAAGACCTCAGTTTTATTCCCAGCTTTCCTATTTTCTGTGGGACCTTGACGACGTCGGTTCACCTCTTTGTACCTCAGTTTCTCCATCTGTAAAATAGGGTTAATAATAATAATACTTTCCTACTAACAGGAAAGTTGGAAGGCTTAATTTATTTATGTTAGTAAGATGTTTTGTCATGCTGAGTTGGAAGGACATATAGAAGTGCAAAATAGTATTTCTTATTATGGTGCAGAATTCTGTTACGACTTAATGAATATGCATGACTTTCTCCTTTATTCCCAGTACACAACAATACTGCAAAATTCACTGCCTTAAGAAATAGTGTGATTTCAACATCAGTGTTTCTTCTCAGTTAGAAAAGATTTTATGGGAACTCTTATATTCCGTTACATCAGTATGCTAGTCATAGAACATGCACTTTTTGTAATATCAGAATACGTATTATGATAAAAAGTGCCTGATATTGTACTGTAGGCGGCAGCTAGAAATGAAATATTACAGTCTTTTGATTTTTCTCTCAGCATCACAATAGGGAATGCTTTTAATCAAATGCAAGTATTTCGCAAACTTCATTCTAAAAATTACAGGAAAATCTGCATCAAATTCCTGTGCTTTTACCTTGGTCAATAATATTTCTACCATGACTTGATAACAAACTATGTTAATGCAACAAATCATTAGCTTGAAAAACCAATATATGACAGATATAAAATATTGATTAATTAGTAATGTTAGGGCAGGGATAGCTCAGTCGTTTGAGCATTAGCCTACTAAATCAAGGATTGAGAGTTCAATCCTTGAGGGGGGCCATTTAGGGATCGGGGCAAAAATCTGTCTGGGGATTGGTCCTGCTTTGAGCAGGAAGTTGGACTAGATAACCTCCTGAGGTCCCTTCCAACCCTGCTATTCTATATAAAAAATAAATCCAGAGAGATGAATTATGTAACTATAGCATTATTTAAATATGGTGAACTAAATTCAGCCCTAGGGAATGAATGTAGAGGAAAATTTGTTCCAGTACATTTTAGCAAGTTTTGTAGTTCATGTAACATTATGTTTCAAATATTTTTAAACCACCTACCAAATAATTTACATATTTCATATCAGGTTCCAGCCAGCATTTTACCAAAAGGATTTTGGTAGCATCCAATTATTTTCAATCATTGAAGTTTTTGCCCAAAGTATTCCATAGACTTATTTACACCACAGGAACCATGACTACACAGTATTTCAGGAAACTTGTCTGAATTTTCCTATGAAAGTTCTTGGGAATCCGAATAGGGTTTTTTAAATAAAATGTGTCTAGAGAGACAGTGTGTACCATATACTTCAAAGAAAAAAACTTCTTTGAATGAGGCAATCAGGCTTTACTTCTGCACTTCAGCTAATCATTACAAATCTTGAATTAATATAAAGCTCTTATTGCTACAATAAGTGTTCTAATCCAGCACAGAGGTAGATGACTAAAAAAGCATTAAAAAGAAAAATATTACACTAACTAAAAGCAATATTCAAATGTTTCTTCCATTTTTTCCATGTTCAGAAGTTTCATTTTTATTTTAAATCAAGACCTACAGTTTTTGCAGTAAGCAGAATGAGGGAAATATTCCAGATGAGGGAAATAATGATGATTTTTTGTTGCAACAATCAGTTCCAAAAAGTACAGACCAGAAACCCAAGAACAGTAAAATAAAGTCCTTGGTCCTGGTAGACATGACTGTAAAGAGATCACTGGCAAGGCTGCAAAAGATTACTAATGGTAAAATTTTGATAGAGAGAGGTTTAAAAAAATATCAAGTCCACATTCTGTGGTCCTTAAATCAAGCAAAACTCTCTGTGAAACCAAGAGGTATTTTAGTTCAATAAGGACTGCAGAATCTATCCCCAAGATGAGAAGTAGGAGAAATGGGCAGAAAACCAAGGATGGAAGAAACAGATAGCAACGCTGAAGGTTGTCACGGAATTGTAAGAAGACAACCCCATGGGAGAGTATCATGTAAAAGTGGGTCTCATTGTTACATTTAACATTAGAAAATTAGGTTTTGTTATTAGTGACGCATGCAAAATAATACTTTTTGCTGTCAGATTGGTCACGTACACAGGTATAGACACAAATATAGTCAACTATATTAGGAATTTAGGACTAAATACTGTCCTGCAATGTAAGGCTCTGGCTCAGATTGAAGGAGTCAATGGGACCCAAGGAAAGGCATCCCAGGAAATAATGCAGTTCTTCGTTTGGGATTAGGCTTACTGATAGCCATACAGTTGTTACGATACAACGGAATTAAGGATGAAATTGCGCCCAGCAGTTTAAGAACCATGAAAGGCCCCACAATATAGCAGAACTACACCATTTTCCATTTGTGAACAATGATATGCAGTGGGGACTCTAAATTTACTATGGGCTGACCAGGGCAAATTAAGTCAGTGGGAACTCTTCCGTTGCATTCACTGGGCTCTGGATAAGGCCCTATGTGAGGTGGCTCTGGGCTCCAGACCAACAGCATGCTGGCAAATGTATAAAAGGACTTTGGGGGCATGGACCATTCAGTGATGAAAAAACCCTTAATAAGGAGTGCACAGGGGTTGACTAAGGATACAGACGCTGTCAAGCCACTTCATGACCTGCACATAGTTCATATTTGGCCTGTTCAGAGGATTAACACAGTGTCATTCCTATAATACTATCCCAATATTTACTCTTACACAGACTGAACCATCCCTCCCTCTTTCAGTGGCTTCTCATACACTAAACAGAAGGCTGACTGAACAGAATGTTACAGCATCTGGCACAACAGAACCTTCAGGACAGAGGAGAAATCATTGAGTGCTCTGGGTCTTTTATGACAGAAAAGAATGGAATCACTCAAGTGTAACTCCACCTATTCTTAGGGTCCACAAGCATGCCAGCAAAACTTTGTGATCAGTGGTATCAAAGGCAGGTGATTGCGCTAAAAGTGTTAGCAAGGACACTTGATTTTTGTCCACTGCCAGGAGGAGAACCTCAATGAACAATACCAGGGCTGTTTCTGAGCCACCCAGGTCTAAAACTGGACTAAAAGGAGTCCTGGAAACATGAGGACATTAGCAACTGCCAAAGCTGCTTCATTATAATTTTCTCAGTGTTCCAGAATACAGGCAGACTAGCTATAGAGAGATAAGTACAATGATTCAGTATCAAGAGAAGCTTTCTTGAATTTCCCTCGCACCATAATAGTGAACAGAAAGCAGAAGTTAAAGGAAATAATTTTGATCATACATTTCCTTGGCTTCCACAAAAGTTTCAGGAAGGTATTCTGAAGCTCACGAAAGACTGATCAGTATTCTGTTCTAACGATTTCCACATCACGGAGATATTTCCTTTTCTGCAAATTATCTCCCCCCACTACCAACAACCAAAACATATCTACATTTACACTTTTTTATGGAGGGAGAAGGAGCTATGAATCATACCAAATTACTTCCTATGCTCCAGTTTAAACCTGCAATGCTCCCTCACACCCAGGATGGTAGTTCACACATAAAAGTGCAATCAGTAGAAACAGTGCCAATGGAAGTGGCACAGGTGCCTCAGGTATGCTAACTGGAGGAAATAATGATACAACACTGATGCACTGTGTGTATTAACCAGGTGTCAGTGATCAAAGTCTCAGAAACTTTTAGGGGTGCTACTAGTTTTAATAACAGAAAATGGCAGCATCAGGAACCTGATTGTATTAAATGGTAAGGTCAGTATTTATAACAATGATTGTTGCACTTCTTTAGCACCTTTCCCCAAGGATCATAAAGATTTGTTGGTAAACAAATGCCTGAACCCCACAACACAATTTTGAGATAAATATAATTATGCTCATCTTACAGATGTTGAAATTAAGACATGGAGCTATTAAACAACTTCCCCAAAGTGACACATGAAGTCTGACAGATTTAGGAATGGAATTCTGGAGTCCTGAGTCATAGTTTCCAGCTCTTTGAGCTACCCATGGATAAATCTGGTGATTATTTTGCATCCAGTCCATCTCTACAAGCAGCCTGTTCCGACAGCAGTAGCTTAGTGAATGTCTGAACTAAAAATGGCAAAAAGTGTGAATTAAAGATGAAGGGATTAAAATTTAAAAATAGACACTACAAAAAGTGACACACTGAGCTGCACCTTTTTCAGTCACTGCCACTCTAAAAAGAAAAATTTTTAAATGAGACAGCCTACTAAACTGGCAATGTAGGCAGCATTTGTGATCACTATGCCAAAGTTGAGTATATAGATAATTTTGGTACCAGTATATTTCTAAAAAGCACCACCATCATCATTCTAATTATTCACATTCTATACTAGAGATATTACAACACATCTATTTTTAATCTTAATCCTTTTTTTAGTTTGCAAATTGATCTCACTTCTCTCTTTCTGAATAAAGGCATTTTAATTTATGCACATGTTTGAGAAGCTCTTCTCTGGTGAATTAATATCCCTTTGGCATACAATTCTAAAAGAAAAACTTTCCCAGCCAAAGGCAATATGGCCCCAATCCTGCAGAGAGCCACATGAGGACATAGTCCTGTGCCCACGCAGAGACCTACTGGTTCCATATGTGTGAAAAGGTCTGCCTACAAATTACCATGAAGGATCATGGCTTAAAGGCTCCAATCCTGTATGTGCCCTGAACTAGATATGCATTTTCTAAGGATCAGGTCCCAAGGGACTAAAGGATCTTTCATCATCACTTAACAGTAGAGACAAATTGACTGTTTCTCAGACTGTTTCCCCTCCCTCACACTGACAGTTATTATCCTGAGATATTATATTATCTCTTGTTTGTAAGGAAGGTGAAAGGTTCCTTCCTGAGTCAGTAAAATGTTACCAAAATATTAGACTGACAATACAGAATAGAGGAAAGCAGGATGGAATTTAACAAAGACCACTCCCTAGTACAGAGAATGGACCACTCTTCTACCATTGCTTCTGCACTGACAGATGTTTATATATTCTGTAGGAAAAAAACTGAAGCTTGATAGGATCACATGGGACTAGGAAACCTTTGGGAAGAGAAGTGCACCAGCTCGTCCTATATCCTAACACAAGCTGTTCACAGATGAAAATCCAAATCTCTGATGTCCACTCCACAGAGGTTCTTAAACCAAAATATTCTACAAGCTTGATTTCCCACAAAATGGTTAGCTTTCATCATTAACATAATAAATTACAACTGTTCCTGTTCAGTCTTTGGGGTACAACAACTGCCAAACATAGTTCATAAAATATGAATGTGTTTTGTGTTGTGTGTATACATACACACGCACACACATCAACACAACCTGGGAAAGAACAACTTGATGTGGTCAGAAACATTGGGCTTGAGTCTGATATCAGTTATGCTGATTTTACTTCCCTGACTTCAGTGGAGTTTTTCCTTTTTTGTAGCAGTGTGAGATCAGGATCAGGTTTATTAGATCTAGTGTGGGAATTGGCGACGGGATGGATCACTTGATGATTACCTGTTTTGTTCATTCTCTCTGGGGCATCTGGCATTGGCCACTGTTGGAAGCCAAGATACTGGGATAGAGGGACCTTTGATCTGACCCAGTATGGCCATTCTTATGTTCACTTCACATCTTACACAGTTATTTAATTAACTATAATTAAAGGCAATAAAATTCTGGGCCATTTGCCTTTTTAGCTATTTGTATTACAGAGAATACAAACAGGAATGAGTTCCCTGCATGAGCTCCACTGATGTCATCAAGTTCCTTTAAAAAAAAAGAAACAGAAAGTTCCTCCTGCTGATAGGTTTGTTGAATGAGCCATCCCCTCCCGCACATGAATAATTCCAAAGCTGAGAAACAAAACTGAAACAAATATTACAGTCTGGAAGTGAAGAAATAAACACAACCATTATGTCAACGACAGGTCCAAACTGAGCAAATTGAATAATCAATACATTTCACAGCCAGGACTTAGAGTGACAAAAAGGCATGGTTCTCATTAACTTGATTTTATAACTAGGGCAATCATGCACTAATTCTGATAGAACTGAATTTGAAGAAAGATAAATTTAGATAGATATGCAAGGCCACAGTGATCCTTCACAGTAAATGGAGAGCTCTGAAATCCATCAATGAAACAAACAGAAATCAAACTAACCAATGTATTTTCATCTCCAATCTGTACTAAATGCAGAGTGAAAAGTATATTATATTAAAATTAATTCAATGTAAACAAATATATTCTTCGTAACCTAATTAAGTACATTATTTTAAAATATTTTTTTCACATGGCATTGTCCCTTTAAGTCTCCACACAAAGAAACAAATTGTTCTGTTGTTTCAAGTATTTCTATATGATTCTGAAAATCAAACAAATCTACTAACCATGGAAATAAAACTCTTTCCATCTCCTGATGCATTATTAATCCATCCTTCTCAGGAGTTCATGGAAAAATAATAATTAATATATTGCCTGAAACTAGTTTCAGATTTAAGATCATTTCATTAGTTAGCAATTAGTGTGTGAGCCATTTTCCCTTGACTAACTAAATTGATGGTCCTTGGTGTTCACTAGGAATTTTTTTTTTCAATTTAAACAGGTTACTTTAAATCTAGACACAAATTCCCAGTCAATAGTGATTCAATATCTTCTTTTGAAATATTATTCTCTATCTCTAAGGGTAGGCCCAAAATATGTATGCATATTCCTGTTTTTAATAATATTTTCTATTTTCGAGTTTCCTGATAAGAAAAGTAACTTCATTTAAAAGCATTCGAACTAACAAATTCTTTTCATCTAAGCTACAGAGAATTGAAAGGTTTTAGTCAATGAGTCTATGTTTTAATCTGTTACTTTCACTTTATTATATAACCCTTGAAACCTTGCTGGAAAGCCTATACACATCTCTAAAGATTCAATGAAATTTCAGTAAGGTTGAGAAAGTTGACTCACCAGCTTCTGGCAAAACCAACCCAACTTTTGAGAATCTGTGCAGGAAAAATTCTCAAATGCCAAATTCCAGGCATCCGGGGTCTCCACCCTATCCTCCCCCCCGCTTTTTTTTTTTTTAGATTTATAAAACAAGAAATATCTACATGATCACCTAGGTGCCTACAATACATACTTAAAAGTACAATCAAAGAAAGAAACAGCAGGGCCATAACTTACAATACTGGGTAACCAACCGCACAAAAATAAACCAAATTTCTAATTTTTTTTTATGTTTTCCCCAATAATATTTACTTCAGAGGCCTTCCAAAGAAAATGGGGCATACAATGTTCCCCTGAAGGTCATCAGATTCAGCCTTTGTTTAGGTTGCTTTTCCACCTGAAGACAGTCCTGAATCACTTTCTTTTTCTTGGCTTTTTCCAAGGGCATATTTACCAACTGCAAAGCACAGACAAGACAGTCGTATTACAGCACTTCCATGCTGTCCCATGCATCCGCTGGGTATTTTAACATTCAAAAAACACCTTCACCAACTAGGCAATTCATGGATTGGCCACTGTAAAACATGTAGGCACAGTTCTGTAGAAAACAGATGAAAATGATATGACTCTTTCCATACATATGAGCAGTACAGAGATCTAGAGATTCTGGAAGTGCAGCACAGAACACACAGTCATGGGTAGGGAACAAAAAAAAGTGGCTTAAAGCCACCAGTGCTCCTTTCTGAATCTGGGGTGTTGTGACCCTGTCAATGGGGGCTTTTGATTCCAAGGCCAGCAGTACCACCTCATGGTGATACTCTGGACTGGGTCGCCTAGTGGTGATTCTCAGTGACTGCTTTGCCTAGCAACTGGATTCAGTGGCTGTGTCACCCCAGGGCAAGAGACAGTGGCCTGGAGTAGGGGAGCCCAAGCACTCCCTGCTCCACCAGGTTCCAACCCAGGGCCCAAAGAATCAATCATTCAAAATGCACAGCTTAGAAGATGGCGCCCACCAGGCCTGCTCCTTGGGCCACTTCCTACCCCAGTTTTGGATCCTCCGCTTGTGCCACTGGTCTGTCTTGGAGAACTCTTGGGTCACTGTCCTGCAGGTCTCCCTTTATCTGCGGCGGTTCATCATCCTCGGCCCCTACGTCTGAAAGGTCTGTAGTGGCTTGACCGTGTGGCCTGGTCCCGGCCTTTGGGAGCCACAACATCTTCTCTGCAGGAGGCTGCAACACTCAGCTGCTCTCCTGCTCTGTCAATCTAGACTGAACTAAGCTGCTCCCTTTTGAGCTCTGCCTCCACTGTTTTTTTATTTGGTGTATGCAATCCAGTCAAACCAAGCCACAGCATTCTTAGCAACAATGTTCAAGGCATGAAGACCTCCAGGAAGTTCAGTCATTTTGCAGTCCTCATCAATGTGTGTCATGGTTTGTGGCTGCCCACATTGACATAAAGGACTGTCTCTAAAACGCCAGCAAAATTCTGCTGCAGAACAAATTTGATGTCCAGTATGAAACCGGTTAAGAAGACTTCATTGGCTTCCTGGTAAATCAAACTCGGATTGATGCTGAGTGGGGTCAGAGACAAGATAATTATTTATCACTTTCTCTGTGGACTGCAAAGCTCACCATACGTCCTCTACCATAAATCCCTCACCCAGTAATCTTATTCACAGTGGGTGCCGTGAGGGCAGATGACCACGTGGACGATTAAACAAGTCTTTAGTTAAGCGTAGATGTGGCATATAATGCAATTTCATCACGAGCTTTGCTACACTTTCCTCTCTGCGAACACTGGGTGGAGCAATATTGAAGAGAACCAGTAACCTTGGTAGAGGAGTAGTTTTAAGTGTGCCTGAAATAATACGCATGGTGGAATTAAGTTGTATGTTGATCATCCTTGTGTGAGACAAGCGAGCCCATACTGGAGCATAATACTCGGCCACTGAGTAACAAAGTGCCAAGGCTGAAGTGCATAACGTTTGGGTGCTAGTGCCCCAGGTTGTTCTGTCCAGTTTTCTGAGCAGGTTATTACACGTTTTGACTTTAGTTGCTGTCTTTGTACGATGGTCATGATATGTGAAAATTTTATCCAACGTGACACCTAAATAGATTGGGTGTGAATCATGTTTTATTTGCTGACCATTGAGAACTATATTCAGCTCTCTGTCAATTTGTACATTATGTAAGTGGAAAACACTTGACACAGTTTTACTTCCACTTGGTATCAGATGCAACCAATGACAATAATCGGACATAGCTGCCATATCTGCATTCAAAACACTCTCCGGTATGTCAAATGAGTGTGACTGAGTGCCGAGGCATATGTCATCTGCATACACAAACGTGCAAGACTCGGTATATGGTAGGTCATTCAAATGTAAGTTGAATAACGTTGGAGATAATACTGATCCTTGTGGAAGGCCATTCTTCTGGTGCCTCCAAACACTTTTTCTATCACCATTATGCACATAGAAATGGTAATTTCTCAAAAACAGTGCCATTTCACATACAAACCAACCCGACATAATTCTAGACAATTTCACCAAAAGGCCCACGTACCAAACAGTATGCCATGGTCAGGTTAAGAAAAATTGAACCAGGCTTCAGTTTACATTGGAATCCATTTTCGATGAAAGTTTTGAGTGCCAGCACTTGATCACTTGTACTATGACCACAGTGAAAACCAGCTTGCTCTGGTGCCATCATGCCTTCTACAGATGGTGAAATTCTTTGTGAAATCAGACACACAAGCACGTTACAACAGACGCTCAGAAGTGAAATTGCTCTGTAGCTTGTAGACAGTTGTGGATCTTTCCCAGGTTTCAGCAAGGCAATGACCTTCTCTTGGCACCAGATTCTAGGCAGCTTGGATTCCTGCAGAACTCTGCTGAAAAACCGAACAAGTCATTCCCAAGCGCAAGGACCCAGATGTTTCATGAATTGAGGTGCAATTCTATCCTATACTGGAGCTGTACCCATTTTTTAAATCATTCAGCACTCTATCCAATTCCAAATTAGTGAATGGCTCCCTCTTACCATTGGCTGGATTACTGCTTAGGAAATGCTACCACTCGTCATGCACCTGTCACTTGAAAACCTTGCCATCAGGAGCTTTGGCAACCTTCAACAGATGATGGGCAATCTGATTTAGAGTAACTGCCAGCCTGCTTTGTGTACATGGATGCTGAGCTGCACCCAGTCAACGAGTTAAGCTCCAGCTCTTCCAACTTGACCGCATAAAGTCAAGCGCCACTATCGCTTCCTCCCATCGAGCCGAGCGAGCAGCATCCAATGATTCTATAAGATGGTCTGCAATCTCCAAATCACCTGACTGCTCATACTGCTTCAGCAAGTTTGCACAATCCTCATTCAAATATGGAATGTACACTGGTCAGAAACCTGGAAAATAAGCAGGGAGAACTGGAAGTCCTGGCACAGTCAAGGAATTACGATGTGATTGGAATAACAGAGATGTGGTGGGATAACTCCCATGACTGGAGTACTGTCATGGATGGATATAAACTGTTCAGGAAGGACAGGCAGGGCAGAAAAGGTGGGGGAATTGCATTGTATGTAAGAGAGCAGTCTGACTGCTCAGGGCTCCAGTATGAAACTGCAGAAAAAACGGAGAGTCTCTGGATTAAGTTTAGAAGTGTGAGCAACAAGGGTGATGTCGTGGTGGGAGTCTGCTATAGAACACCAGACCAGGGGGATGAGGTGGACAAGGCTTTCTTCTGGCAACTAACAGAAGTTACTAGATCACAAGCCTTGGTTCTCATGGGAGACTTCAATCACCCTGATATCTGCTGGAAGAGCAATACAGCGGTGCACACACAATCCAGGAAGTTTTTGGAAAGTGTACGGGACAATTTCCTGGTGTAAGTGCTGGAGGAACCAACTAGGGACAGAGCTCTTCTTGACCTGCTGCTCACAAACAGGGAAGAATTAGTAGGAAAAGCAAAAGTGGATGGGAACCTGGGAGGCAGTGACCATGAGATGGTCAAGTTCAGGATCCTGACAAGGAAAAAGGAGAGCAGCAAAATACAGACCCTGGACTTCAGAAAAGCAGACTTTGACTCCCTCAGGGAACTGATGGGCAGTATCCCCTGGGAGAATAACATGAAGGGGAACGGAGTCCAGGAGAGCTGGCTGTATTTTAAAGAATCCTTATTGAGGTTACAGGAACAAACCATCCCGATGTGTAGAAAGAATAGTAAATATGGCAGCGACCAGCTTGGCTTAACAGTGAAATCCTTGCTGATCTTAAACACAAAAAAGAAGCTTACAAGAAGTGGAAGATTGGACAAATGACTAGGGAGGAGTATAAAAATATTGCTCAGGCATGCAGGAGTGAAATAAGGAAGGCCAAATCACACTTGGAGTTGCAGCTAGCAAGAGATGTTAAGAGTAACAAGAAGGGTTTCTTCGGTATGTTAGCAACAAGAAAAAGGTCAAGGAAAGTGTGGGCCCCTTACTGAATGAGGGAGGCAACCTAATGACAGAGGATGTGGAAAAAGCTAATGTACTCAGTCCTTTTTTTCCCTCTGTCTTCACGAACAAGGTCAGCTCCCAGACTTCTGCGCTGGGCAGTAGAGCATGGGGAGGAGGTGACCAGCCCTTCGTGGAGAAAGAATTGGTTCAGGACTACTTAGAAAAGCTGGGCAAGCACAAGTCCATGGGGCCAGATGCGCTGCATCTGAGGGTGCTAAAGGAGCTGGCGGATGTGATTGCAGAGCCATGGCCCATTATCTTTGAAAACTCATGGCGATTGGGGGAGGCCCCGGATGACTGGAAAAAGTTTAATGTAGTGCCCATCTTTAAAAAAGGGGAAGAAGGAGGATCCAGGAAACTACAGGCCAGTCAGCCTCACCTCAGCCCCTGGAAAAATCATGGAGCAGGTCCTCAAAGAAACAATTATGAAGCACTTAGAGCAGAGGAGAGTGATCAGGAACAGTCAGCATGGATTTACCAAGGACAAGTCATGCCTGACTAATCTCATTATAGACGGCATTTAGGTAACTGGCTCTGTGAATGAGAGGAAAGCAGTGGACATATTATTCCTTGACTTCAGCAAAGCTTTTGATAAGGTCTCCCACAGTATTCTTGCCAGCAAGTTAAAGAAGTATGGGCTGGATGAATGGACTATAAGGTGGATAGAAAGCTGGCTAGATCGTCGGACTCAATGGGTAGTCATCAATGGCTCCATGTCTAGTTGGCAGCCGGTGTCAAGTGGAGTGCCCCAAGGGTCGGTCCTGGGGCCGGTTTTGTTTAGTATCTTTATTAATGATCTGGAGGATGGCATGGACTGAACTCTCAGCAAGTTTGCAGATGACACTAAACTGGGAGGAATGGTAGATACATTGGAGGGTAGGGATAGGATACTGACGGACCTAGACAAAGTAGAGGATTAGGCCAAAAGAAATCTGATGACGTTCAACAAGGAAAAGTGCAGAGTCCTGCACTTAGTGCATGTACTGCTACAAACTAGGGACCGAATGGCTAGGCAGCAGTTCTGCAGAAAAGGACCTCGGGATTACAGTGGATGAGAAGCTGGATATGAGTCGACAGTGTGCCCTTGTTGCCAGGAAGGCTAATGGCATTTTGGGCTGTATAAGTAGGGGCATTGCCAGCCGATCGAGGGACGCGATCATTCCCCTCTATTCGATATTGGTGAGGCCTCATCCGGAGTACTGTGTCCAGTTTTGGGCCCCACACTACAAATTGGAAAAATTGGAAAGCGTCCAGCGGAGGGCAACAAAAATGATTAGGGGGCTGGATCACATGACTTCTGAGAAGAGCCTGAGGGAACTGGGATTGTTTAGTCTGCAGAAGAGAAGAATGAGGGGGGATTTGATAGCTGCTTTCAACTACCTGAAAGGGGGTTCCAAAGAGGATGGATCTAGACTGTTCTCAGTGGTAGCAGATGACAGAACAAGGAGTAATGGTCTCAAGCTGCAGTGGGCAAAGTTTAGGTTGGATATTAGGAACATCTTTTTCACTGGGAGGGTGGTGAAGCACTGGAATGGGTTACCTAGGGAGGTGGTGGAATCTCCTTCCGTAGAGATTTTTAAGGTCAAGCTTGACAAAGCCCTGGCTGGGATGATTTAGTTGGTATTGGTCCTGCTTTGAGCAGGGGGTTGGACTAGATGACCTCCTGAGGTCCCTTCCAACCCTGATATTCTATGATTCTATGATATGGAGTTGTTGCACTTGCAACTTTAAAAATGGCACAACAGAAACGACGGTTTGCATCTTCCCTGTAGATGATGTTTAATGGGATGGTTATGACACTCTATTCTAAGTACTCTGTAACAGAGCCCCAATGTGCCTTCCGGAAATTCCATCAAGGCTTTGGGATGCGACTTATGATCGGAAGATGCATTCCCATCTGAATCAACAACAAACGAAGTTGGCTATGTGGAAAATCATTAAATACAGTACATGACGTTGGCTGCGAGTGATTGGCAAATGACGTGACTCAGCACACATCTGGGCAGTAGTCCCTATTCCAATGTGCTAAATTCCAGGTACCACGCTGCTTAGGATCATGGACAGTGTGAGAACATTATTTGTTGCCCACTCCAACAGTTGTTCACCGTTAGGGTCTGCAGTCGCATAACCCCACTCGCTACGACGACTATTAAAGTTGCCAACATACACTACCAGATCCTTAAGCCTTGGGAGAACTTGTGGACCCCGTGTTTCACCCATTGGCTTATATACGTTTGCGATTAGAAACCGACAGACTTCAATCGTGTCGGAAAAGGGTGAAGATTCAATATAGACAGCATCCAATATATCACTGCAGATGTACATGGCTCAGTCATGTTTCACATGAAGATCGAGACTTAACATATCAAAATCAAGTATCTTAAACCGACATGCTTCATTCAGTGTGATGTGAGTTTCTTGTAAACAAATAATGTCATCTAGAACTTCCTTTGCCAGAACACCAAGAAGTTCCCTATTGGAGGAAGACAACCCTTCAACTTTGAGCTGGAGGACATATGCCCTGTTTGACAGGTTGACCAAGTCCTGGTCTACACTACGAGTTTAGGTCGACTTTAGCAGGGTTAAATCGAATTAAGCCTGGACACGTCCACACGACAAAGCCCTTTCTTTCGACTTAAAGGTCCCTTTAAACCAGTTTCTTTACTCCACTCCAACGAGGGGATTAGCGCTAAAATCGGATTTGGGGTAGTGTGGACGGAATTCGACGTTATTGGCCTCCGGGAGCTTCATTGTGCTTCATTGTGCCCCACAGTGCTTCATTGTGACCGCTCTGGACAGCACTCTCAACTCAGATGCACTGACCAGGTAGACAGGAAAAGCCCTGCGAACTTTTGAATTTCATTTCCTGTTTGCCCAGCGTGGAGAGCACAGGTGACCATGGAGGGAGGGGGAAGCAAATGAATACAGAACAAATCTGGTCCATCTATTTTTTACATCTTAAGCTGGCAGCAGACAGTGCAGCATGACTGATAGCCCTCAGCATCTTCTGGGTGCTTGGCAGAAGATACTGTACTACGACTGCTAGCCATCATCGTCAAGACAGTTCAATAGGACTGCTGGCAGGACTGAGTCTCCAAGAGACAAAGCATGTCTGCCCAGGTGCCTATGATTGAACTGGAGTACGACGACGACGGATACCAGTCGTAATACACCTTCTACTGCCAAAAGGCAAGGGGCTGCTGCTATGTAGCAATGCAGTACCACGTCTGCCGGCACCCAGATGACGTATGGTGACGGTGAGCTGAGCTGAGCTGAGCGGGCTCCATGCTTGCCATGGTATGTTGTCTGCACAGGTAACCCAGGTAAAAAGGCGCGAATCGATTGTCTGCCGTTGCTCTGACGGAGGGGGAGGGGCCTGACGGCATGTACCCAGAACCCCCCGTGACACTCTTTTGCATCATCAGGCATTGGGATCTCAACCCAGAATTCCAATGGGTGGCGGAGACTGTGGGAACTGTGGGATAGCTACCCACAGTGCAACGCTCCGGAAGTCGGCGCTAGCCTTGGTACTGTGGACGCGGTCTGCCGGCTTCATGCACTTAGAGCATTTTATGTGGGGACACACACAATCGACTGTATAAAACATATATCTATAAAACCGGCTTCTATAAATTCGACCTAATTTCATAGTGTAGACATACCCCAAGATTCATGGTAATACTCGAATTCGATCTGCTAGTTGGAGTGTCCATTTCTCCAGACCACAGACAAGCTGCAGCTGGGTACTTACAGGGGGTGTGTTGTGAACGCCAATCCGTTGTCCCCAACTCCACTGTGAGCAGTTACTTTGAGTAACTCTTTAACCCTCGCTTCACCACTATGGGGTTCGTACCCACCCTCACATGCCCCCAGAGTAAATGAGAGCAGCCAAAGGCTCCTCTAATTTACAGCAGCTTCCCAAGAGCTGCCAATGGAGCAGCATAGAGTCTTCAAAGTGCTTGGAACTTTCAGGTCCCAGCCTGTCCCCTGTGTGAGTGCTTGCACGGGAGTGGCAACATAGTCATAGTGTTGCCAACTCTCATGCTTTTCTTAAAGCCCCATCTCCTGGATTCATATGATTACATGAGAAGCTCAACTTTCATTTAAAAATAGTTTCTAACCATTACAGTTGTAGAGAGAAATTTGAACTTGTGACCCAAATGCAGCCTAAAGGTGACACCAGAAGATAAATAAAAAGGTCTCCCCAAATTATTTTTAAAATCTTGTGATTTTTAAGCAAATCTCGTGATTTTTGTGGGCTGACTTGTAATTTTAGAACACTTGATTTGGCAATCCTGCTGAGTTTCCTGTAGGCTCATCTCTCCTAGCACTGACTGGAGTCTGAATGGGTCTCTGCCTCCTTGTGGATTTGACTTAGAAGAGCTGACTCAAACAGAGGGGGCTCACTAAGAGGCTTTGCAGTAGGAAAAGAACTGGTGGCAATATGTGACAGGACTGGTGGAGGTTGATATTTGAGGTCCTCATGTACTCAGACTGACTCAGCAGCTACTTCCTGGGGCCAATCTGCAGGGATTTACATAAAATGAGATATAAACAATGCTAGAATAGGCCTTGAAAACAGGAACATCTTGTCACCATAGTCTGGAGGAACTTGGTTTGAACAACATTGTTTTTCAGTTTCTGTAAAAACGACTGAAAAGCTTAAGCAATAGGGAATTTTTACCTAGTAATAATAAGGCTAATTAAAGAATAGGAACTATATGAGCACTTTTTATTACAAGATTCCCCACAGACTACAGAACAGAGCTACTCCAACTTGCCTATATAGTATTGTATTGTATTGTATAAAACCTCCTACTTACACTCTCAATAACAATTAAACCTCCAATCATAAATCAAGCCTCCTCCACAAAAATAACTTCCTAACCATTGAGAAAGCTAATTTGTACCACTCAAACCCGAAAAACCTTTAATTCTGCATCCACTGAAAATGCAAAACTTTACTGTCTTTGAACATCACTGTAGAAATGAGGAAAACAGAACAGCAATATAGTGCTAATACTGACAGCATGTCCTCCCTTCCATCAATTAACTACCTGTCAGTCACAATTATTTGTCAATTCCCAGTAAGATTTAACTCAAAAGCAAGTAATTTCCTGAAAATATAAAAATCAGATAGCAAAATCTATACAGCTAAATCAATTAAAGAATTCTATGTTTCTTATATAAAACCAAAGCAAATCTCAATTTTTCTTAAATGAATATATGTAAATTAGACAAAATTGTGCAATTGTCTCTTTAAATAGTTGATATTCTTCTCTTGGGCTGATGTGCTCATTTAGTGGGGAAGGATGTTTTGTCTCTTTGCAAAAGATGGCATGGAAAGGAATCAATTTACTAAAATATATATCGAGTTCCACAGGAAATAATTTTTAGCCACATCCGTAGTGTAAAATAAAAGCAAAACTGGCCTGAATTGAGGGACCCTCATTCACTGGCCTCACGGAAAGGAAAAGAATGGGAAAGCCCAACTCCTATAAGAGGGGTTCCCAAGCTTCATCATGTGGCTTACATTTTCCAGGGTAGATTGTCTTATGGATCTCTTCCTCTCCTATATGCAATTGCACAAACCACTTATTCTCCCATTCATAACTATGAAACATACCTGTGGCAATTTCAAGAATTGCTTGAATATGTGACAAGTAACATTGGGAAGGTTTTATATATAAACTCTGTTTAGTGCAATAAATGTTTTGTCCTTTCTTTAAAAAGCTAATCACAAGTTTTATTTTATTCTTTTTCTTCATCATCTCCATTCACATCTATTGTTCTTCTCTCAGCTGGAAACAAGCAGCAGAACTGGTATCATGCAAACAGCCAGCTCTCCACACACCACCAGCAAGTGCTCCATGAGCCACCAGTAATCCATGAACCACAGTTTGGGAACTGCTGCTTTAGAACTTTTGCAGAGCTTGCTGAAAAGGAGGCGTCAACATGGCTAACAAAGTTTGACAGCGCTGGCTGGAAAGCACATTCCTTTATTAACTTTTGCCAGTAGCGTTCCAACTGAAGCTTCAAGCTTCCCTTGCCTGTTCAAAAATCAGAGGGGGGGACAGGCAGGGGTAACAGTGCCTGTCCTATCTTAAGATGAATCAACCTCAGATGCAGGTGTCCAAATTGGCACTTAGAGAAGTATTTTTTTTATTTTTTGCACCAGTCTGGCTCAATCTAACCCTGTATATTTTTAACATTGAATAAACATATTCAAAGGATAAAACCCCTACAGGTTTGAGAAATCTATACTGAAAACATTCATCAAACAAAAAATAAGGGGAAAGAATATTAGATTTGGACATCTGGGACTTGGCCCACAACATTTCTGCAGAAAATGTTTTTGTTAACAGTTTTGTTGGAGAGTTAGTGATTAGATGGGAAAAAATGTTTGATGATTGTTTAGCTTGTTTATATTGGGTTCTATCAGAATTTTGTTATGAATGGGTTATTATCCTTCACAGTTCTCTGTATTTAAGTCAATATTTACTGATAGCTCCGAGTTTTGTCCAGAGATGTCCGGTGAGTTAATAAAGTTCCCTTTGTTTCTTTTGCTCTCTGGAGTGCAGCTGCCCGTGGTTAATGAAAAGAAGTCTGTCTCTCATAAATGTGTTCTGTTAGCATAACTTCTCTCATTGACCCTGTTTTCATGACTAGTGACTTTCATTGCTAGTACTGCTTCTTTCAATACTATATTCATTCAGTAAAGCTTAAGCAGTTCCCTAAAGACTGTCATTAGTAGATGTACTTTATATTTGGGCCTCATTGCTTATGAAATATGTGAGTTTAAATATACGATACAATGTCTAGGACCAAATTCTACTTCATAGAATCATGCTGGATTTAGACTGGTATATAGGAGAGAGTACAATTTGAACTCTAATGGTTTTTTTGTTTTACTCTTAGATGATTCAGGTTCTTGATTTTGCCAAAAGTGATATATAAGCCCAGGTAAAATTCTGATAGGCAAAGCTTCTGCACACAAGGATTCTTTGAGTGTGTACACTGTTTATTACAGAGGCACTTGGCAGCAACTCCAAAGTTAGAGTTGCATTCTGAACTAGGCTTCAAATAGGCATCGGTTCCTGCTTTTCTCTAAAAGCAGGTTTCTAATCAGTAAGAAATTTCACACATTAGTTTTTATGACCTTTGAATTTTCTATGTAGTCTGTTCAGTTTCTCTTATTAAAAATTTATGAAGAAGTCTCTACATTTGGGATCTGGGTGACATTTTTCCTTGATAGTGATCAACAGTGAAAAATGGAACTATTTCCTATAAAATATTGCCCATTTCACAAAATTTTGGTAAAGAGATGCATCCTAAGTAGATCAGTACAATAGGAATTTATCTATCGATCGATAGATATAGCTACAGCTAGATAGATAACGTTTATGTTGGACTTTATTTACATTATAACTGAAAATTTATGCACTGTGCACACAAACTTGATTGGCTGATGAGGGCTGAGCACACACAAGTCAGACTGACTTATAGGGAGGTCACACTTGAACTTGACTGATAGGGCTGAGTACAAATAAACCTCATCAGGAGCTACACTTTTTTGTCAGATTTTCTCCTTCAACAGAGAAGGTTTCATGTTCTCTTGTTGCATAAAGGGTTCATGCACCACTGCTGACAAATAAAATATTCTCCGTTAGCAGCTGCACTTTTACCCTCAAAGGGCTGCACCCCACATCTCCAATTAACCCGAGCAAAGTATTGCACCAGAACTTTGTTATGAAGCAGTTAAGTTTGCTACACACAGACATACAACATACCTAACACATACCTACAAAAGCAAATAAATGACAAGTTAAGCCACATAATTGTACAACTCTTTTCTATGGGGAGAGAATGAGGTTTAAGAAGAGAAGAAGTGAGAATGGAGTTTGTGGAAGGAGGAACATATATTGCTAGGAGCCTCATGAGGCTGGGACCTCATACACCCAACTAAACATCTGGATGAAAACGTACACCACCACATAATGTATGGCATGATCAAATGTATTGTAAAAGCATTTCTCGGTTAAGCCTTGTTGTGTCTTGCTGGTCTTAAAAGTGAAGTGAAAGAAACTAATGACATATTTCTTATTAGAAAAGCGATAGTGCAGTTTCTTTTGTTCTGATTAGTACTCAGAGTTGTGATGTTGATGCTTCACATGTTGGGAGTTTGTTTTTTTATTTTTATTTGAAGAAGTGTCACAAGCATATCTGATTTCAACTATGCCTATATCAGACAGATGGTTTGTTAGACAGAAGGTTCTCCCACTTCTCAGTTTATGCCTTCTAAATAAATGCATCTGATCTAAATTTCAATTTTAAATTATATAATTGTATCTCTGTACAGTAATGATGAATACTCAGTAGATGCATTTTAACTGGTTTTGTTACTTGAGAACACAAAGGGTATGCCTACACTACCAGATCGGCGGGCAGCGATCGATCCAGTAGGGATCGATTTATCGCGTCTAGTCTAGACACGATAAATCGACCCGAGCGCTCTCCCATCGACTCCTGTACTTCAGTGCCACGAGAGGCACAGGCAGAGTTGATGGTGGAGCGTCAGCAGTTGACTCACCACAGTGAAGACACCACAGTAAGTTGATCTAAGTACATCAACTCACCGCGGTGAAGACACCACGGTAAGTCGATCTAAGTATGTTGACTTCAGCTATGTTATTCACATTATTCATGTAGCTGAAGTTGCGTAACTTAGACCGATTCTCCCGCCCCCCAGTGTAGACCAGGGCAAAGTATTGAAAGCTTCAAATGGTTTATTTTTTAGCATTTATTGTTCTATTTTGTTTTATTATTTTTTAAAATTACATTTACAATAAAAACAATATATCATTTTTAATCATCTGAAAATACAGTTCTGAAAGTGGCACTGATCAGAATGGTGATTATGAAATTAAGATTTGGGTGTTCCAAATTTGTTTTCCATGTATAAATGTCATAGCAAATTCATATTGAGTTTAAAACTATATGTATATTTTTTTATCAACTGGCAATATACTATGAATTTGGTATCTAAAAATCAAGCTGAGTTCCTGTTTTATATATCACCAATTCTGCAGTCAGAATGTATATGGTAATTCTGCTGATGATACAGGGGGCAGCAAAATGCAGCCCATTGCCATAATTATAGTAGAGGTACTAGTACACAGTGGCTGACAGTCAATACAAATTGTTTGGGTCAGTTTTAATTAACCAAATCTAAGTTGAAAGAGACAGAACACAAAATTTTACACCTGTGTAACTAATTTCATTGGACTTACTCCCAATTAATGGTATTTTGCCAGTATTCGTTAGATTAGAATTAGTTCTACAGGAAATAAATATGTGCATTACTCAAGTATCATTTACACAAGTAGTTTTCCCACCACAGAGAGGGTTTAATAAGAAAATCCCTTCCAACATACTGTTCTTGTTTTTTCAAATTTAATCAGACTGATTTTGACAAGTAAAATATTAAACACATGCAGCTTTCCTCTGTCTTCTCTATTTCCTTAAAAAAGCAGAAAACCTTGATGCATATCACATTTTCATGGCCTCGACTGATATATTGTGAGTCAAAAAATAGTTTCTCATCATTACACATACAATGGGATCTCCTTCACACAGAAAAAGAAATAAAACTATAGCTCACAGTTTAGAACTTCCTAATAAAGTCATGGATATAAACCACATATCTATGCACTGTCTAAGGAAACTGCAAAATATTCAGTTATGTGTGATTTATTCCAACTCTTGACAGCTGGAAAAAGGAAAAAGGGTTAGGTTATATGAAAAAAACATATTTACATGCTGGGATAATTCAAGGCCCCAATGAAGTCAATAGGAGTAATGGAGCAGGATTTCACCCTGAGATTTTGTTTCCCTTTCAGTTCCCCAAGTACGTGGCATTTCTGGTACTTGTTACTATCACTGTACATTATTGCATGGAAGCAACATGATTTTTGTTTAAATTGGTTAAAGAAACTGATTTAATGTGTTTATGCTTCATAAATATTTGGATATTGTCATTTGATTTTGTGCTAGCCAGAATTTATAAACTGAAATGGTCAGGGATGAAGTATTCATTCATGTCAATTCCGTATCTTACTGAACCAGTTCTAGATTTCAGTGTTCAGAAATCAATACTTGAAGATTATAACTATAGCAGAGACACAGCCCACAACTCAGAATCTATGGGTGAGAGAGGGATACAGTGCCTTTAAGCTACCTTTACACCCTCTCAATTCTGGGCTGCTCCAAGGGTTGGAAGGGCCCCCAGCATAACAGACAGTCCTGAGAGTCCGTATTTTGTTTATTTACCACATTGCCCCTACTCATGGAGCAGAATCCCATTGTGCTACGTGCTGTACAAACACTGAACAAAAAGATAGGATTCATCCCCCAAAGAGCTCACAATCTGAGTATGAAACTAGAGACAGCAGATGGGTACAGACAGATCGGGCAGTACAAATGAACAATGAGACAATATTAGTCAGCAAGATCTCAGCAACAGCCTAACCAAGTATTTTGTAGGCATCACAGAAAAGGAGAGTTTTGAGCAGGGCCGGCTCCAGGCACCAGCCTGGCAAGCAGGTGCTTGGGGCAGCCACTCCAGAGGGGGGCGGCACATCCAGGTATTTGGCGGCAATTCGGCAGACGGTCCCTCACTCCCGCTGGGAGCAAAGGACCTCCCGCCGAATTGCTGCCACAGATCGCGATCGTGGCTTTTTTTTTTTTTTGGCTGCTTGGGGCGGCCAAAACCCTGGAGCCGGCCCTGGTTTTGAGGAGGAATTTGAAGGTGGATTATGAGGTAGCTTTGCAAGGAGTGCCTCACAGGCATAAGGGGCAGCATGAGAGAAAGCACAAAGGTGCTTCTTTGAAAATGTAACAAGTGGGTGATGCAGGCTGGCATCACAGGCTGATTGGAGCACCTACATCTCAATATTGAATGGGAGATGATAGGTAGGGTGACAACCGACTATGAAGGGCCTTGAAAATCAAGACAAGTAGCTTATGTTTGATGCGATAGAGAAGGAGGAGCCAGTGGAGGATTCGAAGCAATGGGCTAGGAAAATGTTCTTTGCAGCAGCTTCTGAATGGATATGAGCCAGCATTTGTCAAAGCCACACAGAAGGATGCTGCAGTAACTGAGATGTGGGATATAGAGAGCTTGGAAGAGAATTTTTGCTGCATGGATGGATAGAAAAGGTCCTGACTTGGCATCCTGCAGCCCTGTCCCCAACACACTACCCCCAACCCTGCTATATGCCATAGCTTACAATCCTTCTCTAGTTGGCTCTGTAGGCTTTTCTGGACCCTTTAAACATTCCAGCCCTTTTCATTAGTTGAAAGGATTTCACCCCTGGCCTCTGCTTAAAGATGGTTTGTTTGTTTTTTTAAAGTTTGAACAAATATGGTTCAATTACTTTTGAGTATGTGGAGGATGGGGGGGGGGGGAAATACACTTTCTCTATGTTGTTCACAACTGGAACTTTTTAAAAACAACAACCCACTAATGTTTACAGAGCTGGGAGAAAGTAGCTGAAATTTGGCAGGGAAACAGACCTTGTTGAACAGTATTCCAGTGAAAATTAGTTTTGATTTGGCTAAATTTTAAGCCTCTAGTAATAAATGTTTGGTGCATGTTATTTTTTCAACAATTTTCAACAATTGTAAGATGAGAATGTGCCCTGTTTCATTCTCTAAGCACCTGATAAGTGTTCATCAGCCTAGGCACACATTATAATGTATTCATATCAGTGTACCTATCCCAAGACACATTTTATTAAGTATGGGTTGAATGGGGCAAAGATACATATCTTTAAAATGGAATTTTATGTGTAAGAAAAATGTTAAGGATATATAATTAAGCCCTCAAATATCACAAGCTACCAAAATTAAAGTTCTACATGCACGTTTAGCTTGCCCTTTGATAATTTTGAGCTCTTAACCATGTACACTTAATATTTTTTCAACTTTACTTCACTCTAAACCATCCCACTCTACCCTCTTTTCTATACCAAATACATAAGGCACAACTTTTATAATTAAGGTTTTTTAATTACAAAAACGAAAGTAATGATCATTGTAATATTTATATTTCATGTCAAATTAATGAAGGAATTAATTGTATATTTACTGAAGGGATCCTTTGCAGCTGAGAAACCATACACTAAAATAAGCTATCCTTCTGTTTGTTGTTCATGAGTGCAAAGAATCCTGTACTTCAAGCACTTGCATCAAAACATCCATTCTGCACTCATTTATATCAATGCAATCCCATTCAAGTCAAAATGTTAACCAATGAATGTATCTTTATATATAAATAGGGCAGAGACAATGTTTAATGCCTCAATCCTGCAATGAGCTCTGATGTATTACTATACCAAGTGTCGGCAACTTCTGGCACACACCTGGCGGGCCGGGCCAGTTTGTTTACCTGCTGCCAGTGGCGTAGCCAGGTTCTAACATCACGGGGAGCGAACACATAAAAAAAGGTGCCACACGCTGCCATGTCAAATTACTAGTTACATACTTTTAAATTCGTTATACATATTTATTTTGTACTTAAAATAAAAACACAAGAATTATATTGTTTTATAAGTACGTGTTATTTTGCATTTAAAATATAAAAAAAGGTTTACAGTATTGTATATAAAATCAAAACATAATAAAAACGTGTTATTTACTTATTTTATATTTCAAAGATAAGATCAAAACAATATGATAATCTATGAAGCAACTACAACAGCCTCAGTACCCACCCCTTAATGCAATCCCAATGCTGCCTCAGGACCTGAGCCCCAGGGATCCCAATGAAAAGGGCTGGAGGGGGGGCTGGTTTGCTTTCTGAAAGGCAAATTCTGCGCGAAAAAAGCAAGTCCTACTGATGTGTCATTGAATGAAGGAGGAGCCCGGAGCACTAGCTCTGCACTTGGGCACACCTGGAGTGTCAGTGATCAGGCTTGCTGGCCTGGCCCCCAGCCCCCATGCTCAACTCACGCTGCCTCGTACTCCTCAGGCCAGGGTCACCACCCAGATGGAGGCAGGGGCAGTGCAGCGTCTTGCTGTGAGGGGGCCATTGCTCGCATGCACACGGTGGAACAGCACCTCTCATCTCTCCTGAAGGGGCTGCTCTGCAATCTGTGGCCCCTGGAAGCAGGCAGCTCACAGGAGCAGGGGGGGCACAGTCCCTCGCATGAGAGAGACAATCATACAGAGGTGGGCAGGGTCTGTTGGGGGTTTACATGGGGGAGAGGGGGTGGGAGGCTGCACTGGGAGACTCTCCAAGGCAGCACCTAGCCACGCTGGCTCTGTGTATCATGAGGCCATTTGGGAAAAGGAGGCAGCAAGAGAGAGAGGCCGAGGAGGAGGTTCCCTTCCCCTCCCAGCTGGGTCTGTGAGTCCCTGATCTCACAGAGTCTCAGCACTGCAAGCACCCAGCCCTCAGGTACTGGGCTGCAGTGCAAGCTAGAGGGGCTGATACAGAGAAGTCAGGACCAGTCAGAGCACTTCCCATGTCATCATGAAAACTCACTCCTGGAAAGCTGGGTGAGGTAATATAGTGTGTGTGGGGGTAATATATATCAAGTTGGGTGAGGTAAAATATTTTTTATTGGACCAGTTTCTGTTGGTGAGAGGCACAAGCTTTTGAGCTTTCACAGAACTCTCCTTCAGGAAGAAGAAAGAACTCCATGAAAGCTCCAAAGCTTGTCTCTCTCTCTCTCTCTCACCAACAAACGTTGCTCCAATAAAAGCTATTACCTCACCCACCTTGTGGCTCTAATTTCCTGGGAACAACAGGGCTACACCAACACAGCATACAAAAATGCAAGATTCACATGAACAGCATAGAGTGACCATCACACCAGGACACTATTTTCACAATTCATCTTAGCATAATGTCATCATCACTACAAGGAAGTAGCACCAGCACAATGAGATAAATATAGGCACATGTGCATGCCAAAAATTCACAGTACAAACACACTGGGATCCACACAGCAGGATAGTAGTGTCAGTTTAGCTCTCAGTCTCTGAGTCCATCCCCACTAAACTGAGTCCAAAGGTTCAGCTAAACACAAGGGCACCAGCCCCCCCCCCCCCCCGAGTCCTGCGGCATCTTCCCACTCCCCCCTCCGCCCTGAGGCGCCCCCCCCACGGCAGCTCCCCCCCATCCCAAGGCGCCCCTCCCACAGCAGCTCCCTCTCCCAGGGAGCCCGTGCGGCAGCTCCCCACCCCAGCTCACCTCTGCTCCGCCTCCTCCCCGAGCACACCACCCCCGCTCTAATTCTCCTCCCCTCCCAGGCTTGTGGCACCAAACAACTGATTGGTGCTGAAAGCCTGGGAGGAGGGAGAAGTGGAGCAACCCAGGAACACTGTAAAAAAAAATTGGGGCACCACTTTTTGGCACCCCCAAATCTTGGCACCCTAGGCAACCACCTAGTTTGCCTTAATGGTAGCACCGGCCCTGAAGGATACCTGCAAATAGCTGTAGTAACAGCAGGATCTACACTGGCACAATAGGAGGAATTGCATGTCAGGGAACTAATTCCCAATCCCAGTGCAAGGCAATATGGGATCCAGGCACCAGGTCTTTAGAACCAGAATTTGTTCTCACAGGAGAGTAGGATGAAATTAGAGAAGTTACAGAAGGCAACTCCCAAGAAACAAGGCACTTTACCAAATGGCTGGGTGGATGTTAAACAACCATCACAAGCCATTGTGTGCAGCAAGTGAATGACAATTAATAATTTAATGACCATCATCACCAGAGAATTACTCAACCCTGGGACTCAGCAATGCCCCCCTCCTCCTCCCAACATGATCACAAGCCCTTCCCTTAGGAGACAATTCAGCTTTCCCCTGATAGGAGAGGGAAAATCAGGCTACCTCTCCCTGTCCCCCAACAAGGTGCCTGGACTTGTGTTTGCCAGAGCACATGGACTAAACAGATATAATGTTTTCACCCCTCAGCTCACAGAGATAGTTCCAGCCTTCCCTTGGGAGACAATTCTATCCACACCCCCAAGGCAGAGATTGTAGCTATGAAGATGTCCCCTCATAGTCTCAGTTTTCCTCTCCTACCCCCCATCCCTATCCCTTCCCCACTGACTCTTCCCTTCCACCCCTCACCCCCTAAGAGGCAGTCACCCAGATGCCAGGGAGGGGGAATCAAGCACACTACATGGTCACTGTCTCTGAGAAGCAGGCGTCTCTGCCTGGGCAGGGAGGGCAAGCAGGGACACCACACCCCACAGGAGACCAGGAGATGTGCTTCCCCCCTCATGCCTGTCTTGGTCCAGCTGCCTGGCAGGGGCTGGTACTCTCAGTCTCTCTGTGCTGCAGGGGTGCAGGGGATGTTTTTGGAGATGCCTCCGGCTGAGCCCCCTGCCCCTCACCATGCAGACAGCCATCCCACAAGCAGCCAGGTGCTGGATCTCACAGCCACCTGGGTCTGGGGGGTTTCCAGTCCCCCACCACCAAGCCACCCTCACCACAAGAAAGACCCCCTTTGAAATACACTTACCAGCTGCTGCTACTGGCTGCCTTTAGTTGGGTGAGAGGTTAGAAGCTGCTGCTGCAGAGCCAGAGGAAGCATACCTGCCACAGTGCCACAAGAAGCAGGTAGGAGAAGGAGGCGGGGTCTCTCAGCTCAGCCCCTTGCTCCAGGAGCAGTTCCCCTCGCTGATTGGCTGGTGGCCAAAAACCAACTAAACAGCGAGCACTCACACTTCCCTAGCCAGCTACCCTACTGTCCCTGCCGAACAGCTGATGGCTTGTGGGCCCCCAAGGGCCCCATAAACAGTTGACTGGTGGGCGGGGTGAGTGCTCCTGCCCCCTATAGGGCATGCCCCGACCGACCCCCTTTTCCCCCAAGGCCCCAGCCTCTCCTCCTCCCCAGGAGCCCAGCTTGCTGGAGCTCAGTTCTTTCCGCCTCCCTGCCTCGCCAATTAGCAGTCTGTCTCCCTTCTGCTGGGAGACAGCCAATCAGCACGGCAGGAAGGGGGCAGGGTATGCATTGCAGCATGCTGGGGGAAGCCGGCAAAGCCTGCTTGCAGGAGCCCAGCATGCTGGAGCTCAGTTCTTCCCCTCCCTGCCGGGCAATCAGCTGTCTCCCTCCTGCTGGGAGATACAGCTGAGCGGCGCTAAGGAAGGCGCGCCTCTCCTCTGGCTCCTCCCACTGAGCCCAGCTTGCCAGAGCTCAGCTCTTCCCTCCCCTTCCCTCCTCTCCCCTCCCTGCCACGCAATCAGCTGTCTCCTTCCTGCTAGGAGACACAGCTGATGGGCGTGGGCCTGCCGGCACCGCTGGCGCCATGGTAATCCTGCCTAACTAAGGCCTGGCTTTTCAAAAATGTGCTGAGGGGAAGCAGCTGCTTCCGCTGCACCCCTCTAGCTACGCTACTGCCTGCCGCGTCCACAGGTTCAGCCAATCGCAGCTCCCACTGGTCACAATTCACCACTTCAGGCCAATGGAGGCTGAGGGGACAGCACGGGCTGAGGGATATGCTGGCTGCAGCTTCCCACTGCCCCCATTGGCCTGGAGCAGTGAACCGTGGCCTGTGGGAGGCGTGATCGGCTGAACCTGCGGATGCAGCAGGTAAACAAACTGGCCTGGCCTGCCAGGATGCTTACCCTGGTGAGCCACATGCCAGAGGTTGCCAACTCCTGTTCTATACAAACAAAGACATACATAAATTCTTCCTGTCCCAAATAAGGAAAAAACCTTGCTGAGTTTCATTCTCAGTACTTCCATTTTGCTCAATTTATTATGTCATTTAGAATATTATTGTGAAGATCTAGCTTGACCCAACCTCAGATACAACATTAACAATGTGGCTGCAAGTCAGAAAGCAAAGGAACAGTCTGTAGTCTGTATCACAGAAGTCTCATCATTTGTTCTGCTTGCATGTTGATAATTACCCAATTCTTCATGCTTAATATGTTTACATATTACAGAATATATAGAACTCTACATGAATAAAGATATATATTGTCATTAGAAATATGCAATAAAGAAAAAGCCATTTTGATATATAAATAATAGAAAGAACACTCAGCCAAGGGTTCAAAAGATGATTTCACCAGCACGGCCAACAACAAATTGAGATCTCTAGAAGGGACAGGAAAGCTAAGAGGGATATACACATTTGATAAACCTTTCATCAACTTTTTGACAAAACAATGAACAAAGAATGATCTACCATCACCATAAGCATGCTATGTGGAGATGGCGGCCACATGAACTTTTAACCATGAGTTAGGTAACCCTTGAGACTTTAAGTACATTAAATATTCCAGAACAGAAGGAATGGAAAAAGATACAGGGAAATCAGGTTTTTCCTTCATGCATGCCTGAAATCTGGTCCACTTTAAAAGGTAAAAGCTTAGTGCACTGTTTTCTGGAGTTAATTAGTACGTCCTGTACAAGCAACGAATATTACTGCTCCAGAGCAGTCAGACTCAAAGTCCAATAGCCCACACCATCAGGTGAAGGGACTGAGTCCATGTGAGAGATCTTGCCCTCTTGCTAAGACCGTAAGTCTGGAGACAGAGGAATACACATAAAGGTTCTGCCGGACAGCTTCAGAGATCAGTAAATCACTGCCGATGTGGCCAAGCAGGGGCAATGAGAATCATTCTTTCCCTGTCTTGATGTATCTTTCTCACTACCTTCTGGATCAATGGAAAGGGTGAAAAGGCATACATCAAACCTTCCCCAGTACAGAAGGAAAGCATCAGATGGGGATAGACTGTCCCTGCCTGCTCTGGAACAGAAGATGTGACACTTTTGTTGATACTCATTGCAAACAGGTCGAAATCTGGTCAAACCCAGCAGGAGAATATGGCAGGGGTAGCCATACTTACTGACGCTCTGAGCTGCATATGACAATCTTCAGAACTTCAAGATCCAAGGAGAGCCTGCTGGGGCTCGGGCCTTCTGCCCCACAGGAGGCACCTGCCAGGTTTCAGGGCTTCAGCCCCGCTCCTACTGAAGCTCCAAACCCCAGCAGGAGTGCCCTGCGGGGCTGAAGCCCCAAAACCGCCATTCCCCTTGGGCAGAAGCCCCTACACCTCCACCCTGCTGCAAGGCAGATGTCCTGAGCTCCTCCCTGCCCAAGTCTGGTAGGTGAAGAATGTGGGGAAGGTTGTGAGAGGGTCCGCGAGCCACACTTTAACTGTAAAAGAGTTTGGCTACCCCTGGAATATGGTCTGAGCCAAATGATCCTTGAGGGACCATTCATCCATCTGTGAGCTGTCTCTGCAGAGATGATCTGCAACTACATTTTCCCCCCACCAAACATATGGCCATAGTATAAACATCATGACAGATATGTCAATCCCATAGACTTAAAGTCTCTTCACACAGCAGAGTGGAGTGTGCACCCCACTGCTAGTTGATGTAATACATTGTCAATGTATTATCCATCACTACCTGAACAATTCTTCCCCACATAGGTGAGGGAAGAATAACTAGGGCCAGATAAACAGCTCACAATTCTGACATGTTGATGTACACAATTCTCTCCCAATAAGACCACTTCCCTTGAACTGTCAAATGATTCAGGGGCATCTGAAGTTACCATCAGAGATGAATCCAGGGGATTGAACTGTACATCTTTGAGCACATTCACTATGAATGACCACCTACGGAGACTATGATGTTCTGAGGCACAGTGATCCACATATGAAAGTTGTCCCAACTTGGTCTATAGACCTGAGACATCCAGTGCTACATAGGTCTCATTCTCAGACACGCAAGCAGAGTTCCATAAGTAGTGGCGGCCATAAGACTCATGGGACACAAAAATAATTTTACTCCTTCAGTGGGATACTGTTGAATTTTTAATAGATGTTGGCTCATTTTGAGAAATGTGTCTTCTAGTAGGATGGGTCTCCCTTAAACAGAGTCCAATATTGAGCATAAAAAGGGAATTCTTTAAGTAGGTCAAAAATTGACTTTGAACAGTTAAGAAGGAACCCAATGTCTAAAAAGAGATTGATTTTCAATGCAATAGGGCATAACGAGTCTTCGCAGACACTGTCCTGCTATAGCCAATCATCTAAATAGGGGTAAACAAAAATACCCTGATTTATCAGGTAAGCGGCTACCATAGAGAGGCACTTTGTAAAAACTAAGTGCCATGGAAAGGCCAAATGGAAACACCGGGTACTGGAAATGGCATCCGACCACCATAAAATGAAGGTACTTGTGATGATTGTGATGAATTAATATTTGAAAATACACATCCCTAACAGAAAATTGCAAACCAATCTATGATCAACAACAAAGTGATTAAGGCAGTCAACAGCAACATATGGAACTGAAACTTCCAAATATACATGTTCAGGTTCTTTAAGTCTAATACCAGAAGAATCAATTCCCTCCCCAACCCCATCCTTTTTCCTTACTAGAAAGTAACAGGAATAAAAGCACTGAGCCCTCTGGAATTTGAGGACCTCCTTGATTGCTCCTATCACAAGCAACTTTTCTACTTCTGCAAAAACATTCTCATGAGGGGGTCCCTGAAGAGCTATGGGTAGGGGGAATCAGGTAAAGACAATTTTTCAAATTGTATGGCTTACCTCCTTTCTACGATTTCTAGCACATATTGATCTGAGATAATTTGCCTCCATGCATTGATAAAACAGACTAGTCTGTCTCCAAAGGAGCGGTAAATTGGTCCTGATTGGATGGTTCTTGATTATCTCATCAAAACTGAGGCTTTTTGTTCCGCAATGAAGACAATGATGAGGAAGTGTGTTGTTTAGAGTTAAACCTTGGTTTGAAGGGCCTTGTAACAGTATCTGTGGGGGTACCTCCCTCAGCAGGTGGGAGGACCCAACCATGCCCAGTTATTTACACTGGATGGTTCCAGCTCAGGCCCCACTTCCTTATTATTTGGGGGGGGGAGGGAGTCTCAGTGCTTTGTGGGCCTTCTTAAATCTCTCCAGATGGGAGATCAAACTGAAAATCACAAACCCTAATGTATTCCTTGACTTTAGCAACGCTTTTGATATGGTCTCCCACAGTATTCTTGCCAGCAAGTTAAAGAAGTATAGGCTGGATGAATGGACTATAAGGTGGATATAAAGCTGGCTAGATCGTCGGACTCAACGGGTAATGATCAATGGCTCCATGTCTAGTTCGCAGCGGAGTGCCCCAAGGGTCGGTCCTGGGGCCGGTTTTGTTCAATATCTTCATTAATGATCTGGAGGATGGCTTGGACTACACCCTCAGCAAGTTTGCAGATGACACTAAACTGGGAGGAGTAGTAGATATGCTGGAGGGTAGGGATAGGATACAGGGAGACCTAGACAAAATAGAGAATTGGGCCAAAAGAAACCTTATGAGGTTCAACAAGGACAAGTACAGAGTCCTGCACTTAGGACGGTAGAATCCCATGCACTGTTACAGACTAGGGACCGAATGGCTAGGCAGTAGTTCTGCAGAAAAGGACGTAGGGGTTACAGTGGACAAGAAGCTGTATATGAGTCAACAGTGTGCCCTTGTTGCAAAGAAGGCTAATGGCATTTTGGGCTGTATAAGTAGGGGCATTGCCAGCAGATCAAGGGACGTGATCATTCCTCTCTACTCGATATTGGTGAGGCCTCATCTGGAGTACTGTGTCCAGTTTTGGGCCCCACACTAAAAGGAGGATGTGGAAAAATTGGAAAGAGTCCAGCGGAGGGTAACAAAAATGATTAGGGGGCTGGAGCACATGACTTATGAGGAGAGGCTGAGGGAACTGGAATTGTTTAGTCTGCAGAAGAGAAGAATGAGAGAGGATTTGATAGCTGTTTTCAACTACCTGAAAGGGGGTTCCAAAGAGGATGTTCTCAGTGATAGCAGATGACAGAACAAGGAGTAATGGTCTCAAGTTGCAGTGGGGGAAGTTTAGATTGGATATTAGGAAAAACTTTTTCACTAGGAGGGTGGTGAAGCACTGGAATGGGTTATCTAGGGAGGTGGTAGAATCTCCTTCTTTGGAGGTTTTTAAGGTCAGGCTTGACAAAGCCCTGGCTGGGATGATTTAGTTGGAGATTGGTCCTGCTTTGAGCAGGGGGTTGGACTAGATGACCTCCTGAGGTCCCCTCCAACCCTGATATTCTATGATTCTATGATTTGGGGATACTCCCTGTGGCCCCAGCAAAGAAGGAGGTGGTGAGTCTACAGTGCTGCCAATAATCCAGCACCAATGGAGGTGGGTTTGGGGATACCGCTCTGGCTGGGTCTCTGAATCAGGCTCAGCCTGTCCATTTTACCCTGGGAGTTTGCTGTACTCTCAACAAGCACTAGAATTGTAGCATGCTATTCACCCCATCTTCTTCTGTTGTCAGGTACGTCTTATAAAAACAATTTCACCTTCTTGGATAAAAGGAATTGGTAGCAGATCATGAGTACCTAATGATTTGCACCCTAATACCAAGGGATGATGATGTGATTGGAATAACAGAGACTTGGTGGGGTAACTCACATGACTAGAGCACTGTCATGGATGGGTATAAACCAGGGGTCGGCAACCTCTGGCATGCGGCTCGCCAGTGTAAGCACCCTGGTGGGCCGGGTCAGTTTGTTTACCTGCTGAGTCCGCAGGTTCGGCCGATCGCGGCTCCCACTGGCCATGGTTCGCTGCCAGGCCAATGGGGGCCGTGGAAAGCAGCACAGGCTGAGGGATGAAAGAGAGCAGTATGATTGCTCAGAGCTCCACTATGAAACTGGAGAAAAGCCTGTTGAGAGACTTTGGGTTAAGTTTAAAGGTGAGAGCAACAAGGGTGATGTTGTGCTGGGCGTCTGCTATAGACCACCAGACCAGGAGGATGGAGTAGATGAGGCTTTCTTTGGACAACTAACAGAAGTTTCCAAATCACAGACAATCCAGGAAGTCTTTGGACAGTGTTGAGGACAACTTCCTGGTGCAAGTGCTGGAAGAACCAACTAGGGGTCGTGCTCTTCTTGACCTGCTGCTCACAAACAGGGAACAATTGGTAGGGGAAGTAGAAGTGGGTGGCAACCTGGGCAGCAATGACCATGAGATGGTCGAGTTCAGGAACCTGACAAAAGGAAGAAAGGAGAGCAGCAGAATACGGACCCTGGACTTCAGAAAAGCAGATTTTGACTCCTTCAGAGAACTGTTGAGCAGGATCCCCTGGGAGGCTAATATGAGGGGGAAAGGAGTCCAGGAGAGCAGGCTGTATTTTAAAGAAGCCTTATTGAGGGTGCAGGAACAAACTATCCCAATGTTCAGAAAGAATAGCAAATATGGCAGGTGACCAGCTTGGCTTAACAGAGAAATCTTCGGTGAGCTTAAACACAAAAAGGAAGCTTACAAGAAGTGGAAACTTGGATAGATGACTAGAGAGGAATATAAAAATATTGCTCGAGCATGCCGGGGTGTAATTAGGAAGGCCAAAGCACTATTGCAGTTGCAGCAAGCAACGGATATGAAGGGTTTCTACAGGTATGTTAGCACCAAGAAGGTGGTCAGGGAAAGTGTGGGACCCTTACTGAATACGGGAGGCAACCTAGTGACAGATGATGTGGAAAAAGCTGAAGTACTCAATGCTTTTTTTGCCTCGGTCTTCACAGACAAGGTCAGCTCCCAGACTGCTGTACTGGGCAGCACAGTATGGGGAGGAGGTGAGCAGCCCTCAGTGGTGAAAGAACAGGTTAAGGACTATTTAGAAAAGCTGGACATGCACAAGTGTAGGGATGCATAGCTCCCGAATCGCCAGCCCATGGGCGCGGCAAACTGCTCCCATGGCTACGAGGCAGGAGTGACCTTCAATCCAGCGTTTGTGTTTGGGAAACTTATTTGGCTGATTTGATTGTACCCTCGCAGCTGGTGTTCACGCGCTCAAGAGATGGGTTCGTTATCTTATGTGCATGTACACTGCCTGGCTTTTCTATGCGCAAGAATGTAACCACTAAGAAGAGTTGTAAACAAAGTAAGGAGAGAAATAAAAACCCCAGGAAAA
>NC_048299.1:123064685-123255159 GCF_013100865.1 Trachemys scripta elegans | reverse complement strand
TATTAGCCTTTTTTGCAACTGCACTATATTGTTGGCTCATATTCAATTTCTGATCCACTATGACCCCCAGATCCTTTTCAGCAATACTACCACCTAGCCAGTCATTTGCCATTTTGTAGTTGTGCATTTGATTTTTCCTTCCTAAGTAAAGTACTTTGCACGTGTGCTTACTGAATTTCATCTTGTTGATTTCAGACCAATTCTCCAATTTGTCATGGTCATTTTGAATACTAATCCTGTCTTTCAAAGTGCTTGCAACCCTTCCCAGCTTGCTTTCATCTGCAAATTTTATAAGCATATTCTCCAGTCTGTTATCCAAGTCATTAATAAAAATATTGAATATTTAAAATTCTTGGATGCAATTTATCTGGACCTGCTGTTTAGTAGCTGTTTACCATCCTTCTGAGACACCAGTCCAAATGGAAAGAGTTATCATCATCCTATGACATGACTACATCATCTGTTTTTTCCTAAATATGGATCAGAAATATTTATTGAACACTTTGCCTTTTTGCATTATTATTAATAGTTCAACCATTTCCATCTAGTAATGGACCAATACTATTGTCAACCTAGTAAAGGATGGTCTTTTCTTTTGCTTGCAGGTATCTGAACCATTTCTTGCTGTAGTCTCACTGATCCCACTGAGTTCTGGTACTCCCAGTATATTCATGTTATTTAAAAATAAATAGCCACCTTGCTAAGTCTTTTCCCCATTAGTGTATGACTAGCTGCAATTACATCCATTCCCTGAGATGCCAGATTCAATATTTGTGATGAAGCAGTTGAGGACACAGTCCAAGATGAAGACAGAGCTCTGACATGATGCTTCTCTGTGATTGCAAACTGTACCAGCAACCCCCCCAGGCACCCTGAATACCACCAATCCTGGATTTTCAGATAAGGAGTGTTGCAATGGGTGATCTGGAGGTCCAGACAGCCTAGTGGTGAGAGCATGTGGCTCCCAACTCCCCATCTTGGTTGTGGGGCCTCAGTCTTCATGGCTCGGGGGAGAAGTAGGGGAACCCAGGTCCTCCCTCTCCACTGGGTCCCAGCCCAAGGCCCTGTGTTTGTCACCCCTGAACTGTGGCAGCCTTCCTGGCAAGGAGTCTAAATTGACTGCCCTGGGCTACTTCCTACCAGTCTGTTCAGTTTGGGGTATGGCCCCTCCAGTCCATGTAGTTAGATGGCCTGCATCCCGTAGGGTCCTTCTTGTGAGTCTTGAGTGGTGCCTAGTCAGTCTCCAGCTCCTTCAGGCAGGTGGCTGCAAGTTTGGGAGGCCGAGCCCCACAATGTTCCTGGGCTTCACCCACTCAGTTGCCTCTGGAGCTGGAGGCTTCTAGGTCTCTTCCAGAGTCTCCCCAGGCTGGGGAGACAGTGGTTCCTCTCATCTGGCTACCTTGGCAGACAGGTTAGTGCTTCTCCTCTCAGTTAGAGAGGCGGCTAACTCCTGCCACTTCACCAGTCAGCCCTGAACTGAGCTAGGCTCTTTCCCTTTCTCCTCCTTCCAGGCCTAGCTGCAGATATAACAGCGTGGGGCTCGCTGGGCCCATAGGCTCTCTTTAAATCCTGATATGCCGACTGGCAGTTGCTCTGCTTCATCCCAAGTCCCTCCTCTCGTGACCCCCTTTGGGGTCTGACACCCCCGTGAAAGGAAGTCGGCATTCAGGTGGGCTCTTCCAGCCCAATGCTGAATACAAAAGGAGAAGGGCTGAAGCGAGAGGTACCATCTCATAATTTGGGGGTTAGTATCTTGCATGGCATGTAGCCATCATAGGGGGGCATGACTAATATGAAATGTGTGCCCAGAAAGTAGTAGCAGAGCAAGTCCATAGCCTACGGCTCCTTTTCAATTGCGGAGTAGGCTTTCTCCGTTGGGAACAGCTTACAGGTAATAAGCAGGATGGGGTGTTCATCCCCACCCACTACCTGGGACAAAACAGCTTCTATCCCCACATCCAATGCATCGGTTTGATAAAGTTGGGGCTCTACAAAACAGGTTCTCGGCAGAGCTGGGTCTTCAAGGCTTGAAAGACCTCTTCACAAGCTTTGGTCCACTACATTGTCTTGGGCTACCATTCTTGAGAAGATCAGTCTAGAGAGGCCGCAATGCTTTAGAAACTCTGAATAAACTGGCAGTAGTATCCAGCTCATCCTAAAAATCAGCATACCTGTTTCCTCAAGGAAGGTGTGGGGCATGTCTGGAAAGCTTGGATTTTATTAACCAAGAGTTGCACTGTGCCTATTCCCAAAGTGTATCCAAGGTAGGTTGTTACATTCTTGCCCAGGTGGCATTTGGAGGGATTTGCAGTCAGGCCTGCCTCCTGGAGGGATCGTATCATGGTCATCACATGTTTTAAATGATCCTGCCAGTTTTGACTGTAGACTACAATGTCATCTAGGTACACAGCAGCATACTGGTTATGTGGTTGGAGGATTCGGTCCATTGGCCACTGGAACGTGGCTGGGGCTTCAGGCAACTCGAAAGACATTGTCTGGAACTGAAAGAACCCAAAGGGAGTGGAAAAAGCTGTCTTTTCTTTGGACTCTGGTGAGGGGGGGATCTGCCAATATCTCTTCAACAGATCCAGAGTAGTGATGTATTGCGCTTCCCCTAACCGGTTGAGCAGTTCATCCATACGAGACTTCAGGTATGCATCAAAATTTGAGACTGTAGTGACTTTTTGGAAATCAATGCAACACCAGGTGGTCCCAGCAGGGGACCAACACTACAGGGCTTCTCCAGTCACTGAATGGTTCTTCAGTTACTCTTAGTTCGAGCATTGATTGGTGTTCTTGCTTCATAGTTTCCTGAAACTTCTGTAGAAAGGGTAGATGGTTTTCTCTGACTTTAAACCCCAGTTCCATTTGGATATTATGGATTATTAAATTGGTCCATCCAGGTTGAGTAGAAAATACGGAGAAGGCTGTGATCACCTGTTGAGCCTGGGTCCTCTGGTGTAGGGTGAGGTTATTTCCAATTTTGACTGGCCCCAGCTCCAAGGCCTCAGCAACTTGTAGGCCTAACTCATGTTCATGGGGGTTGAGAGCTATTAATAGGCTTTCTCTAGCTTTCCACCGTTGGGCCTTCTTGTGAGTCTTGAGCGGCGCCTAGTTGCAGTCCCCAAGTTCCATGATGTCCCTAGGCTTTGCCCACTCAGTTGCCTCTGGAGCTGGAGGCTCCTATGTCTCATCTAGAATCTCCTTTGGCTGGGAAGACAGTGCTTCCTCTCTGTTGTCTGCCTTGGCAGGAAGGTTAGTGCTCCTTCCCCTCAGTTAGAGAGGAGGCTAGCTCCTGCCCCTTCACCAGTCAGCCCCATATTGAGCCATACTCTTTCCTTATCTCCTCCCTGCCGGCCTGCCATTGGCTGCAGGTATAACAGGGTTGGGCTAGTTGAGCCCAGGGGCTCTCTTTAACCCAAGGGTGGGTAAACTCTTTGGCCCGAGGGCCACATCTGGGAATAGAAATTGTATGGCAGGCCATGAAGGCTCATAAAGTTGGGGTTGGAGTGAGGGAGGGAGGGAGGGCTCTGGCTGGGGGTGCGGGCTCTTGGGTGGAGCCAGAAATTAGGAGTTCAGGGTTCAGGAAGGGGCTCTGGGCTGGGGCGGGGGGGGGGTGCAGGTGGGGTTGAGGGCTCCAGCTGGGGATGAGGAGTTTAGGATGCAGGAGGGTGCTCTGGTCTAGGACCGAAGGGTTCAGAGGGCAGGAGGGGGATCAGGGCTGGGGCAGTGGGTTGGGGCGCAGGGGAAGGCTCAGTGGTGCAGGCTTTGGGTGACGCGTACCTCAAGCAGTTCCCAAAAGCAGCAGCATGTCTCTTCTCTGGCTCCTATGCTGAGACGCGGCCCCATCCGCAGGCACCACCCCTGCAGCTCCCATTGGCCACGGTTCCCGGCCAATGGGAGCTTCGGGGGCAGTGCTTGGGGCAGGGGCAGCGTGCAGAGCAGATCCCCCTGAGTGCCCCTACATGTAGGAGCCAGAGGGGGGCCATGCCGCTGCATCTGGGAGCCATGTGGAGCGGCCCCTGACCCTGCTCCCCGGCTGCAGCACCGGAGTGGGGCACGCCCCAGACTCCACTCCCCAGCAGGAGCTTGAGGGCCAGATTAAAATGGCTGATGGGCCGGATCCAGCCTGCAGGCCATAATTTGCCCGCCCCTGCTTTAACCCCTGGTTTGCTGACTGACAGTTGTTCTGCTTCATCTTTAAGGAAGTCCCCTCATGGAGCTTTTTATGCTACTCTATTGAGTACTTCATTGCTACTTCATTAAGTGCCACAGTATGGTGAAACTGCTCCGACTGCTTCCCCCTTCCTTTCAACAAGGGAAGTTGGTGAGGCTTTGCCATGATTGTGGAGAAACTAGATCATTTCATTGCTTGAGTTAAACCTTTCAGTATCCTTATATAAATGTGCTTTATAATTCTGGTAACATGCTTCTCCAGTCACAGTGGCAGGGACGGCGAGTTATATGGGCCCGTGGTGCCCGTGCTCCAGGAATATTCAGGGCCCAGAGACCCGGCTCCACCAATGTTAGGGGGTGGGTCTCTTCCCCAGCCCCAACTGCTGCCCCCGTGTGCCACCCCTGGAATGTCTCCCGGCCCCACCTGCTACCCCCAGATGATTTAAAAGGGCCTGGGGCCCCCCGGCCGCCGCTGCCACCACCACCAGCAGCACAGCAGGGTTAAAGTGGCTGTTAAGGCTGCCTGCCCTCGCTCCGTGCCACTCCTGGAGGCGGCCGGTATGTCTCTGCGAGCCGGGGGTTTGTGTGTCTCCGTGTGCTGCACCTGCCCTGAGTGCTAACTCCACAGCTCCCATTGGACGCAGGCAACAGTGCGCGGAGACCCCCCAGGTCCTCCTGCCTAAGAACCGCTGCCAGAGGGGTATACGGGTCGCATTCAGGAGCTGCCCAAGGTAAACGCCACACACACCCCACCCCTCCTGCACCTCAACCCCCCTGCCCCAGCCCAGAGCCCACACCCCGCACGCAAACTCCCTCCCAGAGCCTGACACCTCACCTTTCCCACATCCAAACTCCCTCCCAGAGCTCGAACCCCTCACCCCCTCCCGCACCCCAACCCCCTGCCCCAGCCCAGAGCCTACACCCCACACCCCCTCCTGCACCCCACAGGAATCCCCTAAGGTAAATGCTGCATACCCCCCACTCCCTCCTGCACCCCAACCCTGTGCCCCAGCCCAGAGCCCGCACCCAGCACCCAAACTCCCTCCCAAAGCCCACACTCTTCCACACCCAAACTCCCTCCCAGAGCCTTATGCAGGTGTGGGGAGAGGCAGGACTTGGATCCATTCTGGGCACCACCAAAAATTATACAAACCTGCCGCTCCTGCACAGTGGAATTGTAATAGCTGCCTATTCACTTACTGAAAACCTCTACTACTGCAGTCTGTCTGCATTAAACCCCTGAAAATGTGAAAGTGGACAAAAATATTACACCACTTGGGGATTTACAGTAGTGGTTTAACTAACCATAGTAATCAGATTACAGCCCTACAGCATTGAGCTTTCTCACTGCAGCAGGTCTAAATTGTAGTGAATGACCATGTTCCCCCTAAAAGGGAGCTACCAGACTTACAGTGGGCTGGATTAAATTTATAAGACACAGCCCTGTGTAGGGGAGATAGTACAGAACCCTACTGCCCCAGGATTAACACTAGAGAGATTTTGCCAAAGAGGCACAATCTTTTCCAGTGCTGCTCCTTGCACATAGGATAGATTTCCCCCAGTACAGATCCTCCCACTCCACGGGTAGATGCAGGGCCAACAAAGGCAGTAAAGTCATGGCCCCACCTCTACCTTGCCCTGTTCTCAGAGTTCTGCACCCCAGCATCAAGAGACTGCTATCTCTCATACTTAAATTACCCCCATTACAGAAGGAATTGTGAGTAGCAAAGCATTGTGAGGTATCCAAGGGTGAAGGTCAGGTAGTAACACAGCCCCTCACTGGTGTGGATTGCACCCTGGAATGTCATAAATGTAGCTAAGTACTGTGTGTTAAGCGGAGTAGTGATCTGACATGAAACTGGTAAACTGGTGCACAGAAAGAAGCGGATCTGTGAATACTGAGGGTATCCAGTGGAACAGAGGCTGGACGCTCCAGGGACATGCTTGGAGAGGTTAGGCGTTGGAGATGCCTCTTGCTAACCTGTAGAGAAACAGCGGAACCTGTGTAGGTCTAGAGGAGAGTGCTTGTGTTGCCCATGGCTAATGGAGTCAGGGAGCTGATCCCTGCCAAGCACAGACAAGACTTCCTCATTCTAAAGGCAGCTAATAGTGAGGCACCTCACAACCCTGGGTATCCCGAGGAACTGTCACACCTTCTCTTTCATTTTCTTCTTTATGATAGTTGGTAGATCAGGTGTCATTATGTGGAATCTCTGCTATTAGTTAAGAAACATGGAAATGCATAGTTTTCAAGAGCTGTAAAGGAAAATTAGTGCAAATTTCTTTTTTAGAAATAACAAGTTACAGTTCTTGGTAATTTATCTTTCTGTTAATTGATGTTAATATAATAAAATAATAATGATCATATTCAAGACTACTTTCCTCTACAGAGTTGCCTGTTGTCAAATTTTCTGCATAAGTCCTAGTACAAATAGTTTGGCTTTGCTTATTTTGCTTATACATATAGCACTACAAAAAGTTCACGCTATGTGAAGCCATACCACAGCTGTTCAGGGGCTAGACTAAACAGGAGGTAAAGGCTGGTCCAGTGGTTAGGGTGCTCATTTGAAACTCAAAACACCATGGTTCAATTCCTTGTTCTACCAGACTCCCTCATTTCCCAGGGGTGTTTGGAAGAAAACTCCATTAAAGACCATGAGATGCTCAAATAAGTCACTTCCAGGAAAATGTATTTCAAAGGGTGACAGAACTATAAATGTGAGGGGCAAAAACTCCCCAAGGTATCTCTTCTTATCTATTTCTCTTTTTCCACCTAAGAAGACAAAAGAAAACAGCTGTTGGACATTGGGAGCAGATCCTGGCCTGAGAATTTGGTCAACAGTGTATTCAAAACATGTGGTAAGGGTCTTCAGCTTGAACCAAGTCTAGTTTGCTAAGTTTAGAAAGCTCACAAACAGCCTGCCAGCATGCAAGTCACACCCTGAGTGTCTGTGTGTAGCTCCAGACTGTCAGCACACTCCAGTCACTCTCTAGCTTCTGCCAGCCTTGCAGACCACATAAAGAGGGACCACAACACACTCACAGTCCTGGATTTTCCCTTAAAAATGTGTTCTGCGCTGTCCAGCCCTCTTCTAGACAGTCTAGATATATTGGGTCCATTGCCCCTCAAAGGGGATCAAGATACAACAGGTTGCCACCTAAGCAGCTTATTAAGCACCGGGCAGGTGCTCATGGCTGTGGCAGGGTGAGATGCCCCGCGCCCGACCCAGGCCAGGCAGTACCAGGTTTATAATAGCAGCAGGCCCACACCTAGCAGGGGCCCGGTCAGCCCAGCCCAGGCTCCACATCACTTGGCTGCAGCGCTGGCTCCTCTCCTCTCCTCTCCGGCCCCTCTCCTGCAGTCCTCTAAGCCCACTGGTCCACGGCTTCTCCCCACCCCCTCCGCTCACTCGCTCCTCTCAGCTGGCTAGCTGAGGGCTCCTCTCTCCGCCCGCACCATCTGTCACCACCGGCTGCCTGCCAGTGACAGGGCCAGAAAGGAGCCCATAGCTGCTGCCGCTCCTCCAGGCCACTGGTGATGGACGGTCCACCACTTTGGGCTCCCCTGGTGAGCCTGAAGCCACGGACCGTCACCAGCGGCCTGGACAGCGGACGGACCTGCCACAGCTGTGAGAGAGGTGCTCCAACCCAGCCTTGGCCTGGCCTGCTGTGGCTGGGGGAAAGGTGCCTCTTCCCCCCCAGCCCAGGTACTGCTGTGGGGAGAGAGAGCTGGTGGGGAGTCCTCTCTCCCCACTGTAGCTCAAGGGCAGCCTGCACCCCAAACCCCTCAGACCTGGCCCCATCCCAGAGCCCACACCCCCAGCCAGAGCCTTCACGCCCTCTTGCACCCCAACCCTCGCCCCAGACCTGAGCCCCCTCCTACACTCCGAACCCCTAGGTCCCACCCCTGCCACATGAATTTTGTTATGTGCACCAATATGGAGGTGATGTGCACCTCCATATTGGTGCACATAAAATTCATTCCGCACATACGTGGGAAAAATTAGAGGGAACACTGGTTGCCACCTCAAATGGAGTTAGCCATACACTTCACAATACTGGATAGTTTTCATTGAAGCAGAAAACAAATGTATTTAACTACAAAGAGATAGGTTATAAGTGAGTACAAGTAATGAGGCATTAAAGTCAGAAATGGTTATAAGAAAAGTAAAATAAAACACTTTCTAAACTTAGCAAAACTACACTTGGTTCAAGATGCAGTCCCTTACCACATGTTTTCAGTACATTGCTGACCAAACTCTCAGGCCAGGATCTGCTCTCCGCATCCAACAGCTGTTTTCTTTTGTCTCCTTAAGTGAAAAAAGAGAGATGGATTGGGACAGATAACTTGGGAGTTTTTTCCCCTGACTTTTATAGTTCAGTTATCCTTTAAAAGCATTTTCCTGAGAGTGACCCTTAGATAAAATGCTTTCCAGCTGACAGCAATGCGACATGGAGTCTGGTGGAGGAGGTTCCATACTGTTTCTTTTCACCTGAAAAGAAATGCAGAAATGCAGATTTGCCAAGCCTTGATATGAACGGATTTTGAGTTGCTATATTCTGTTTTGTAAGCACAGCACTGAAAACATTGGTCTGCCACCATTAACTGAAAATAGGGAAAGAACTGAAATAAAATTAACTAAACTGGTAAAAAAAATGGGGTGGCAGCAATAGACCATAACACTAAGGTGCATAAGTTAACAATTAAGCATATACTAAAGAAATAAGGTATAGTTTATAGTTTAAAAGTTTGGTAATTTAAGCGTGCGTACAATGTTGGAACACAGCCAAGGACAGTGAACTGGCAGTTTAAGCAGGTTAGCCTATGGCTAGTGTACTTTTTTTTCTTTGTGCTAACTTAAAAGGAGCTATGTTGTAACTTATAACCGGTGGCCATTACATAAGCCATCAGAGATCAAGCAAAGTGCAGACACAGGCCTGTTTAGGCAGTCTGGCTTGCTGGGGATATCACAGTGTAGGCAGGGAACTGTGCAGCTTGGAAAAACCCTCATCAGGAGGGAAAGAGATGTGGGTCTTAGTCCAAGAGAGGTGATGACTGGAAGCCTAGAGCAGGCCATGAAGGGGGAATACAGGTGCAGTTGCCATGAATTATTACAATATACACTGACACCTTAACTCCTCTCTGTCCATCCTTTCTACTTGCCTTGACCAAAAAAAATGTGTGGATTCACCTCAACTGAGACAGTTTCATCTATTCTATTGCCTTCTTCCCACTTTCCACTACTGCATAACCACGTGTGACAGGGTTGGGCCAGATGGCTAGAGGAGAGTGACTTTTTTTTTTTTTTTTGGTGAGTCTGGGGGACAACTAATAAAATAACAGGAACAGGAGTGAAGTCAAAGAGTCAAACGAAGGGAACCTGACTGGGACACCAAGCAGAGAACCCCAGACAGCGCCCACTGCTCCTCAAAGGCATCAAGGGAGCCAGCCGACGCCGCCCAGAGGAACTCTGCCCGGATGTGTGAATGGTCAGAGGATTGGAAATAGGCCCCACAGTCCAGGAGATCCCATTGGCCAACCTCCTTTCCCTGGTCTTATAGATGGCCATTTTAGCCAGGGCCAGGAGGATTGACCAGGAGGTCCCGTGACTTCGTGGGGCCACGGATAGGGAGTGCATAAATAAGAAGGTGAGGGGAAAAGTGCAAGTGTATTGGTAGGCAGAGTATGGACTGAAGTTAGGTAAAGGTCACTCCAAAACTAAAGGGAGGGGCCAGTCAGGCATGCTCAGTCCAAAACTAGGTCAGGGTCCCCAGACATAGGCACCAGCTTCCTCCTTTCCCCAGGGGTGCTCAATCCCCCTCCACCCCAGGTCCCACCTCCACGCCACCTCTTCCTCCATGCCCCCACCCCCATTCCTCCTCTTCTCGCACCTGCTCTGCCCTCACCCCACCTCTTTCCTGCCTCTTCCCATGCAGTTTTGTCCCCTCCTCTGAGCGCACCCTTTCCCCACTCCTCCCCCACTCCCTAATGCTTCCTGCATGCTGCGGAACAGCTGATTGCAGTGGGCAGGAGGCACTGGGTGGGGGAAGAGGGTGAGCTGGCTGCCAGAGGTGCTGGAGTACCCACGGAGTCAGCATTTATGTCCCCAGACCATAATAGTAGACATCCCATCATACTAAGAATTGTGTAGCAGATTTGACTGACAGATAGACTTTTTAGCAGTTATGATTGGTCTGTAAGTATGAACCAATCAGAGAGGGTCTGAAGGTGACTAGAGGATAGACATGCTAATGCTAGGATTGGGAAACAAGCCAATCCGAACAGGCCAAAAATTGTATAAAAGGTAGAGAGGAAGCAGGCAAAAGTCAGTCGAGTTAGGTCCTGGAGAAGAAGGAGAACCAGAAAAAGATCAGAAGAGCAAAGGAATCAGAAGAAGTAGCAAAACCAACTGCAGGGTGATAGCAGCAGCAGCGGTGTTGCTGGGACAGAGCAGAAGGACCCAGACAGAACACAGGGAGAGAAGCCTATGGAGAGTAAACATGCCAGCCAGAGTATAGGATATAGAATAGAAATAGAATTAATGAATGCGTATGCTTGCTGTAATAAAGATGAGCGTTTGTGGTGTGTATGTTTATGTTACTATGTATAAAGTTTAAAGTTTATTAAGATTGCTGTCAGTGTCCTGAATATGACTGATCACCATGTATAGAACATAATCACTTATTACGGTCTTGGGTACTTTAACATGTATACCTGTGCTAAGAGATATATGTTTTAATTTAGGTTTAGATTAACTGTATTAGGAAAGATTGGTTACACTAAATAAAGGAAATACTTTGTTTTGGAAAAGTATGTCTGGGTGTCAGTCCTTTGAGCGGAGAACTGTATCTGTGTCCTCCCAGGGGTGAACAGATCTAGTCTGTTCTGGGGAGTTTCCTGAAGGGCAAAGGTAGATCCTTGGTAAATTCTGGCAATTCTACTATGGTGGGCCCCCTTCTTTTACCTTGCAGGAACAGAGTAATAGGTCAACATCTTGAGAACCTGGAAGGAAGCAAAAGGAGGGCTACTCTGAGATCCCTGAGACTGTTATTGGGGTAACAGCCTCTTGCCTTCCCCTGTTTCCATGCCAAAGAATGGCCACTTGATAGGTGATGGTCTATTAGCTTTGATTACACCTGGCTAAGGGCGTCAATTTGTCCTTTCTCTTTGAGAAATGTTTTACCCACTTCCCAGACTTGACCGGTAAACACAATTCAGTCATGATTTCATAACTTTACATATAATGTTGCTACATGCATTTCAGCATGATATTATTGACCAGCAAGTTATTAGTTTTCAAATGATACCTTACAAGGCATATTTTGTACAAAGATTAGTACAATAGTGTATAGGGTGTGAATACAGGGGTGCATTCCATCATGGTGTTTATAGTGAAAACAAGCAAAAGGTTATTTAACAAAGAGAAGAGTTTCAAATTATAGCAAGTATAATTATTGGAAAGAAATGGTTACATAGAAAATAAAATCACAACACACATTCTAGAACCCAGACTTAAGAAGATAAGAACATAAGAACGGCCGTACTGGGTCAGACCAAAGGTCCATCTAGCCCAGTATCCTGTCTACCGACAGTGGCCAATGCCAGATGCCCCAGAGGGAGTGAACCTAACAGGTAATGATCAAGTGATCTCTCTCCTGACATCCATCTCCACTCTCTGACAAACAGAGTCTTGGGACACCATTCCTTACCCATCATGGCTAATAGCCATTAATGGACTTAACCTCCATGAATTTATCCAGTTCTCTTTTAAACGCTGTTATAGTCCTAGCCTTCACAACCTCCTCATGTAAGGAGTTCCACAAGTTGACTGTGCGCTATGTGAAGAAGAACTTCCTTTTATTTGTTTTAAACCTGCTGCCTATTAATTTCATTTGGTGACCCCTAGTTCTTGTATTATAGAATAAGTAAATAAGTAAGACTAATTTACTTAAAAGAATGCAAACTTGGTAAAGTGTTTGTATATCTTTACACCGGCCTCTAGTTATTCACCACCTAGGAAAGACAAGCTCAGCATGCTTTGAAATTGCCATGAAATTACTTCAGAGTTAAACTGGTTTCTTCAAGTTGCCCTCAGCATCATCCAGTAGTCTGCATCAAGATATCTTGTCTTTTCTAATGTGTTCTTAATACATTCTTGAAATATAAAATGTATCAAATGCCCTGCAAAAATATCAGATTGGAAAAGCAGCCTGTGATGAAGTGGAGAAATTCTCCACCGGCATGGCAGGGATTAAAGAGACCCTTTGGGCCTGGTCAGCCCGGCCATGTTATACCTGTAGCCAATGCCAGGCCTGGAGTGGTGAGAAAAGGAGAAAGCCTGGTCCAGTTCAGGGCTGTCTGGCGAAGAGGCAAGAGCTGGCTACTCCCCAGCCTGAGAGGAAGGGTCACTATCCTGCTAGCCAAGGCAGCCACCAGGAAGCACGTTATGTCTACCAGCCAAGGGAGGCTGCAGAGGAGACCTAGGTGCCTCCGGCAACAGAGGTAACTGGATTACTGCAGCCCAGAGATATTGTGGGGTTTGGCTTCACCAAATTTACCCCTGCCCTACCCAAAGCAGCCTAGGATTGCAGCAGGGTGCTGTCCAAGATCCATGAGAGGGTGCATGGGAGGCAAGCCACCCCAGCAAATTAGATTCTATGGGCCATGCCCCAAACTGAAAGAACTCTGGTAGGAAGTAGGCCAGGGCAGTGGCTTTAGACTCCATACTCAAAGTGACCCTATTCAGGGGTTGACTCACACAGAGCCCTGGGCTGGGACCCAGTGCACTGGGAGGGCTCAGGTTCCCCTACTCCCACTATCTGAAAGACTGAGGCACATTGACCAAAGAAACAAGGGGCCAGAAGTCTGGTATGCTAACTACTAGGTGACGTGGCCCTCCTGTTACAGAATTCATAAAGAGGAAAAAGTTATTTATTAATTTATTTATTAATAAAGAGCTCATCAAATACTGTAACACATCAGGGAAAACACCAGCTCCCAATGTATTCCACTTATCTTTAAAAATCTGACAAGAGCATCAATGATAAGGATAATTAAATGTATTGTAGTTCACAGTTAAACTAAATAATGAAATTGTTCATATTCCTTCAAATTAGTAAAACCCACTTGGTATTCAGACACTAAAACTAATCTACCTTGTATAGGTTTATTTAACGGGCAGGGGGTGGAGGGAGCATGTACCCCTGTTGAACTTGTCTTTATTTGTTTTAACTTCTTCCTCATAATTTACAAACTCTGAAAAGGATTCGGAGAGTAATGGATTGGATTCTCCTGATAAAAACTGTTTTAGGTGCATCTTACAGAACTCAAGCATGGCTCAAAATTGGTACTGTCAGTGGCTAATTTCAACTTTGAGAGCTTTGTATGAGAGTTGGATAAATATCATGTGACCCAGCTTAATGAGAAATAAAGATTCCTTTCTCCACTTCACAGCCATCTCTTTTTCCACTACTTCTAGAAGCTTTCCAGTTCTTTAAGTAAACACATTTCATTTCTAATCCATTAGTCTGTGGAGTTCTATCACACTTCTATGTTCAGAGAAAATCCATCATGTTTATTTCACTGACTTACTGTACAAGATGAGTCCCAGATGCTAAAACAATAGTCTTAGTTAAAGTGACATAAATGGTTCAATGCATTCCAGCTGGGTCACATTAAGCATTGCTAGATAGCACACAATACACCTAAAAGCATCATGGTCATTACATCCTTTTGTTAAAAAAAATAAAGACTAAATTTTGATTTTGCATGTGTCTGACACACTGTGGGAAATAGTGGATTTGTAGTGGCTGGACAGAGTTTCTTTGCCCTAACCAGAAAACAGGACTCAGCCTGGTTTGGGGACACAACTTGAGGCAGCCAAAGCAGAGAAGGTGGTGAGGCCTGCCCTCACCTTCTCTCTGAATGACCACATTTCCCTGAAGCTTTTGGACTCCAATGAGAGCATTATCTAAGCCCCTCCTCATCACACACACACACACACACCTAGTGCATTGCACCTGGTTCTAATAAGGCTGAGCTAGGTGAGGAAGAAGGTCTCTCAGTCAGTGGTAGTTTTGCCTTAACAGAGACTGAGTCAGGACTTCTGGATCTGATGTATTACAGAAATTTTTTATTCATTTCACAGAAAAGCTGTCTTTATACCTTTCCAAGGAAAAAGTATTTTAGCCCCTTCTCACGATCATATATTTATTTTAAAATATTTATTATTTTTGCTTTGAAAATATACTAATTTATATCTCAGACTTTATTTCAAACAGAAAGAATCCTGCCATATTCCTATAGTATGTTCTATAACAGAAGTTTACATGAAAATACGTGAGGCATTAGTAAGAGAAGCTTAACATGAATTTTTTTAGTTTTCATAAATGAATATAAATGCATTATGAACTGAAGCAGAATTCACATATCTCCCTTATAAAGGAAATTTCAATAATATTTCTGGTCAAGAAAACCAGTGAAAAAAGGAAAATATGGAGTTTTCCTGAAAAATGAAAGATAGGAACTTTAAGAATCAATTTGTTAGAGAACTGAGAAAGAAATCCCACTGTAATAGTGTTAAAATCATAGAGAAGCTAACATACTTCTTATTGTAAGAGTTACAGTTCAGTTCATGGTTGTGCTTTTGCATAATCTTGGGAAAATCAATTAAGGCTGTCCCTTTAGGTATCATTGGCATTCACAAAAACCCCTCTCAGATGATGCTTAATCCTGGAGGCACTTAAGTCCCCAGGTACTTAAGTTTCCACCAATAAAGCCCCCTAGTACGTGCCTAAATGTCTCCTGATGGACATATACAAAGCCACCCAAGTCCTGATGCCATTGAGCTGGTCAATGCCTAACTAACACTAAATCCCTGGTGCCATTCACAAACTATTCAGTCCACCAGCCATGTTGCCTGATCCAGTAGGTGGAGGCAATACCACTGCATAAATGCAGAAGTTAAAGCACTAACCTGAGATATGGGAGATTCAGGTTCAAATCCCGTCTCTGCTCAATGAGGAACAGGACTTGAACCCAGGTTTCTACCTCCCAGGAGAGTGGGTTATTTGGGGGATGGGTCCCTTTCAATCTCTCCTGAAGATTGTTCACTTGTATAAAATACTTAAATATTCATTGGGCCATAGGCAGTGAGAATGACTCTATAACCATGTGGTTAGGGCACTCACCTGGAAGAGGTCAGATTGTTCTAACCACTGGGTTAGTGGTATAAGCACACCACAACCACTTTTTTTCTAGAGAAAGGGCTGAGCTGGCTTAAGTGCCCAACTCAAGGAAAGGGTTCACAGCTATGAATCCCAAGGAGCCTAACTACAGGCCAGAGGGAGGCACCCAGCTCAATTTGAGGGGCAGGGTTTAGGCCACACCCTTTCGACGGCATTTCCTACTGGTTAGTTTAGGCAACTCAGCATGATGGCTTCTGTGAATCCCATTCTTAGGGACTTAAGTCTCCCCATGCATTGATAGGGAGCCTGAGCACCTAACCTGGGAACGTGAATTCCATTAGATGGTAGGGCACCTAAAACGTATGAGCTGCTATGTTTAGCTTTGCAATGCTGAGGTACTCCTTGTGAATCTAGCCCTAAAACTCTCTGTACTTAACAAATATAGGGCTACAAATCAATTCATAAATTGAAAAAACACAGACTTCCTGTAAACTCCACGAAGCTAAACATCATGAATATCTGAATACTCACTTTTAAATTACTGATAACAATTATAGCTGTAACCAGTTCAGATTACTTTTATGCAACAATTGGAAATATTAACTGGAAGAATTTTTTGCTTGGCAAATTCTTTTCTTAGAAAACATGCTGAAACTATGACTACTTTTAGGTGTATTTAATATTGGTAACTGTATTTTGTAATTTCAAAAGCAAACCTAGTATAATGAGGCTGGCTTCTTTGCAGTGCTTTTCATTCCTACTGCAGAAACAGGGACTATGATGAAGTAGATCATAGTGTTCTTTAGATTTTTATTTTGTTATCCATGTTGTCTATCTATATTCTGCATTATAATTTATGCACTAAAAAAAGCTCGCACTAGCACAATTTCACTTAAACTTTCCAAGGACCATATTCATTTTAATTTGTTAACCATTTGTGTCACATGTCACATTATGTTTAAAAGAAATACAAGTTTTTACATTTATAGAATAGCAGATGCACATCACGTATTTTAACCAGCAATAGAAATTACATCCTGAATTACATGACTTTAATTAAACTGAGATCATCTTAAAGAACAGACAGGTGCTAACCATGGTCAGTAATGGAGACTAAGCTCTTTGAGGAACAGTCTTTTTACTATGTGTTTATGCAGTGCTTGGCACAATGAGTCTCTGACATATGACTGGGAGTTCTATGTGCTACCAAAATACAAATAATATTGATTCTGTGGATATGAATTTCCATTTGCAACTAACTTTAGCAGCCACTAGATGCTACTGTTACTCCAGATGCTGTAGCTTGCAGAATATTTGTGTGGCTATAGAACATGAGGATATGCAGGTCTCAAATCTGGATCCATGAGTCCCCAGTGAGTGCTCAGACCATGACCAGGACCACCCCCCAACAGCTCTGCTAAGTAATCACACAAGGGAACAAGCCAAGTGCTAGCTCACAGAGGGACCTGCCCCCAGAGCTCCTGATTGGGGGAAACATCCAGCACCCTCAATTGGCTGACAAGCCTATATAAATCAGAAAGTAGCACAGGAAGTTATCTGAGCCAATGGCTCTCAACTGTTCCAGACTACTGTACTCCTCTCAGGAGTTTGATTTGTCTTGCATACTCCCAAGGATCATCTAATTTAAAAACTACTTCTTGCAAAATCAGACATAAAAATACAAAAGTGTCACAGCACCCTATTACAGAAAAATTGCTTATTTTCTTATTTTTACCATATCATTATAAAATAAATTAATTGGTATAAATATATAGTACTTACATTTCAGTGTATAGTATATAGAGCAGTATAAACGAGTCATTGTCTGTATGAAATTTTAGTTTGTACTGACTTTGCTAGTACTTTTTATGTAGCCTGGTGTAAAACTAGGCAAATATCTAGATGAGTTAATGTACCCCACGGGAGACCTCTGCATACCCCCACAGATACACATACCCCTAGTTGAGAGACACTGATCTGAGCAACTAGTAGAATCCCTGGCTGGCTGCTTCTATGGACTCTTCCTGCTTACCTGACTCCTGGTTGCTGCCTGTCTGACTGGGTCTTATCCTTCTTATCCCAGACCCTCATCTATTTCAGTTCCTGCCTTACTCCTGGTCCCTGCTCCTACACCTTAACCCAAAACTGGCTCTGCCCTTCAGCTTGGCACCTGCTGCTGTCTCTGGCTCTGATCTTTGGCTCTGATGGGTAGACCTGACTCCTGCTCGGAGTACTAGGCATGACTGCCCATTCCCTTGTCATTGCATAGAAAGTGTGACATTTTTCTGAAACCTAAATGAGAGCAAATGTGCTATTTGTAGTTAGTGGATGATTTAAAAAAAATACCCTGCACAGTATAACACGGCTGACTTTTCTCCTAGTGCAAGTCCAACTAGAGAAACGTATCCAGCAACCACTTGTCTGAACCACATAGGAAGACAAAGTTTTGCTTTGATGCTAGCTCACAGTACTTGATATGGTGAAATGTAACCAATAAATCATTATACTACATTACCATATTTCTACATTTCAGTGTCCAGACTATTACAGAGTATTTGTGTGTTTTTGTTGCATTTTTCCAAATTCTTGATGCTCACTTGAAAGGAATTAGTTTTCTCTCAATTACTATAAACAAAGAATAACCATTTTTTTTTCACAAAAAAAGAAATAGAAAAAATCAAAAAAGCAATTATCTTGCTAAATATTACTTGCATGCCATTCAGGCCTTTGTTATAAACATTAATATACAGACTAGTACTATGAAGTAAATATACCTCCCTTCCTTATGAGAAATCTTCATGACTTGGTAGTCATGCCTGTTGATCAATATTTGACCAGTCTGAAAAACCAAAGTAAATTTTGACATCTACAAATAATAAGTTTAAATGTCTAAGGGAACTTCCAGATTGTTTCACAAAAGAAAAAAATATTGACCAATGGCCAAATAGCTAGAATTGCATTATAAAGGTTATTCAGAGAATGAGCTAACACACTACACTGCATCTTCTTAAAATGTGAATTAGCTTTGTCTGAAACCCTATAGCAGTGAATATCTACTTATTACTGTATTATAAAATATGAAATGGTAACACCCAAATGATCCGGTCAAAACTGGGACTTCATGCTGCCCATTGTACAAACCTAGAAAAGAAATAATCCCCTCCATATATCCATTACATATATGAGAAAGAAACAGAAAATAAACAACATTGACACTCATACTGTAATATCAGAAAAGAATGGAGATGATTTACTGAAATTCCTTAGTCACAATTAAATAAAAAGAATCTGTAATACATTTGTTCTTTGTTTTCTCTAACTGGACCTTTTATATACAAAAGCCAGTAGGCGAACACTTCAACCTTCTTGGACATTCTATAACAGATTTAAAAGTAATTATTCTTGAACAAAAAAACTTCAGAAACAGACTTCAAAGAGAAACAGCAGAACTAAAATTCATTTGCAAATTTAACCTCATTAATTTAGGCTTGAATAAGGACTGGGAGTGGCTGGTTCATTACAAAAGCAGCTTTGCCTCTCCTGGAATTGACACCTCCTCATCTATTATTGGGAGTGGCCTACATCCACCCTGATCGAATTGGCCCTGTCAACACTGGTTCTCCACTTGTGAGGTAACTCCCTGCTCTCCATTTGTCAGTATATAATGCCTGCATCTGTAACTTTCACTCCATGCGTCTGAAGAAGTGGGTGTTTTACCCACAAAAGCTTATGCCCAAATAAATCTGTTAGTCTTTAAGGTGCCACCGGACTCCTCGTTGTTTTTGTGGACCTTTTATGGAATGCAGAAAGTTTATATTAATATGCACACTTAAAAAGTATTATTGATGTGCTCAGCTTGCTTACGTGACAGATGATATTATACTGAGTAATGAACTTGCTGCACCACTCAATTATTTTTAAAAAATTATGGAGCACTGGACAAATATGAGCATACTAAAGAAAAAAAAATCTAGTTCTGATTTTTAAAGAGGAAGAATAATCCTAGCAATTTCTTTTCTTTAAGACTAAATTCTACCACAAAACAACAGAGCAAAGAAAAATTCCCCTACGTACCTAGAGGATAATGGGATATATAAGCAATAGACAGCAAGAGTTTATACAGAACCAGCCATGCCAGACAAACCTGATTTGTTATTGGTAGAATTCTATCAATGTGGATGAAAGGAATATGGTAGATGTAGATACGCCCTTTGATATCTGGATTTAAGTAACTAATAACAATGTGTCTCAAAAAAATCATACTGTCTTAATATTTTAATTAAAATTACTGTAGACAACAAACACCACTTTGTGGACTGAAAATTGGTTGCAAGGCCAAAAGCAAGGATAAAGGAGAACATATTGAGTTGAGAGGAGGTATCTTCATTGATAATTAGGAAGAGGGTATAAATGTCATGTTAATGAAATGTGCAGATGATACCAAAATTAGGAAAAAGGGATGACAGAAAAATAATACAAAAGAACGAAGAGGGATGACAGAAAAATAATACAAAAGAACCATGAGAGATAAAAAACTCAAGCAGAAAATAATCAAATGAGATTCATCTGGGAAGAATATAAGCAACACATTAGGGAAATAATCTCAAATGGAGATATTCAAAGAAGAAAAAAACTTAGAACTACTGAAAGAGACCCAGTAGACAGCAAATTAGACATGATTTTGCAATGAAGTATAAACACAATTTTGGGCTGCCCTACATAGAGGTGTTATGACATGAAGGAGAGAGGTCACAGACACTCTCTGTACAACTACTCCACTTTGGATAGTGCAAATAATTTCTGACACATGATTACAAGAAAGATATTGACAAATTAGCAGAGCTCACAGTATAGCAACAGAAATGATTAAGGGGCTATGGTAATGGGCACTATACAAGCAGCTTAGATAGAAAGACAAAGACAACTTAAAAAGTTTAAATGGTTTCTTAGCTCAATTACATGACATTAGGATGGACAAAACAGTATACAAATATTTGAAGGGTGTAAAACATCAAGAAGGAGCTGCATTTGTAAGGTGGTACAAAGAGATATAAGAGGGAGGTACATGGGATGAATTTTAAAAAGGGAAAAATTAGATAGAATATCATGGAAATGTCCCTAATAATGAGATGTATGGGACAGTAAAGAGTCTCCCCAGCGAGGTGATGCAAGCCCTATTGTTTGGGACACTTAAAACTATGGTGGACAAAATTCTAGGACATATATTGTAATAAAGAATCGTTCACTGGGAGGGAGGATCTCCTAGAAGATCTTTTCTTATTAATCATAGTTTTAAAATGTTTAAAGGAACATTTTTTTAATAAATGTATTGAATGTAAATCTATGCTTCATAACTAACACATTCTTGCTGTCATTAATAATTGATGCTTTCTGTCATCAATCACAATTATCAAACCACCATGGAGATGAAATGTAGTAATATACATAAAACATCAGCAATGATCTGATGGTAACATTTTTAGAAAAGACATGCAGATGCTGCAATACTTAACTTGCTATACCATACACAGTATATTCCATTAATGATTCTGATATTGTAAAAATTTAGCTTTCCTATTGCAGTTGGACCTAGAGGCCTCAAACAATTTGGGACCCCAGTGTTATAAACACTGTATGGACATATAGTAAATAAAAGTCCCAGCCCCAAAGAGCTTATTTTGACACACGATCTGAGCAATGAGACAGCAGATAGTTTTTCAGGATTATTAAAAAAAAATAAAACTAGAACTTGGAAATCTTATTAAGCTAATAAGGTCCACCGATATTTAAATTAGGGACACAGGGAGAAGGGGGCAGAAATTAGTAGCCTACAGTGAAAAAGATTTTAATGTTTCTAGAATTTAACAGTAGAATGTTTACATTTAAAGAAAAAGCCCACTGCACTGAGAACCTTGTCTAAGTACATCATCTACCCACTATTCGATCGCTTCTCACTTCTCGGTTCTCTATGAGCTGAGGGGTGAAAACATTATCTCCATCTAAATTGTCTTATCTACTGTATGCTTCTTAAACAAACTGAAAAAGGAAAGCGCTAAATATGCCATTTTAAATGTTATTTACCCCTTCACATAACACAAGAACCAGGGGACATACAATAAAATTAATAGGCAGCAGGCTTAAAACAAACTTTACACAATGCACAGTCAACCCATGGAACTCATTATCAGGAGATGTTGTGAAGGCTAAAAGTATAACAGGATTCAAAAAAGAATTAGGTAAGTTCATGGAGGACTAATAAACTTGATAATTTCCCTCTTTTGTTCATTGCCTCTGAAGCATCTGTCATTCGCCACTCAGAATACAGGATACTGGAATAGATGGACCATTGATCCGACCCAGTATGGCCATTCATAAGTTCTTAAATAAGAATAAAGCATTAAAAAGAAAGATGTGGAAGTAAAACCTGGTGTTGGACTTCAGGGTTCTTGTGCAACTGCTTTTCTATTTCCGCTAATACTGATTCCACAGACTGATACGTTACCCACAACAACTTCTTGCTAAGCTTAAAATCTCAGAGCATTCATACAATTTTTTCTGAATAGTTTGTGTGAACCAGATGTTAATAAAGCACTTTTGCACTACAATGATGGAAAAAGCGAAAACCTTAGCTCTACACTGGTTATTATCTTATTTTATTCAAATGCTCATTACTTTTGTTCTGATATTATTTAGATAAGATGGTACGTGCAAGAAGCAAATAGAAAAGATGTATCCTAGGCACAGACATGATTAATAGGTATTAAAGTTATCTTCAATTATCACAATTAACAATGTCAATGTAACATTATTCAAGTTATTATACTAAGATATTATACAAATATTACTTTGTCATGAAGTAACACACTTATCAGGATGTTTGTTTTAAGCTACAAAATTAAAAGACAGCATTACTATTAAAATAATGGAATCTCCCATCTTTTCCTAATTGGCAACATGCAGCATGCTGCACAAGACTCATAATACAATACAGAGCAGTTGCTTATTAAAATCCCCATCTAGCATCATGAATGTGACTTTTAAAACTGGGTTGAAGAAAAATACTGGAGCTGTTTACCACTAGGGCTAGCTGCACCTCCTGTCCCCTTTCTAGTCTCTCTCTCTGTATCTCCTCCAATATCCATCCCCAGGCCTTTATCTGTCCCAGGGTGGAATTTTCCAGTTCCCACACCCTGAGACCCAGGCCTTGAGTTCCAGTATCCTATATATCAACCATTCTCACCCTGGAGGTCTGCCTAATTTTGAGCACCTGCTGTTCTTCCCTTAGAGAATCTGTGACCAGCACTATCAAGTATTCCAGCCGTCTTAAAACAAAAGTGTGGTTTCTTTTAGCAGTAGGAACAAAGCTTTAAGAAAAAAAGGATTTTAAAAACAACCATCTGCACATGACTATCTTGCCTGAAGCCCTGCTATCCTGTGATGGTGACCTAGAAGTACCTCCCTTGGTTCCCCTGAACAACTACTGCCTGTCTCTTGAGAGAGGGTCCCTTTTAACCCCCCCCCCCCAGTTTTGTTCTTCTGTGCTCTCTTCATCCTGGTTGGAACCAGTACTGGAGGTTGGTTGGAGAGAAGGCAAAATCACAGATAAATTAGTCCTGGCATTGTCCCCCAACAACACGTAGATATTTGCTGAGAGGTGGTTCTCTTGAGCTATTCCTACCTGTTTTTCCAGACAGACTCCTCTTAAGTTAAACCAATATAATTGTTCAGAATAAACCCCAATAACTAAGCCAACATACATTATTGATACTTTGTTAAAAAATCTGTTTGCCACTTAGTAAATGAAGCATCAGTTATCAAATGAAGATAAGTAACATCCATCCTGATAAGTGTGCATCATACAGTATTCTACCCCCAAACTGAAACACATTTTTACAGAGCTCCTATTATTTATATCTAGTGATCTGTGACTCTGAAAATATTTCCATCTCACCTCTGCTTCCTATTTCCTCAGAATTTTATAGAGAATTTAGAGGGTTTTATTGCACCAATGAATCAGTAGTAAACGCCTTTGAAAGTTTATGGTATCTCCTGTACCATAAAACTTATTTCTGACATATTGGTTAGCGAGTTAAAGAGTAGAGTCAAAGAGTATTAAGCCCATAAAACGGGCATAAGTTTCAGTACTAAGAGTTTAGTATGTGGCTCCAGTAATATGGGAAATGAAAGTTCATGATAAAACTCGAACCCTGGCTGACAATGAATCTAGGTCATATATTTTATTTCTAATAGCCGTTGTACTTAGCCATCCTTATTCATGTCATTGCTAGAATAATAAAAGGCAATTATATGTAGATCATTTTGGCTATTCAACAGGTTTGACACGCTAATAACCATACTACTTTCTTGCATATGAATTCACATTAACATACTGTAAACAGCAGTTATCCCAATATTTATATAATTTTACAGATTCATCTGGCTATCCATGAGGCTGACATTTGCTGAAATACATTTATTTTAAAGTTTCCTCATTACAGGTTGCATTCACTCAGAGGCAAATCCTGTCATCTCCTTCTTAGGCTTAAAAAAGCTCAGATTCTGGAGTGATGTGGAAAGCTACACTCTGCCAATAGAGTTAGCATCCTTCAGTAACTACTGTTAACTATTATTATTTATACAGGGCCACAAATGTACCTGGAGCTTCATAAAACACATAGAAAAAGATGGGGGTCACTGCTGCAAAGAGATTGCAGTGCAATTTTAGCTACTTCTAATCAATTTTCTCTGTGCATTTTACTGTATTTAGAGCAAAAACTTTCAATCTTAAATTACTGAAGAATTAGATACTTGCTTACAGGAATGGCATTTTGATTGCTTACCTCCATTTGGTCAAGCAACTGAAGAAATCTGAGCAATAACTGAAATCTGCAATTAAGTGTTGTTTCATTGCACAATGGCTGAAAACACAAATATATTACACGGTATGCCTAGTCAACGTGTTATGACAGAAACATTTCTATGGCAGACAGGTAACCGAAAAACTACAAATGCACACAAAAGAAAAACAAAAAAATAAACACAAATATAAGGGACAGTATCATATTTATGCCTGCCTTGCTTAAGTTCTCTCTCAAATAAGCTTAATCCTTTACCATATTTCTCAGAGGCAAACATCAACAGTGAAAAACAGCAAAGTTTGCCAGAGTATCCCAGATGACTCTTTCATAACAAGAACTTTTGGATAAAACTTTCAACAATTCTCTGAAATCTCATAATTCAAGTAATTGACACGAATATCTGTTATTACAAAAGACTATTAAAAGGATTATTTTCTAGCATAAAATCAACTATTAAATGCATGTGAGTCTTACACTACTTTCTGAAAACAACATATTTCATTTCTAATTATGAAACAGCTTTAGAACACTAGAGTCAAAGAGATGGACCTCCAGCAGATTAGCAGCAGCAAGACAGACAAAACAATATTGTGTGATACTATTTGGAATGAGAGTCCTGATTGCTTCAACCTTGGTAAAAACATTTTGAGTTAATACATGTGATTGATAGTGTTATTTCTTTCACAGTTTACACTGGCCAAAAAAGTGTTAAGGTTTTAAGCCAAAACCTTAATTGTTTAAGATTGAAGTTGTCCTCAGATAAAGCCTGCGGCCTGCAATACTGATTAAGAATGATATACCTGGATGAATTCCAGTGGATCCAACTGCCAGAAACACCCAGATCTGTATTATGTCTATTTCAGATTTTCAATTGCCATGCATTTCTCTGTGGAATTATTGTAATATATTCCTTGGCTAAATGCATATGTATCCTTCCACGGAAAATCTCACAAGGCATACAAGCTGCACAATAATCCCCATAAAATGCATTGTTGATTGACTCTTTGCATTTAAATATGCTCAGTCCTATAAAAGAAACTTCCAGAGTGCACACAATTCACTAATAAAAAACAAAATGCTGGAAAAAATCTCAGAGGTTTCAAAAGCTTGTTTAGATAAGAAGCCAAAAGATATTTTATCATAAATTAGATTAAATCTTCTCTGGTTTAGAAATATATCTCACAAGATTTACAATAATTCTCGTACCTGGATGGATCAAAAATATAGCTAGAATATCATTTCAGGATATTTCAATACTTCAGGTACCTGATCCAGATGAACTCTGAAAAGGTAGAAGAATTCAAAAATAAAAAACTTAACTGAAATATTTTAAGCCTGAAAAAATTTGGTGTGGTTTTGGTTTCAATTTGAGGCAAAGGTTCATGTTGAACTTTATTTTATCTGAAATAGTTCACTGATCCATATATGATAATAAATGCAACCTCCTGCACTGAGGGGAATTTTGCATTTTAAAGCTAATCTCTTTCATACTTCTAACTCTGCTGCCGTGTTCAATGATGCTAAGGGTATCTGGCCACGTAGTCAGAAAATGTTACCCACAAAACACTCAAAGAAAAGATTTTTTTTCAAATAATCAGCAACATTAATTGATTTTAAAGATGGTATGGGAGAAATTATGCACCCTGAAAACTTCATTTAGGACTAGATTCTATCCTCAAATGCATGAAAAGCATCTAAAAAAATTATAAACCCAGCATGTCATCTGCAAATTGGTATTGTTTCCAAGGTTTCAGAACACATTGAAAAAATACTGTAGTTTAGGTTCAGTAAAAAAAAAAAAGCATTTATGCTCAAATATCCAAAAGAGATTAATCTCTAATATTGTGGGAATCAGAAGTATCAAATTTTACCTGAAATAATTGATGCACCATAATTGAGCATACATGAGGAGCCAACTGGAACACATCTGATGCCAGGGCTGTGCACCCATAATTGTAATTGAACTGAGATGAATACCAAAAATCCAGAAATTATGGAATTCATTACAAGAATGCTATCCGAATTGCTTCCTTCTCAAGATCCACATTTTACTTTCTACTTAAACAGCACTTTTCACCCCTGGATTTCAGTGCACAACGAATGGCTTGTACACATTTAACATATCCAAGCACACTGACATACCTCCTATACAAAAGACTGACATCTATTAAATATGTCACAAGACTATGTAAAAGGTAACTGTTGTCTAATAAGTAAACTGTCAGTGAAATGAGAGGAAAATCACCCCATTTCCTTCCCATATTATATGTAATTCTGCCTTTGGGTGGGGCATTTACTCCTCCATCATCAGGTGCAAGAGATGCTACTGCCTCAGGTTACCCTCACTGGTTGGACAGTTTGTATCTCACTGTTTGGTTAATTTAGTCAAATCAGAAAGTTCACACTTTCCAGGATAATGAGAAGTCCAAATAGAACAAAAACAGTACTTCACTCTAATTTAAGGTTTTGCATGCCAGTAATACATTTTAACATTTTTAGAAGGTCTCTTTCTATAAGTCTACAATATATAACTAAACTATTGTTGTATGTAAAGTAAATAAAGTTTTTAAAATGTTTAAGAAACTTCATTTACAATTAAATTAAAATGCAGAGCTCCTTGGACTGTGGCCAGGAGCCGGGCAGTGTGAGTGCCACTGAAAATCAGCTCATGTGCCGCCTTCAGCACACGTGCCATAGGTTGCCTATCCCTGATATACAACATGCCAGCCACAATGATTCTCTTTTCCTATGCAATATAGCTCATTGGTCATATTTTGCAAGACATGTTGCTGCCATGTGGACACCAACCCCTGGCTTCTCCTAGAGAGGCAGCCTGTAATTATGCCTTCCTCACCCCAGGTTATGGCAGCTGGGTTGCTAAAGGTTGGTAACAAGGTGTTGATATAAATGCAGGTCCACAGCTGAAGGATCTAAGAATGTTACAACATAAGAATGGCCATATCGGGTCAGACCAATAGTCCATCTAGCACAGTATCCTGTCTTCTGACAGTGGGCAGTGCCAGATGCTTCAGAGGGAATGAGCAGAACAGGGCAGTTTATCGAGTGATTCATCCCATCATCCAGTCCAGCTTCTAGTAGTCAGAGGTTTAGGGACACCCAGAGCATGGGGCTGCGTCCCTGATCATCTTGGCTAAGAGCCACTGATGGACCTATCCTCCATGAACTTATCTAATTCTTTTTTGAACTGGGTTATACTTTTGGCCTTCATAATATCCCCTGGCAACAAGTTCCACAGGTTGACTGTCCATTGTGTGAAGAAGTACTTGCTTATGTTTGTTTTAAACCTGCTGCCTACTAATTTCATTGGGTGACCACTGGATTTTGTGTTATGTGAGGGGGTAAATAACACTTCCTTATTCACTTTCTCCACAAGATTCATGATTTTGTGCATCGCTATCATATCCACCCTCAGTCATCTCTTTTCTAAGATTAACAATCCCAGTCTTTTCAATCTCTCCTCATATGGAAGCAGTTCCAAACCCTTAATCATTTTTGTTGCTCTTCTCTTTACCTTTTCCAATTCTAATATATCTTTTTTGAGATGGGGTGACCAGAACTGCATGCACTATTCAATATGTGGGCATACCATACATTTGTATAGCAACATTATGATATTTTCTGTCTTATTATCTATCCCTTTCTTAATGGTTCTTAACAGTGTTAGCTTTTTTGACTGCTGCTACATACTGAGATGTTTTCAGAGAACTATTCAAGATGACTTCAAGATCTTTTTCTTGAGTGGTAACAGCTAATTTAGATGCCATCATTTTGTATGTATAGTTGGGATTATGTTTTCCACCGTGCATTACTTTGCATTTATCAACACTGAATTCCATCTGCCATTTTGTTGCCCAATCACCCCATTTTGTAAGGATCCCTTTGTAACTCTTCACAGTCAACTTTGGACTTATCGCGAATAATTTTGTATCATCTGCAAACTTTGCCAATTCATTATTTACCCCTTTTTCCAGATCATTTATGAATATGTTGAGTAGTACTGGTCCCAATACAGATCCTTCGGAGACCTTGCTATTTACCTCCCTCCACTGTGAAAATTGACCATTTATTCCCTACCTTTTGTCTCCTATCTTTTAACTAGTTACTGATCCATGAGAGGACCTTCTCTGTTATCCTATGACTGCCTATTTTGCTTAAGGGACTCGGTGAGGGACCTTGTCAAAGGCTTTCTGTAAGTTCATGTACACTATATCCACTGGATCACCCTTGTCCACATGTTTGTTGATCTCCTCACAGAAATTCTAATAGATTAGAGGAATGATTTCCCTTTACAACAGCCATGTTGACTCTTCCCCAACATATTGTGTTCATCTATGTGTCTCATAATTCTATTCCTTACTATAGATTCAACCAATTTGCTTGGTGCTGAAGCTAGGTTTACCAGCCTGTAATTACGAGGATAGCCTTGAGGCGTTTTAAAAAATAGGTATTACATTACCTAGAAGATAATAAGGTGATAAGTAGCAGTCAGCATGGATTTGTCAAGAAAAAAAATTTGTCAAACCAACCTAACAGCTTTCTTTGACAGGGTAACAAGTTTGTGAAGGGGGGGGGGAAGCAGTAGATGTGGTATATCCTGACTTTAGTAAGGCTTTTGATACTGTCTCACATAGAATCATAGAATATCAGGGTTGGAAGGGACCTCAGGAGGTCATCTAGTCCAACCCCCTGTTCAAAGCAGGACCAATCCCCAGACAGATTTTTGCCCCAAACTGCCCCCTCAAGGACTGAATTTACAACCCTGGGTTTAGCAGGCCAATGCTCAAACCACTGAGCTATCCCTCCCCCCATGATTGTCTAATAAACAAACTAGGAAAATACAACCTAGATGGAGCTACTATAAGGTGAGTGCATAACTATTTGGAAAACATTCCCCAGAGAGTAGTTATCAGTAGGGCCCTACCAAATTCATGGCCATGAAAAACATGTCACAGACCATGAAATCTGGTCTCCCCACCGTGAAATCTGGTCTTTTGTGTGCTTTTACCTTATACTGTACAGATTTACTGGGGAGACCAGCATTTCTCAAATTGTGTGTCCTGACCCAAAGAGAGTTGCAGGAGGATCACAAGTTATTTTAGGGGGGTTGGGGTATTGCAACCCTTACTTCTGCACTGCCTTCAGAGCTGGGCATCTGGAAAATGGTGGCTATTGGCCGAGCACCTAGTTTTGAAGGCAGTGCCCCCCAGCAGCAGTGCAGAAGTAAGGGTGGCAATACCATACCATTTCATCCTTACTTCTGCGCTGCTGCTGGTGGTGGCTCTGCCTTCCGAGCTGAGCTCCCGGCCAGAAGCCACTGCTCTCCAGCTGCCCAGCTCTGAAGACAGCACCTCTGCCAGCAGCAGCGCAGAAGTAAGGGTAGCAGTACCACAAACTACCCCTCAATAACCTTGTAAACCCACCCCCCCCCACACACACACACAACTCCGTTTTGGGTCAGAATCCCTACAATTGTGACACTATGAAACTTCAGATTTAAATAACTGAAATCATGAAATTTACATTTTTTAAAACCCCATGACCAAAATGGACTGTGAATTTGGTAGGGCCCTAGTTATCAGTGTTTCACAGTCAAGCTGCAGGCCATATGGAGTGAGGTCCTGCAAGGATTGGTCGTGGGTCCATTTCTATTCAATATCTTTAAAAATGATTTAGACAATGGCATAGAGAGTACACTTATAAAGTCTGTGGACAATACCAAGCTGAGAGAGGCTGCAAGTGCTTTGGAGGATCAGATTAAAATTCAAAATGATTGGGACAAACTGGAGAAATGGTCTGAAGTAAACAGGATGAAATTCAATAAGGACAAATGCAAAGTACTCCGACTAGGAAGGAACAATCAAATGGGAAATGACTGCCTAGGAAAGAGTACTGCAGAGAGGGATCTGGGGGTCATAGTGGTTGTATTTCCCTAGTTTGTTTATTTACAAGCTAAATATGAGTCAACAGTGTAACGCTGTTGTAAAATAACCAAACTTCGTTCTGGAACGTATTAGCAGGACTATTGTAAGCAACATATGAGAAGTAATTCTTCTGCCCTACTCCATGCTGATAAGGCCTCAACTGGGGAATTGTGTACAGATCTGGGTGCCAAATTTCAGGAAAGATGTGGACAAATTGGAGAAAGTCCAGAGAAGAGCAACAAAAATTATTAGAGATCTAGAAAACATTACCTACGAGGAAAGATTGAAAAAACTGGGTTTGTTTAGTTTAGAGAAGAGAAGACTGAGGAGGGACATGATAACAGTTTTCAAGAGGTTGTTACAAGGAGGAGGGCAAAAAATTGTTCTCGTTAGCTTCTGAGAATATGACAAGAAGCAATGGGCTTACATTGCAGAAGGGAGGTTTAGGTTGGACATTAGGAAAAACTTCTTAATTTTTAGGGTATTTAAGCACTGGAACTAACTGCTTAGGGAGATTGTGGAATCTCCATTATTGGAGGTTTTTTAAGAACAGGTTAGACAAACACCTGTCAGGAATGGTCTAGTTATTACACAGTCCTGTCTTGAGTGCAGGGGACTGGACGAGATGACCTCTCAATATCCCTTCCAGTCCTACACTTCTCTGATTCTATGATTAGCTATCCCACAGTCATCTGATTCACAGGCTGATTTAGGTGATAGGTTACATACCACAGTTAGCAATTCTGCAATTTTATATCTGAGTTCCTTTAGAACTCTTGGATGAAAGCCATCTGGTCCTGGTGATTTATTACTGTATAATTTATCCATTTGTTTCAGAACCGCCTCTACCGACATCTCAAGCTGGGAGTTCTCAGATGTGGGAATCTCCCTCAGATACTCTGCTGTGAAGATCAATGCAAAGAATTAATTTAGCTTCTCCTCAATGGCCTTGTCTTCCTTGAGTGCTCTTTTATTGCTTCAATAGTCCAGTGGTCCCACTGATCATTTGGCAGACTTACCGCTTCTGATGTACTTAAAATATTTGTTGTTAGTTTTTTTAGTGTATTCTGCTAGTTTCTCTTCAAATTCTTTTTTGGCCTTCATAATTATACTTTTACACTTGATTTGCCAGAATTTATGCTCTTTTCTTTTTTTCTTGATTAGGATTTGACTTCCAATTTTTTAAAAATGTCTTCTCATCTCTTTTATTCTGTTGGTTAGCCATGGTAGCATTTTTTTGGTCCTCCTGGTTTTTTTTGTTTTGTTTGTTTGTTTGTTTGTTTTTTAATTTGGACATCATATAGTTTGACCCTGTAATTTGATGTTTTTTAAAAAAATTAAATGCAGCTGGCAGGCATTTCATTCTTGTGACTGTTCCTTTTCATTTCTATTCACCTAACTACCTCATTTTTGTGTAGTTCAATTTTTTGAAGTTAAATGCTACTGTAATGGATTTCTTTGGTATTCCCTCCAACCCTCAAGGATGTTAAATTTAATTACATTATGGTCTCTATTACCAAGCAGTGCAGCTATATTCACCTCTTGGATCAGATCTTGTATGTCACTTAGAACTAAAACAGGAATTGCATCTCCCCTTGTCGGTTCCAGACCTAGCTGTTCAAAGAAGCAGTCATTCATAGTGTCTAGAAAGTTATCTCTGCACCCAATCCTGAATTGACACATTCCCAGTCAATATGAGTATAGTTGAAAGATGAGATGAGACACAGTAAAAGGACCAAATAGCCTGTAGAGATAGCCATCTCATGTTGACAACATTCATGTTTTTTGTCAATTTCACACCACACCACAGGATTCTAATCAACAGCAGTGACACTGACTGTCATTTTATTTTCACTCTTCTGCTTGGGGAACTATGAGCAGCAGTAGAGACATCTTAGCTGTTTGTCTGCAGACTTACGGCAGGTCTACACTACCACTTAAGTCAATGTAACTTACATGATTCAGAGATGTGAAAAAGTGCGTTTCCCGCCCTGAGCGATGCAAGTTTGGCACAGTCCACACTGGTGCTATGTTGGTGGGAGGCGCTCTCTTGCCGACACAGCTTCCACATCTCACCGAGGTGGAGTAATTATGACAATAGGAGAGCGATCTCTCATCGGCATAGTGAGTCTTCACCAGACACCCTACAGCGGCGCAGCTGCATTGGTGCAACTGCACTGATATATCACTGTAGTATAGATTTGGCCTTAGGAAAACAATGCTACATGAGTTCAGTGCACATTTGAAAAACTTCTCTCTGAAACCCTAAGAGATTTTTTTTTTAATAAAAAAATCAGCTTTGAAAAGAAACTTAGGCCCGGTCTACACTAGGGGTGTGGGGGGAAGGGGATCGATCTAAGATACGCAACTTCAGCTATGTATCTTAGATCAACTTAGAATCACTTACTTCGCGTCCTCGCGGCTCAGGATTGATGGCCGCCACTCCCCCGTCGACTCCGCTTCCGCCTCTCGCCATGGTGGAGTTCCGGAGTCGACGGCAGAGCGATCAGGGATCTATTTGAAGGCTATTTTATGAGTTTACTTTGTGTAGATTATATTCTTTATCACCTGGCTTCTGAATTACTGTATTAGAGACATAGTTTAGGAGGCAGCAAATACTCAGCTCTTGTCTACATGGACACATCAAGGAAAATTAATCCAAAATAACTAGTGTGAATAATAATAAAGGTATTAATGTGAAATGGATTGGTTAAAACACATTAAATCCCTGTGTGAACACCCTCATTCAGAATTCAAGTGTCTTTAATTCAGTTTAGTTTATTTCACTTGCAAAGTGAATTAAACTAAAATGAATTAAGACCACTTTAATTCTGAATAACCTTGTGCACATAGAGATTTAATGCTGTTTAACTAATCCAATTCACATTAACACCTTTAGTTAATTTGGATTAATTTTGCTGGATGTCTCTATACACACAAGACATAAGGGTATTTAAATACCTGTAGGTATTTTACTACTTGTAGAAATTTGTACAGACTTCCAAAAATCACATGGAGGATTAATTCTACCATTTAAGATCATTTTATATCATACAAAAATACTTTTTCTCTACTTTACTCTGAATTAATACTAGACAAAAGCATGCATACAAAAATAAAAAGATAGCCATACGGTACTATAAATAACTTTAAAGGAAAATTAATCTTTTAGTGGATGTACAGTTCTTCTTTTTGCGGATACAGACTAACACGGCTGCTACTCTGAATGCTGAAATTAAATCCTAGAATGTAAACACAGCCTGAAAAATTCCAACATCACAACCCTCATCCAGCAACAGAAATACTCAGTAGCAAAGCAAACAACACAAAAAGAAAAGTAAAGGGAAACAAAAAAAAAATGCTGAGGTAAACCTATGGGTGCCACTGATGTATTATTGGACATGTTACACCTCAATATTTGAGTATTCTTGGTATTTCCTTTAGCAAGTATAGGGAAGTAAAAAATGACTGCTGTAGATACTAAGGTGAAATACTCAAATGAAAAATTGCATTTTTTTAAGGGTAGCCCCTGTATTCTTATTCCTATCTTTTGCAATAACTGCAATGTGTGAGTTATTTAGAGGTGCAGTATGAAATAATGAATGTTTGAATAATCCAGCCTAGAGATCACAAAGGTATCGAGTCTCCATTATCTAGAAGAGATTTCTTCTCACTCCCATCAATTCATACCTTCCTTTTTATAGTAGAAAGTTTTTGCCTGGGCCTATAGTGCCAATCAGTTAATAACACAGTGAACAGTAAATTTATTTGTTCTACTACAAGGCAGATCCTTTGACAGCGAATCCCTGAATCCTCAATAGTCACCTACAGAGTGGAAGGCTTCAGACCTACAATTACTTACATAAATGCTCAATTTTAAGCACAAGTCAACAGTTTTAAAGGGACTGCTCATGTGTTTAAAGTTTAGCATGTGCCTAAGTGTTTGCAGGATCGGGGCCTAAGTAATAAGGCAGAGTGCTTTTTGAAGTTACTGTTTATCTTAAAGGATTAGAAGCCACCATATATATAGCACAAAAATGTTAAAGATTCTATCAAACTTTCAGTCAACAAGAATTTGCAAAAGGAAAACTTAATATACATGATAAAATACGTGTTACAATTCAATGGGAGGGAAAAGCAAGAAAATAAAAGTTGCAAAATATAATTCTATATACAGTGGATTAATAATAAGTATTAGAAATATGACAAATAAATCACAGTAGATTTACCAATTTAGGTGTCAGTTCTGTGCCAACTGAATTTAATGGGCATTTTGACAGGAGTAGGTCATGCATTCCTGCAGTGATATTCATGGGAATGACACTGGCATGGGACAAGGCAGAAGACTCCATCAGATATTCTTCATGTTGCTCAAATCCTCCCCGCTGTGAGGAAGTACTGGGGTGCTGCAAAAAAACCAGGAGGTGTAGCCTCCCAACCCCATAGTTTTCTTCTAAACAGATACTGGGGGTCCCCCACTTCCATGGAGGGGCTGCCCGTATGCATTGCTGCTGCTGCACCATGGCATAGTCCTTCTGAGGCTGTGCTATAGCTGCCATGGAGAGGGGGTTCCTAGCAAGGCTTAATGCTCTTGAAGCAGCATTAATTCACAATCAGATTTCTGCATGGAAATCCACAGACTTGGAAGGGCTGTTGTCATGGAGCTTAACTGAACGTAAAGAGCTTCAGTGAGGTGCTTCAGTAAGATCCTATAGAGGCAGAAATAATGTTTCCCACCCCCACCCTCACCCTCACCCTCACCTTCACCTTCATACCTCCCAGGAGAGATTTTCTGGCCATTAGCTTGTCCAGTCACAGAAGTCTAGGGGTGATATGGACCTTAGTTTTTGATCATTTATATATCACAGTTGTTTTTGTTCTCCTAGATACATTTTTATATATCTAATTTAAAAAGCAACATGCTGAGTCTATCATCATCTGATTCACCTTGTTTAGTTCTTACATTAATTGAGAGACTTAATACTGCACTCCTTAGCAAGTACTAATAGCAAAGCATGTTGGGGGGTGTTTGTTTTTAGTTTTAGTCATATTAGATTTAATAATTATATTTGTCACACTTTGCTTGTTTTCCAAGCCTATACTGAAAGCAGAAGTGAATTAGTTCTCTGGAATAAGTTACTTAACAGAGGAATTCTAATACTCATTTACTTGCTTTTTCAAGTAGCTTAATCTGCCAGTTAAAGGATACAAGGACATTATTCAATACAACAGGATTCTTTTTTTCCTTTTATTTGTTCCGTGCTACAGAATTTCAGGTGTTGCTTAATGGTTATTGATATGAAAAAACTAATTATAGATTAGGGTTCACATTCAATGACCTTCCAAAACCACCTGCACTAATCAGAAGAAGCACCTCTTTTTTAGTTTATTTATCATACATTATGTTGTTAGAGGGGTAGGCATGTAAAGATGATCTGCTAAGTGGGTCTGAGGTTTTGTTTTGGGTTTTGTAATTGGGCTTATGCCCTATCTTGCTCCTTTAAGACATATGGAGAAGGCTAGAAGGTTGTGGAGGAAAGTATTCCCCCCCCCCTCCCAATTGTTTATTATCTTAGAAGTATTGGGGGTGTCCAGAAAGTTTGGGTTTTGTGGAGAATCTGTTGGAGAGCTCAGAACATTTGTACTGCAAGGGATGGAAACTGAAGAGATGGGAATGTTGAACCTTTAACAAATACATCTTTTCTCCAATGGGTTGGAGTTGTAATTTATTGGAATTGAACAGGTGTTAACAAAAAACAAAGTTTTAAACAGTTTGACTAAAACACCCTTTCCCTCTCCATAACTCTGCTTTTGGTGACTTTACTCTTCTGATACCATAATTGCACTAGTTTTCCAGTCACCACAGAATCTTTAATGATAGAAAAAATAGAATGTTCAATATCTAAACAAGCAGGCAAAAAGAAAAGAAATATTTCAGACCTTCTTTCTACAATATTAAGACCAAAAGAGGGCACAAGCTCATTTTTTTCATGTTGCAGATAGAAATACATTCATGTAGAGTCTGAGCCTGCAAACCCTTACTTATGCAAGTATTTCACATGAGCTATCCCACTGACAGGAATGAGAATACTTGTATATGAAAGGGTTCTCAGGATCTGACTCAAATATAAAGAAAAACAAATTTAAAAAAAAAAACTTACCTGGTCCCAGGGACACATGATACCTCCAAAACACATGAAGAGATATCCCATGGCAACAAGACACACCCACACCACCAAAGAGAAAATACGGAGCAGCTTCTTAAACACAGATTCTATGCAGACAAGGATAAATATGGCAAAGAAGATTGCTAGGGCTGTTGGAACGGTTATTAAAAATGCCACATGATCGTCAATTTCCTGGAAAGAGAGAGAAGTGAAAAGGAAGTTAAAACTTAAAGCACTTGGGCTCACAATTAAAAAATTTCTTCCTCAAAAATATTTGATTAAACAATTATTTGTTCTAAATTGGTAGCCCAATGAGTCTGAACCTTACAAAGGCATGATGCTGAATACACAGAAATATTTTTTTCACTTTTAATATCACATTTGGGGCTATTTACATAATACAAAAACTATTAACTATACTATTGCAATGTGCATCCTATGATAAATGGAGGAAATGATTATTACAAAGTAGAATCAGGAAGATTATTATACACACTGAAGTGGGACTTAGCCATTTAAACTGTTTAGGCTTGCAATGCTGAGCGGAGCAATGCCTAAATACCTTTAAAAATTTGGGCTTAACTCCTTATTACCTAGTCCAGAATAGCAGCAAAGAATGTATGGGTAAAATAGGAATGTATTATTCACACTTCTCTGGAGGTTTTGTTGTATTGAAAGCTATATCAATTACTTAACTAAATGTTTCATATGCATAGACTGAGTTTAGTTTCTTAGCCATCTTACTGGAAATTTAGTAGTTAATGGAATCCCAGAACTTGGCAAAATCAGTTACATGTGAATCAAGTTTCAATCATATCCAATCTACAATGAGATTTATTTAAACTAAGCAATACTTAAAATTATTTGCCGAACCAAAAAATAAGTAATCAGTTGTTACTACATGACTTTATAACTTTCAAGATAAATCGCTTTAACATTATTCTAAAATAAAATTAAGAATTGTTTTATATCATTGTATTAGCTCCACAGTACTTCTGGTTAGAGGCACTAGCACTGTAGAGACCTGATCCTGCAATCCTTATACACACAGTTACTCACTTATGCAAGCAGTCCAGACTGCACTGGGATCAGTAGCGTGAGCAAGAGCTGCAGAGTCAGGCCCCAAGATCCTATTTTTCAAGAGCTTAAACCTTCCAGAAAATTACCCTTTAGGCTGAAATTTCTCATATTTGTTTCTCAGCCCAAAGGTGAATTCTTCTGGATAATATGAAAAATTCCATTTGGTTGATTTTAAGATGTGCAAGTATGTTTCTTATTCTTTAATTTTGCTCATGCTTTTTTCTGCTCTGATAACTTAAAGCTGGCTTTATTTTTAAACTTTAGAACTTGGCATGTCATATAATAGTTCTCAATGGGATGTGCACATTTTCTTTTGTTTTGAACAAAAATTGTCTGACTAACAAAGTTAGATAAGATTGAAAACATGTTCTGGAGGTGCAGTACATTCGCATTCCCTTTCCCGCACTTAGTGATTCAAGAAAACACTGAATATCTGCAGAGATATTCTTAACATCTTCCCAAAGTCTCTGGCAAGTCCTTCCCTTTCCCCTCCGCCCAAAATCACTTTTTTTTGTTTGCAGTATGTGATCATTGCATATATAATTCACATTTCTTGCATCTCTTAGTGTACAGTATCCTGAAAACCATTAGGGTAGTGAAGAATGAGGACCCCACACCTTTGGGATCCCAACATACTCCTTTTTAAAACACTGGATGGTTTATGACACTTCTCTTACCCATCTTTAAAGTTAGCACGTTCAAAATATATACTTATTTGACTGTGACTACAGACATGTAAATATAGCAGCAGCTTTCACTCTCACTTTTTTGTTTCTACTTTTCCTTTCTGCTCTTTGAGATGACCCATGCTCCTGTGCCCATTAAAGTCCATAGCAAATCTCTGACTTCAGTGGAATCAGAAGTGGGATTGTAATGTTCAGAAACTCATTTTTCTCTTGTTTTTAATTTTTTTTCCTTTTAATTTAAAAAGGTTTCTCGAAAAATTGTGAATTCAATATTAGCAATCAGAACTTAAACAGAAAGAACTAATATCAGGAAATTTCAAGTTATGGTTCTTATATCGCACCATGCAACTTCGGCACATTGCACATAAACACATACACTTTTATGCATATGTTTACCTTTAAGTACCTGAGTGGTGTTTTTGAAGACAGAGAAGACTACTGTTTAAAGTTAAGCATGAGTATACATATTTGCAGCAGTTGGATCAAATATGAACACAAATGTAATCACACATACTGAATGCCGAAATATTACATATGGGTAATGTAGTAGAGTTACAATTGCTGAACTCTATCTTTGAATCTCCTGAATGTTGTGCATCTGAATTCCTGATCTTAATGATGTATTACTATACCTCACTGCATTTATTTTTTACTGTCTTAACCAAAGGGAGGTTAGACAAAGCCATACAAAAAGGTATTTCAGCTGAGTTTTTCACTTCTCCACTTCTACTCTGGAATTGCATGGATCTGAGCCCAGAACACTGTGTTATATTCTAAAGGGTCTAGTTTCCCTAGATTACTACATGTTAACATTATGTTGCATGTTTTGTGTCTCATAGAAAGTGATGTTGCTAGCATTAAAGATGAACAGACTGCTATTGAATAAAACTAACACTGAAGAGAAACAGGGACTTAAAAGATTGCTGAGACTAAAGTTCAATGATGAGAACAATACTGAAAATATCTGTTTTCATTATTTCAGTATATTCAATCATTTGTTTATAGATTATTGGGAAACCAGGCATCCCTAGCAATTCAAAATTCCACCCATTTCCCTCTTTTCAACAGCCAATGAAAATTGATCCAATGCACTAACTATGCCCCTAGACAGACTGTGTCCAAATAGGGAGAACAAGAAGCCTTAAAACATAATGGGACAGATCTTCAGTTTATGTAAATGAAAACATCATTGATTTCAAAGAAGCTACACCAATTTACACCACATTAGGATCTGGCTCATGTTTTTAATATCCAAATCCTTTCAAATATCGCTTATGCTTGTGTAAGTATATGTCAGAGTCAAAGAAGTTCAAAACAATGAAACAGTTTAGAAAACACACACACAAATCACTAGATTGGGATTTTTTCTAAAAAAAAAAAAAAAAACCTTAAGTATTTCCCAACTCTGCATGTAGAAATAAATGTTAATGTAGTGTCAGCCGGGGTGGAGGATTTGGCCCATAATTTTAATTTGGAACCAGTTTTTAACCATAATATTTTCTTATATTGCTTCACAAAAACTAAGGATGATCAGTAACATAAATTCAAATGCTGAACATTTAAAACTGGCAAAACACTGATAAGAAAGTTACAAATATTAACATGATCAGTAGGCTAAAATCAGCAGACAAGTGCAAAGAGATGAAACCTTGAAAACCTAAACGTTACATTTCCTTAGCCCTTTTTCAAAAAGTAAAGAAAATATTTTTGACTTTTCTATCATTGGTCTCAGAGATTAAAGTACACTGAAGGTAATGGAATTAAACTGACAGCATGGTGCCTTCAAACATAATGGCTTAGCCTACAGTATATGGTTCTTCTTTGATCAGCTCTTTATCTTTCTAAACGTTTTCTCCCTTGCTGTCTTTTAATTACTGAACAAATTAAATGTCTACCACTGTTCTGGACAGAATTCTGAGCTTTTATGCAATATGCAATAATCCTGTTATCTCAGGTGGAAACTGAAGAATCACTCTCTGGGGTCTTTTCAAGAAGCTACAGCTTTTGTCATCCTTTACACAATTATTTCTTTGTCCAAATAAATGGCATGACCTCAGTTTAGATTTTAAACAACAGAACTACTGTACGTCACTGAACTCTTTTATGATAAATCATACATTTTAATAAAGTGTCTCTATAAAATAATGGAAGCTTAATATTTTCACTTTTAGCAAATAATATGTTTCCATTGGCTACTTTAATCCTTTGGTACTTTATGGTTTATTCTGTACTGCTAATGTAATTTGCCTCCAGCCTATGTGTAGCAGACTACTGCTGCGGTCTCAATCGTTTTATCAATCTTGTGCACACTCAAGCTGAACTAACTTGAATAGCTTATTATGTCCGTAGCTGAATATAATGAAATGTTTTCTAAATTTAAATGTAAAAGCAAATGGAGAATTTTGAAATGCTTCTTCAAACAAAATACCAAAGTACATTAGTCTTCACATACTTATTGTTAAAAGTGTGGCTCTATTCTGAAAAGCAACTGTAACATAAATAGGACTTTTGGGTTCAAGGGTTATCATCCCTCAATGATTCAATTATTTTTGTATCAAATGTGACCAGTTTAAAAGTTAAAAAGGTATTTTTTTCTAACTTCCAGCCAAGCAAATTTAGCTTGGGATGTGGAAGCCAAACTGGATTATTTCCCATCATGCATCATCATCACCAGTAATAAAAGATTCTTCAGGACAAATTATGCCCTCAGTGGGACTTTTGCCACCCATGGAATGGCAAAGGTGTAAATTATTTGGAATCTAGTAAACAACTACGTTCATGATGCACAAATTGGAACAGAACACTAAGCTCACTTAATCTTAGCACTCTTGGCTCTGCAGAGTTGAAAGTAGTGAAAAGCAGAAAAATATATTTTTGCCACTAAATTGAGCTGGATATAACTCTGAATACTCAGAGGGGACAGATCTACTGAATAAGATGCCATTTTCCCATATTCACTTTTCAGAGTGGGATAAATTATTATTTAATATTGGTTAAATTCCAAAGATAGAAGGTTTTCCAGAAAATACATGACTGCATTAAAATACACCCTATTTTTAAAATTACATAATCATTTTTATAGCATTTTGTTTTCTATCTAAAGAACAGAGTCAAATTCAGCTCTAGTGCAACTTTTTTGGAATAAACAGAGACAAGTCACTGATAGTTTCGATGTTGGAGGAATGTGGTTTCACCCTACATTATACAAGATTCAGGATGACAGGGTGATTTCTGTAAAACTGTTTTTATGCCTGACTCTATCACACATATACCACTATAAAGCAGAAGTAACCCCCTGGGAGTCAATGTAGTTACACCACCAAAAAAATGGTGTAGGTGATCAGAACCATGCACTATGTGCTGGTGTAAGTGATCCTTGCTTAATGACGGCTTTGGCAATCCCCAGACACCCAGCCTGAGCTGTTCTGACTCCAACTATAAATCCATTCTTCCTGCTTTTTATTTTTTCATTCTATAAATGTCACATGTTTTTGGCAGCTTGCAGTATCTGGAATTCTTCTTCATTGATTTGCATCACTTGACTTTGTTAATGGTATATGAAATAAAATCTGTCAGTGCATATTAATAATTCATCTTTTTGGTTCTAAGGGACTGGATAGGGTTCAGGGGATTGGAAATTGAATGCACTTATATGCCACCATTTGAAATCCAGCCCTGCATGGCAGTAACCAACAGTTGCTCCCATCTGAAAATGTTTAATTATCTATGGGAAATGAGTTAGTGGTCTCAGTCCAACTCCTAGTAGAAAAAGCTACCTTTACAATTGCTGCTGGGTGGCACTCACAGAAGAGAAGCCAGGGACTAGATGGGCAGTAACAATTAACTATATTTTCACCCCTTGAAGTGTTCCCTCTAAAAAAGAGGTTAAGGCACATTAGCAGAGAAGTGCATGAAAGCAAGTACTGTACCTATCCTTTTGTTAAATAAGATTTTCAAATAAATTCATCTGATGTTTAATGTATTTGAAATCCAAATACTCAGATACATGCAAATACATGTTTGAAGTATACTTACTGAAGTATATTGTTTCAATTTTAAGTGTTTTAAACAATAACGAATTTAGTGCAAAAAAGCTACATTAATGCAACATTCTTATGCAGTTAAAATATCAATGATAGTCACAAGGGTCAAAGTTACGGTTTTCAGAGCAACAGCACTGGGTATACACATCAAAGGTCAAATATATGCTTTTTTATATCCATGCAGCCCAGCTGAAGTCAGGACCATGAACTGATGAATATCCAAGTCTTGAACCATTAAATAACGTAATGATAACTTTGCACTTTGACTCCCACTTTCAAATCAGCTAAAAAGTAGTTGTCTCCAATAATTTTGTTCCTGATATAGAACCAAATGCAGTCCCTAAGCAAGCAAAATTCTTGATGACTTCAGGAACTGTTTTACTTGTTAAGGATCACAAAATCTGAGACGGAGAGTACATAACAAATTTAATATGAGAGAGAGGAAAATGGTGCTTATTTATTTTTATTATTTTTAATGACCCTTACTATTGCCAGATAATTATTTTAAAACTTTACATTTTTCAAGCATTGATCCTGAAACTTGAGAAATCAGTATAACTAAATAACATTCAAATTATTTAACACAGAACAGTGACTACAGAATAGTGTTTCAAATGTGTCATAAGTAACTACAAATCCATATGAAAAGTTATAGAATGCAGTTATTCTTATCACAGAAAAGATTCTTAAAGTTCATCCCCTAAAGACACATTCTGCCCTCTTTCATGCCTGTGAATCAAACTGATTTAAAATCAAAGGGATTTTTACTTGAGTAAGGACTCCAGGATCAGACCCAGATTCTGCCTCTGTAATAATGGAGCACCAGCATCTGATTTTTTTTGCTTATTTAAAGAAAAACTAAGCCAAATTCTGGTAGCTGGAATATGAGCAAAATCAGCCACACAACTATAGACAGTGCACAGGATACTCTACTATTTAAAATAGATGTGACCAATCTAAGGGGTGAGTGGATTCCACTGTTACTTCACATGGTTACTTCTACCATATTGTGGTTAATAAAACAGCCATCCAAATATATATGCTCTTTAAATAGTAATTTTAAGGTTAAACATTTACATATATGTAGCATCTCACTTCCAAAAGTGACCCCCAAAAAATCTTCATTTTGTTATATAAGGAACAGAATGTCACAACTGTAGATATTTCAGACACACTCCTTCACAATTCTACATTTCAATGACCTTCAAGCCCAAAATTAACCAATTCTTTTTTATTCCTACAAATTGGGATTATAACGCATATATGGCCAGAATTATTCAATGTATTTTGGCAATAGTAAGTAGTTTGTATACTAAAAAGGAGGGGGGAAATGGGTGCCTCTTGCTCCTTATATATGGAACAAGGAAGCAACAAGAGAGTAAGTAGCTACTGAAAATAACACTGACATCTGGCACTGCTTTCTTATTACTGGAAGGCTCTTAGGGATCTGGGAATAAGGAATTTGCTCTCCATCTTTTCAAGCAGCTGCCAAAGATGGAAGCCTGACCTGTTTCCCCAGTGTTTGATTTATTATATATTTTATGTCAGGTGCAGAGAAGCAAAAGGAGCTACATGATAGAAGGACATTTAAAAGGCTGACACAGAGCAAGAAAGAAAATGTACAGTATCATTCAGAGCTTCTAGCTTTGACTGTTCATCTACCACTATCCCAGGAATTGTATATTTAATGCATAAGAGGTTCTAAACTTTAGTTTCAAAGGTCAAAAACACAGTATTCTTATGATATAGAACACAATCTCCAAAGAAACTATTTAAATAAAAACCAGTGTATTGCATAGTTAACAGAATTAGATTTCAAATAGCAATTTGAAATTCAAACGACCTTCTTTAATATAATTCTTTTGAAGCTTCTATGAATTTTTCATCTTATAACTGGTATTGTGACAGGTCGAAGTAAATGACTAAGTGTAACATTTCCCTGTAAGGCTGGCCATATTTTGGAAATAGTTGAGAATGTATTATCAAAAAAGAAAGATGAAATCTGAGACATACATGAAATATATCAGCAATCAATTAGGCATGGCAATCTATTTTAACAAAATCAATACAAATACTAAATAAAAGCAAAAAAGTAGTTGTCTTACAACTGTCAGACTCAAATTTTCTTAGGGAAAGCCTGAAATATAAAAATACTTAATAATTTATGTTCTTCCTTTTACCTAACAGATGCCTGATTCTAGAGTTCACTTCTCAAATTGGAAGTAAAAATAAGAAAATGAATCAAATTACGTTGTAAAATGTCAAACTGGAATTTGTTTTCACAATGCACTTAAGATTCTTTCAAAATAATCTTAACTGCATAATAAGAAACCCAAAGGTGTGACTGTTAAAGATTTTCTTTAACTTCAAAACATGGTACATAACTGTTTAGAAATAGTATTGTGTTGGACTGAAAGATGACTTCATTTCTACTCTGTTACTATCTGACCTAATTAAATATTGCACACAAAACCACCACATACTGTATGTGCAAAATAAAATCAGAGCTGGTAGTATTCCAGAATGGCTTTTCCAGATCAGATATGAATAATTTTATATATAGTTGCCCAGACCCTTCATCTTGCTATCTGCAAAAAAATGATTATGGTCCTATATCTAGGCAAGGAGGATGTAAATTCTAAATCAGATATAAGAGAAACAGATTTAAGCCTTCAAAAAATTCCTTGGCTGTGAATAAATCCAGGCAAGATTATTCTAATATGACATTTTTAGGTGGAAATCTAGGCAATGATCCAAAGAATTTTGTCCAATATCCAGTAGCTGCAGTCTCCAATGGCAAACTTTCACTCCATCTTGAAAATGAAATCACTTCCATCTCACAGCTGAAAACTTCAAAGAAGAATCCTTTCTCTCTCCTCAATCACTCTTTTCATTGTCAACCACCGGAAAATGAAACATTGGAAAAAAGTTCTAAAAGCAGTTTTTTTTCTCTGTGGTATGTCTGGAATTCCAATGACAGACTGAACTATAAAATTCAGAGTGTTTCTGAGGTTGTAACTCATGGCAAGACTTTGCCAACTCATACAGCTCTGTTTCCATAACTCTCAATAGTCTTTCAGTTTACACCTGCTGTTACACCATTATTGCAAATGATTTACTTCAGAAATAGAGTTATGAAACTGAGTATGTACAGCCTGTTATAACAAGCTGTGAATTACACTGAATCAGAGAAATGAATGCTGGTTTTTATTTAAAAAATGTGAATTTTAGTGCTAATGATTGTGAGGTCCTGGTGGCACTGCCTTGACCCAAACAACCTGTAGGCAGGTACTCTGCAACCCTTAGCTATGTAAATACATCTCAATGTTGGCATCCAACACAGACACCTGCTTCTCCAGTCCTGGGTCTCTTGAGCACTGATTGTTAAGCACATTGAACTGTGCAAAAATGTCTTTAACTAACTAGAATGAGATCATCAATTTAATCTGTGGTTTGAACACAGGGTTCCTGAAATGAAACACTAGTGCACTAGCCTGCACTACCACTAGCCATTGCTGCTGCTACTAGTTTTATGTTCTTGTTGTTTTGCATCTATCCTCCATTTAACAGACTGGGAACCTTACCTTAAAACAAACAACAAACATCAGACTTCATTGTGCTTCTTTACCTAGTCTGAGCCCCCTCAAAACACTTGGCTCCAGTTGTCAAGAGAGAAGTCTTCAGATGTCTGGTGTTTGCTGATGAATGCTGGTGTTTGCGCCTAGTAGGTAAGGAAAAAAAGTGCCTACAGGGTTCACCAATTGTTTAAATATGCAATATCCTTCTTGAGCTTGTAACAGAAGAGATACAAATCTGTTCAACTTCATCCTCACTTGGAGGCTATTAACTACAGCCAATAAATGTTATTAGACCATTCCGACAAAACATACAAACTGAAAACCAGAATGTCCCATTCTTTTATTTAAAATCTGAAAGCACTATTGCTCAGTACACATTGTGACAACCTGAACATTAAATGTGGAAAGATGCCATAAGGAATAGGAATTTTACTGCCCTCTACAGCTTTTCCTCTCTGTTCAATTCAAGGGTACAAATCCACAGATTTTTGAAGGAAATCATCAACTGGTAAGATTGAGATCTGCTGTTGTGACATTTTATTTCCCAACTCCTGGAAGCTCTGCAGTTAGCATGCAGGAAGGGTAGCGAGCACAAGAAACTTTCATTCTCCTAAAAATTAAAGGCTTCACTCTGCAGCAGAATCTCTGTCTAGAAACTGGGTCAGTCTCTGAAAACGTTGTGACTACAAAGAAGAGAAAAAGGCTCCACTGCCTTCTTCAATGCCATAAAATGGGTTGTTTTAAAATGCTGCTGGGGACTAAAGGTTTTTGCAGATTTAAATCCTGCTACTAAAAAAAGGTCAATACGGCTAATCTGAAACAGAGCCAATAAATTAAGCGAATTAAACTCGATGTGTTGTCGATGCAGCTTTAGCTCCATTAAATAGGACCCCCAACTTCTAACTGCCGCTGCTCTAACTCGTTTTAAGACTACAAGAAGCAGCGAAGTTTGCGGCGGAGGAAGGGCTGTGGGTGACCAATGGAGCCCCGTACCCCTGCCTACCGAGCTGCTGGACCACGCCACCCCTGGACAACGCAACTTTCTTTAGCACCGCGTCTGCCGCCTTCGCTGCACCCCCAGCCTGCTCTGCAGAGCGGAACGCGGCCACCAAGTTAGATAACAAGGACCCGCAGGGAGGCAGGGCAATGGGAGGGGAGGGGGCTCGCGGGGCAGCGGTGGGGAAGGAGAAGGGCAAGAGCGGGAGCAGGTCGCTTACCAGCCCCGAAGCGAAGAAGACGGCGAGCAGCGCCAGGCAGGCGCCCATCACGATGAGCAGCAGGAAGACGAGGAGCGGGTGCTGCTGGCTCATGCAGTAGTAGGACTCGTAAAGCCAGTCCCGGGAGCGGGGCTGCTCGCTGCTCACCCCGCAGCCCCCGTCGGCCGCCTGCTCTGCCCGCTCCAGCAAATAGCGGCGCCGCCTCATCATCGCTTCTTGCCACATCCGAGCGGCCCAGTGCCCCGCGCAGGTGGCCGGCGCGGCCGCTCACCCCGGCTGAAGCAGGTTCCCCTCAGCGCCGCTGCGGCGGGCGGGCGGGCTCAGGAGCGGGGCGCAGCCTTGCGCTGGCCACCGAGAGGAGCAGCATGGTGCGCCGGCCGCCGCTTGGCTCGCAGCTCGATGTGGCTCAGCGGCAGCAGGCACCACCCCCTGTGCACATGCCCTGCCCGGCTCCGCCTGAGCAGGGGTGGCGGAGCAGCTCCTCCTCGCGGAGGGGCGGTGCCCGCAGCAAGCGTCCGGGGTAGCCCCGAGGTTGGCTGTGCGCTCCCGCCCCTCGTCCACCAGCCCAAACACAGCCAGGGGATGCTCCTCTCCCGCCGCCCCAGCTCCAGGGCAGGGTTCCCCGTCTTCGGGCGGCACCGGCAGGCTCCCCAAAGGACTAGCGCATCTGCTCTCCCGCAGCTGCTTCGCCTCCCTCCCGGAACGCTCGCCCTTCGCTGCCTGTGTGGGGCGTGTGAAAGACTCGCTTGTGCTGCCCTCCCCTCCTCTCTCTGCAAACATTGCCAGCCCGGAGGGCTCTCCACACCGCACTGCAAGGGGCAAAGGGGAGAGAGGAGGCTGGGGACAGTTGAAACGTGGACTCAGACCAGGGTTATATGTAGAGATAGTGGGCAAATGTGTGAATGAGTTCAGGCTCCCACTAGTCCTAACCCTCAATTGTGGGGATTGTGCGTCCCCGAGGGTACATAATTAGCATCCTTGGGAGAGAAGGCAGAACAGATTCACTTCAGTCAGCGTCGTGTTTGAATTTGTTCTTCCCATAAAATACAAATGTGAAAGGCGGAAGAGAGCTGCGGGGAAGAGGAGATGCTGAAGACGAAAGAGACAAAGCAAGTCATTGAGAGCCGTGCCAGGGTGTTTGGGAAAGTGCAGCGTTCATCAGAAAGATTTGCCGCCGCCCCCCTCAAGTGTCTCCACTCCCGCAAGAAGGGAAGGAGAGTTGTATCTTTTGGACTCTTTCAAGTTGTGACACTTAGATTCATATATTCTAGGACTGGAAGGGACCTCCAGAGGTCATCGAGTCCAGTCCCCTGCCTGCATGGCAGGACCAAATACTGTCTAGACCATCCCTGATAGACATTTATCTAACCTACACTTAAATGTCTCCAGAGATGGAGATTCCACTTGTAACAAGAAAATTTTAAATTGACTGCTGCGCTGCAAAATCTCTCAGGCTCAGCACAAGAGTGAGATACTTTAAAAATTGCCTTAAAATGATTCCTAACTTGGGGTGGAGGGGGGAGATTTGTTTCACTGAGTTCCTTTTCTGGAGATTGAATCGTCTCTTTTAAATCATGCCTTCATTTTTATCACAATAAGAATTTAATTAGGGAAATGAAGTCACTGACATTTTATCTTCGTAATTTAACCGTCTTTCTTTTGTTGGAAGTCTTGGCTAATCCTAACAAAATAGGAAATTGAATCATAATAATTTTAGTTGTGCATCTCAATTAATGCTTCTGTCATACACATGATCTTCAGAAAACAGATCACATGACTTTTAAATCAGTTTTAAAATAGATTAAAATTAAAAATAAGAAGAGCAGCCATCATGGAAAAGCTCGTTATTAGTCTTGGATGAAAGGTACAAACACGACTACAAAGGTACAAACACAGACCTTGAAAACTGTAAGGACTACTTGACAGACTGATTTACTATGTTTCAACATACTTATGATTGGTGTCACTTCCAGGGCCTACCATATATGCAGTACATATAAGAACATCAAGGAAAGGGAAGACATTGAGGTACTAACTCCCGTTCCCCCCCACCACCCCTCAATTCGAGCTCTGTCCACATGTATAAATGTAAAAAGCAACAGAGGGTCCTGTGGCACCTTTAACACTAACAGAAGTATTGGAGCATAAGCTTTCGTGGGTGAATGCCCACTTCATCAGAGCCTGAGAGTTTGCAGCACAGCAGTTAGCCAATTTAAAATTTTCTTTTTACAATGTATACATGTATAAATGTGTGCATTTTTCTGAATACATTTAGACCATCCTATTTTCTTCTGAAGAAGGACGTGGACAATAACAGAAACCCCTTGAGACAGCAGCGACAACTGTTATATAAGGTCCAACATAATACTACAGTAGGCGGCCATGGCATACAGAGTAAAAATCTGATACCTGCCTATTTATGCAGTTCATGCCTATTCATGCAATAATATTGTATGGCAATAATATTGAAGGGCACCAGAATTCGAGGTAATAAAGTTGACTCATAATCAGCTACTCCCTGAGCTAAAAGAGCAGCAGCTCATGTTGCAGTGAACACTTTGACAGATTAACTTTATTACACTCTAATAGCAAATGTCAGTAACACACATGCCACTTGGTGCACAGGGTAATCTGTTGCTGATACAGAATTTGCTCCAAAATATTTCTTCATAATGTATTTACTGTAGTAGTTATGTGATTCAGCTAGCATCTAGAGTACAGTAGAAGCTTTATAAAGGATGGCGGTGCCTGTACATGTATATAGAATCACTGTCACCATCCAATATAGTTTATGTTGCCCTGATATATTTTAACATATTTGTAAGGGCTAGATCGTGTCCATCTGATTGGAGGAAGGGATGGATGATGCTGGTTTGCATATGCTCTCCCCCAAATTATTCTGATTAATTTTAGTGGGGTTTTCACTACTCTCTACCATGCCACACTTAATCCGAGGAGAAAATATGGCCCCGGGGTACATTCCACAAAACAATTTTACTATTATGGCAATGGGGTCATTTGTTTGCTAGTTTGCTCCAGAGCGATTTGAATGATTGGACCAGCTAGTTCCTCATTATACTAATTTCATGCAATTGTGCAGACTTAATTGACTATCTTGTGCATATTCATTATGATGCATTCATGATCACAAGCTGTTTTTCCACAGGACCCCTACCTCATTCAGTACAGAGGATGGAGCTACTCTGGAGCTTAATGAGGGTTATGTAGTGAAGGAGGCTGTTGTGTGTAGGATCCCTGCTTCATTTTTTGCAGCAGTTGGAAGGTTTAAGGTAAATGAGGCAGGAACTGCAAGATGAGAAAGGAGTGAAGGGAATAACTGATAGCTGTAGAAGCTGTTTTCTCTCCGGACGTGCTACTAGAGGGGAATGGAGACATACACTTTGCCAGTGGGTTTCATAGCTATTTGCTAGACAGCAAAAGCACATTGAGATTTAGGAATAATGGATTCAGTTCTAGGTTCTATAGGGAGTGTCATAGGGCAAACAGCCTTCTTGGAACCCCCTTATGGCTTAAGGTTGCTCTACAGGCAGCCTGCCTCAGTTTTCTCCCTTCAAGCATCTCCTTAAATAAACACACAGAGTACAATGCCACCCCTACTTGGGGTCAGGTTTTATTAACAAAATATTTCAAAATCAGGTCTTATCAAGTCCATCCATTTACCCACTCCTAGGTCTTTCTCACTTGTAGTCTCACTCCTAAATCCCAGCTTTTTTCAGTAGGAGCTTACTTGCTCCCCGAAGCCTCTGTACTTCACGCTGGTCTCCCTGAGTTTATCCCATCTCTGCAGGTTCCTGCTGCTCTTTACAGGGGAATCAGTTAATCCCTGATCAGGTGTGTCTCTTGAGTAACTAGGGTTGCCTGGCCCTAGGCCTATAGCCTTTAACAGGCAAGCCACCCTGTTATAGGCAAGATATTGTAGCTACAGACCTTCATGCTCCTGTCTCCTCAGGCTGTCCTTGTCCCCTTCTACTCCTATTTCTCCTTCCCAGCTCCTGTTCTTACACCCCCGCCCACACACACACGTTCTGCTTCTACTCCTCTGGCTCCTGGCTTGTCCCCCTCATCTGTTCCTGTCCCTCTCTCCCTGGATCCTACCCCTCTCCTGTCCCCTGCTGCTATCCCCCTGCCTCCTCTCCATTTCCCCTGCCTAATTCCTACCTCTGTCCCCCTACTCCTATCCTCCCCACTCTGGTTTCTGCCCTGCCTCTCTCCCCCTCCCTCCTCTGCTCCTGTCTTCTCCCATCCCTGGCTCCTGCACCCTTTTCTGGCTCCTTCTCTTCTCCCTCTCCCACCACAGGCTCCTGTACCTGATGCACCTGTCCCCTGCTGCTCTGCATCTCTTCCCTCTCCGCAATTTCTCTGCCTGGGCATTCCAGACAAGGAGCTAAACTTCCTTTTCCTTGCTGCCTGGGTGATAGCTAAAGGAGAATTCAGAATACATAAGACACAGTCTCCCTGCTCTCAAATAGCCACCTGTCTTGGATGGTTTAGACACAACAAATCCTGCATCTTGGCAGGCAGCTAGACTAGATGACCTTTGTAGTTCCTTCTACCTCTATGATTCTATGAATTCCTGGACCCAGCACCACAGTAGTCCCAGTCAGACAGGAGGAGCAACTGCAGGGAAAGTTCTGCTCAGCCCCTGTAGCTCTGGGATGGAGCATGCTCAGATATTCTGTGGGATAGTGCATGCAGTCTGGTCAGCACTAAGACCAATGAGGGGATGGAATTAGGGTGACCAGTTGTCCCGATTTTATAGGGACAGTCCTGATATTTAGGGCTTTGTCTTATATAGACACTTATTTATCCTCCATCCTCTGTCCCTATTTTTCACACTTGCTGTCTCGTCACTCTAGATGGAATCTGCAGAAAAATTACCTGTCAACCTCTTAAGTCTCTACTAAGCATGTGCGAACTGAGGTTTTGTTTTCTTTTAAATCATCACTTGACCAATTTTGGGCAGATTTACACAGGGATAGCACAAGGTGCATCCCTGTCACCAGAGAGACCCTCCCCGCTGCCAAATTTCAAGTCTCTGCCTCAAACCATGGGAGCAGTAGAACTTCTCAATAAAACCATTGTAAGATTTTTTCTAACCTGAGCAAAACACCATATTTTTCTCTCTAACTTTATTCTCAGAAGTGGTATAACCATTTTAGCCAAAACTTTCCCCCCAAAAATTCAGTCTTAGGCAGGCAGCTGACATGGGAAATTTCAGCCCCAACAATTTAAATTTTATGAAATTCTAAGGAAACAACTGAAAATGGGACCTTATAATGGAAAATGACATGCAGCCTTAACTATGGGCATTGCTACCTGCACCACCTATAACTGTCACAAAACACTATTTTTGTTTATTTCTGATGCTATTTTATTTTTTTAATAATAAATATACAATAATAAGTGGGTCTGAGAAATATGTTCTTGCACTGTAGCCTGACACAGTCCATGGAAACTGGCATCTAATCAAAATTTATAACTCTTTATATTCAACTATTTCAAGAAGTTCAAAAGCAAAAATAGGTGAACTATAATGCCTTGCAATGTACAAGGACTTTGGTAATACAGTAATAGATATTATACATAGTAGAGTGACAAATACTGGATATTGTAATGTCTGGGTGCAAACTATGGAGAAAAAGCGGACTACACTGAAGAGATGGGAAGGTAGCACTGTATCTAAAGGATTTAATAGAATCTAACATATTAAAAATTCTGCATGAAGGGGACTACACAGTTGACTCTATATGGATAAAGTTTCAAGCTATAAGAATGTAAATATATTGTTAAGGCTATACTTCCAACCTCTGCATTAAGAAAAGGCATCTGAGAGCACAATATTGAGAAAGATCAAAGTAGCAGCAAAATCTAACAAAAATGATAATAATGTGAGGGGCCTGCCCTCAACTACCCAGGCATAGATTGGTCAAACAGCGCAAAAGAACAAAATTCAGAAAAACAATTGATTGACACTTGAAGTAATTGCTTCTTGGAACAGCTAGTTCTAGAGCATACAAGAGCAGAGGCCACTTTTGATTTAGGCCATGGGTACACAGGGATGTTACATCACATCAGTTTGTTCGCTCTAAGTGCAATGATTGAACTATATCAAACAGAACTCCATCCACACCACTTTGTTTTGCCAATTTAAGGTACTTTCCTTGCTAATTATTGCATCTACACAGCTCTGCACTGGTTCAAATTAACTATTCACCATTCTAGGCAGGTATACCATGGTGCAGCGTTCTCTTGTTCAGTTCTATGATCTGTGATTTTTCGCACAATGCATTATGGAATGCCTGCTGGAAACTACAGGAATTCTGGAGCTAGGGATCAAACTAACAAACTCCCATGACTTCTCCGCAGCATCCATTAATTTTGCCGGCACCATTTATGAACTGATGTCAGGCAGAATGGAGGTCTCAGTGCTGACTACCATGATCAGGACAAATGTTAATGCAAACAGGATGATGCAAGGCATTTGTCATGACACAGGTGTATGGATTTGGCTCTGTTTCTTCATAGTATTTTTGATGCTGCAGCAATATTGCTAATGGAGGAGGAGGAGTAGGGGGATGAAATCAAGCAGTTACTTCTTGGGCATTGTAGTGAGGGGCCTGGCTCCCAGCTGCCCCTGTGAAGGACGAGCCAGAACAGCCGCCAGAGTGGGCGGAGTCACCGCCGCCTGTCCCTGCCCCCCGAAAGTCAAGGGGCGGGACAGGAAGTATAAAGGCCAAGCCACAGCACTCAGTTGCTGGCCGGCAGCGGAAGAGGCCAGACGGTGGTGCCCAAGCTCCCGTTGGCATGAGCCTGCCCAGAGCCCGCTATCCTGAGGAGGACTGGCCGAGCCTGCCCCGAGCCCGGTATCCTGAGGAACACTGGCTGAGCCTGCCCCAAGCCCGGTATCCTGAGGAGGACTGGCCGAGCCGACTCCAAGCCCGGTATCCTGAGGAGCGGCCTGAGCTCCCCCCCGCCGAGGGTCCGAAGGAACCGACCAACCTACACAGTGCTCGGTGCCCGGAGGAGCCCATGGTCTGGAACACAGCAGACGAGGGTCAGGATGTGCAGGTACCCAAGGAGGAGGAGATGGGAAGTGGCCCGGGGATAGCAAACCCCGAATCCATGTCAGTGTGTTGCGGTCAGGATCCCCACTGACCCAGCGGCAGACGGACTGCTGTTGATAGGGCCCCGGGCTGGAACACAGTGGAGTGGGTGGGCCTGTGTTCCCCCCTGCCACCCACGCCGGGTGGCAGTCTCTCCTCCTCCCTGCCTGAGGGCCTGAGCCCTCCAACTGTTATATTGTTGCTCAGCCCCTGCCCCAAAGGGCCTGAGCTGTGACTGTTTGTGCCCTGCCCTGATCCAGGGCCTGGGCCTCTGAGCTATGTGTTATACTGTTGCTCAGCCCCTGCACTCAAGGGCCTGAGCCCCCTAACTGTTTGTTGCTCAGCCCCTGCACTAAAGGGCCTGAGCTGTAACTGTCTGTGCCCCGCCCTGACCTAGGGTCTGGGCCTCCTGAAATAACTGTTTGATTGCTCAGCCCCTGCCTGAGGGCCTGAGCCCAGAACTAACTATTTAATTGCTCAGCCCCTGCCTGAGGGCTGGAGCCCAAAACTAGCTGTTTGATTGCTCAGCCCCTGCCTGGGGGCCTGAGCCCAGAATTACTGTTTGTTTGCTCAGTCCCTGCCTGAGGGTCTGAGCCCCTGGACTTACTGTTTGTTCGCTCACCCTGCCTACGGCCCTAAGCCCTATACTACGGTGGGCTGCCCGCCCGACCTAGGCCTGGGCGTGCAAAACCCAGCTGCTTCCCGGCCTCGTGTAGCAAGGTGGCCTGGCTCCCAGCTGCTGCCTGTGAGGGACAAGCCCCACCCCGGAACGTCTACGGGCATTTATCTGAAGCAGCTTTATTTGGTGGAGTGCTGCTTCTGGGCTTGGTCAGCCAGGAGTGACTTGTGGGAAACTGTAGTAATTCAGAACTGGGATGACCAGCAGTGGTGACAGAATTTTAGAATTACAAAGACTACTTTCCTACAAAGCCGAGACAGAACATCAATGTGAGAGTTCCCCTCAGCATAGGAAAGGTGTTGCCATCACAATGTGGAAGCTCGTCACACTGGATTGCTACTGTCAGTAGCTTATCCAACCTCACTCCCTGGCAGGAGCACTGAGTAGGTGGAGCAGGCAAGCCCTCACACCCAGACCCTGCTCCACGGCAGAACTGCTGGGCGGATCATGGAAAGCCCCCACACCTCAACCCTGTCCCTGACAGAAGTGCCGGGCAGGCAGAGTGGGCCATCCCCTGTGCCCCAACCCCATTCCCTGGCAAGAGTGCCAGGCGGGAAGATGGGGCAAGCCCCCGCGCCCTGACCCCATTTCCCCAGCAGGAGCGCAGAGGCGGGACTTCAGCCGGAAGGGTTGGGGAGGGACCTCCACTTGTCTTGGCCCCAGAATTCACAAAACCGTACTCACCATCTGTGGGGGCAGGTGGCGCCCCTGTCATTGCCTGCCTACCTGAAAGCTGAGGTCCATCCAGTTTTCCTATCCTAGGTACGCCACTGCTGTGTTGTCTGCATCATGTACAATTCCAGGGCCATGTACTCCATTTTGCTCCTTTGAGAATACTCTATGAACCATCTGTGACAGGGTAGTCTGCCATTGAGGGCAGTGATGCCTAGTGGTCAGCCCAAACCTGCCATCTGACTTGCCCTTTAAGGGTTTGGAAAGGTCCAACAGATACATATAGAGACCTCAGGGTCCTGGAAAGAATGGTGATTGGGGAAGGAATCTGGAGACTGTACCTTTAAGGGCCTGAAACCTTGCAGAGAAGGGAAGGCAAGGCTCCCCTTTCACCCAGCCAATGGGGAAAGAGTTGGGAGAAGGGAAGCAGCATAAAGGGTACCTCATCTGTCACTGCAGACAGACAGACACTAACAGGGGAAGGGTGGTCTGCTGAACCCAGTTTGGAAGACTGTTCAGCTGAAGGCAGCTGGCAACTTCCTAAGCTAAGGCAAGAGCCTGGAGACAGAAACCCGAGCTCAAGAAAGAGAACTGAGGGGAACTCCTGCATGAAGGAGAGAAAGGCAGATTACTCCATGGCAAAGAGGCCTGGGATACATTCCCAGTTCCAGAAAGAGGGCTGAATATCTCGTGTTTAACGGAGAGAGACTGATTGTTTAAGGCAAGGGTCCGAGAACTGCTAGCAGTATAATCCAGCTGCCATGGGGAAGAGCTGAGACTGACCTTTAGGAAACACTTACATAGCTAGTACCAAGAGAATCCATAAAGTCAGGGTATGATGTTATTGACATGAACTGTGACCGTATAGATCATTGTTGCAACCAAGGTCCTATAGTTGCACCAAATCTTGTACAAAGGAGGTCAAGTAAGGTGTCTATGAAAAGGTTGTAATTTGCTGGTTATGATTATGCTATCTGTATGTGTGTATCATTTTTGTATTTGAAATTATGAATATTGGCTATGTACTTGTATCTCAATGTGTTTGATTCTAAGTAACACCAGTGAAGCACTTGGCCAGCTTATTGAGAAAGGACTCTTCAGATTAAGTGCCCAATCAAGAAACTCTTAACTGACAATGGACCTTAGGAGACTCCAATCCACATATAAGGAGTCTTCCTGGGAACGTTCAAGGTAGCATGTGAGCAATGGTTGCTCTATCTGTAAAGAACTTGAGTCATGCATGGACATGTGACTTGCCCATGTGACTCCAAACTCCATCTTGCTGCTATGATTTTGCCCAGTAAGAACAAAGGGGTCCTTCCACATGGCAGAGGATATAAAAGGCCATGGAAACCCCTCCTTTTTGTCTTCAATCCTGCTGCTGACCTCTGGAGGGACTGTGCTTGAAACTGAAGCTGTGAACGGGGGACTGAATGACCCATCCAAGCTGGGATGTTTGTATTCCAGAGACTTGATTGGTTTAAATCAGAAGTAATCCCATCAAGCCTGAAACAGGCCTGAACTAAGAACTTTGCAATTGTTGTATGTATTTGATTCCATTTAACCAATTTTAACTCTCATCTATATTTCTTTCTTTTTATGAATAAACCTTTAGATTTTAGATTCTAAAGGATTGGCAACAGCGTGATTTGTGGGTAAGATCTGACTTGTATATTGACCTGGGTGGGAGGCTTGGTCCTTTGGCATCGGGAGAACCTTTTTTCTTTTACTGGGATATTGGTTTTCATAACCATTTATCCCCTTAACGAGTGGTGCTGGTAGTGATACTGGAAAACTGGAGTGTCTGAGGGAATTGCTTGTATGACTTCTGGTTAGCCAGTGGGGTAAAACCAAAGTCCTCTCTGTTTGGCCGGTTTGGTGTGCCTTAGTAGTAAATGAACTCCAGCTTTGGGCTGTAACTACCCTGCTCTAAGCAATTTGTCCTGAATTGATACTCTCAGTTGTGTCCTGCCAGAGGCCACTTTGTTACACAGGGTGAGGGCAGCAGAGTGTGCAGACCGTGAGAAGATGCCGATCTATGACGAAAAGGTAGGAGCAGCACAGGGACAATAGCAGAGAGATTGAAGGAATGGTCCTTAGCCATCTAAACAGGGGCCCAGAGGAAAAGATGGGCCTGGGTTCCTCTACCTCTCCCCCAGGCCAAGAGCAGAAATGGCTGTCAAGAATACAGGAAACGAAGAATGGCAAGTGCCAGGAGATGGGCTTGAGTGACATTAGATTTTGTGTTTCCAATTTTCTGAATTTCTGTTAACTGCCGGAAGGGGAATGGACTGAGCAGTGATGTAGCCGGAAGGCTAGGCCATGTGCATCAACACTTTTGTGGCACTAGGATAACTGAAGGGGATGCTAGGCTGAGAAAATCCATGCAACATGGCCAGTGGACACTAGAAGGCATTCTAGAGATGAAAGTTCCCCTATGACACCATCCCCTACAACTCTACCTTCATGGCGTTCTGATGGGATGAATTCAATGAGGATAAAATGGTTGTTTTCCCACAGTTTTGGAATACCATTCCCATCTTCTCTTCCCACTCTGAGGTTTGCTTTGAGATGGTAAGATGTTTTCCAAATTACTTCCCTTTGTAAGGCCCCCTATAACAAAGGCGGGTGGCTGGGTGGCTGTGAAGGTTCTAAGTGGATGGGGGGGGCTGTGGTATGTGTTGTGTAGGGGGGAGCAGGTGGCAGATTAGTAACTGCATGTGTACCCCAAGCAAGTTGTCCTTACGTTGAACGATATTGCTTTGATGCAAATCCCCAAGAGACATACATGGGCCTTTTTCAAAAAGGCAATAGGCAAACCAGGAAGATATAATGCGCTGCTATTTACCAGGATGGTGTAATCTCAGCTAGTGCAGGAGTGGAAGGGAAATGCTGGCTAGATGGACAGTCCTGAGAGAGCTGATCTGCCTTGCAATGTGAGTGCTGAAATAGAACACTATCTTTGTCTTATGTTCTTTGCTGACACCTAAAGATCTGCATAAAGTACACTGCAAAATTAATAGAACTTTGCAGTAATTATTCTGAACCCAAATGCGGTAGAATCTTTATGCATTTTGAAATGTCTCTGTAGCCTGACTTGGACCATTTACTTCATGAAAGCATGGGCCTTTCATGAACTGTACTAAAAGCTGAGGGCAAAAATAAAACTGTGAACCAATGTACCTTTTCTATTGCTTTTTCCTTCTTTGCATCTCTGCTGCTACAATAAACATACTTGACATGCAATGTCTTTCTTTGTTGTTGTTTTTTTAACCCCTGTGGTGCTGACATCTTGAGTGAGGGTAGTGAAAGGGGCTGTAATGGATGACTGGGGTGTGGGGAGAAAACAAGCAGCTCAAGAAAGGGGATATGGAGGTGAAAAATGTGGCCAGTGGTTACAGGATTTGATAATGAAGGGAAATAAATAGTTAATAGTTTAAAGTCTCTGGTGGTGATGCCATTTTGAGCATGCTGGGAGAGGGGGTTAACTGCTGAGCAGCTAGAGAGAGACTCCTAGCTCTGTCCAACATGGTGGACACTTGGTATTCAGAACAAGTTGTTTATTTCTTCCAATGCATTTGTATTGTAATTCAGGACACAGTACTTACTGGTACTGCTCCCCTTAGCATCATTTTCTGGCTGGCTGCTGGTACATCTCCTCCACATCAGTTTCAGTATGGCTCTTAGAGCTCTTGTGTAACTCCAAATTTGCTTGTCATATAGTTCTTGGCTGCCCTGATAAATTTCCTCCAGGTTGGACCCTTTGGCACAGGGTTAAGGGAGCTTTCTTTGGGGTTTTGGGTGATTGCCATGCTGTCTTGGGTGCTTTGTGGGTAACTTTCCACCACATCATTCTTAGGTACAGTGGTGGCATCACTTGCAAAAATGTGGTCCAGTTTCTCATAGTGTGGGCAGGAAGTGGGAGCATTACCAGGTGTCCTGTTTTGGTCCCTTGTCTTCAGGTATATCGACATCTATAGAATTCTTTGCTTTGACTTGGCACGTGGAACAGCTCCAGCAGGAGTGCCCTCACTTCTTCATTTGATCTGATAGTGTCTTGTAGATGATGGCATTCCAGCGACTCTTCTCCAGAGGAAACTGGAGATGCAGCTTTCCAAAGAGGGCAATCAAGTCCATAACCTCTGCAAGGGTGTATGAGGTGATACATGGCTGCTATAATGGGTATCTGACTCTGAGTGCATGAACTCACTGCTACATGGTATGGAAAAGAGGCCTGCCAACATTTAAGCAGAGGGGTGACATCGGTCAAGATGACCCTGGAGCAATGGAGAGCACACAGGCAGTGTGGGATAATTGTTGGAGGAGTTGCAGAAGTGGAAAAGTTAGAAATATGTCCACACAAACTTTAAATCAAACAAACTGACTATGAAAAGGACTTACTCCTGTTTCAAGGATGATTACTTACTGCTATCTAAGACACCAAATAATTTTCTTTTAGAAAATGTTGTATGTGAACACAAGGCATTTTAAGACAAACTAACTAAAGTTTATCTGATTTAACATCCCCGTGTACACAAGCATCTTGGTGGGGGCTTAGACTAGATGACCCTTGTGGTCCCTTCTAACTCTATGATTCTGTGATTCTAAGCCCTTAGTCTTAAGTAACACAAAGGAGCTAATTCAAGAAGTGAGAGTACCTGGTCCAGGGGGTAATAGTGACCATAATGTAAATATGTTCAAAATCTTGGTGTGTGTGTGTGTGGGGGGGGGAGGGGGCAGAAGTGACAAAGTGAAACTAAATTTAGAAAGGAAGATTACAATAAAATGAGAAAGTTATTCAACAGGCTTTAAAAGTGAAGGAAGTAAAATCCTTAGATGTGGAGAAATGGTCTGAGTTAAACAGGATGAAGTTTAACAAAGACAAATGCAAAGTGCTCCACTTAGGAAGGAAAAATCAATTTCACACATACAGAATGGGAAAAGACTGTCTAGGAAGGAGTACGGCAGAAAGGGATCTAGGGGTTATAGTGGACCACAAGCTAAATATGAGTCAACAGTGTGATGCTGTTGCAAAAAAAGCAAACATGATTCTGGGATGTATTAACAGGTGTGTTGTGAGCAAGACACGAGAAGTCATTCTTCCGCTCTACTCTGCTCTGGTTAGGCCTCAGCTGGAGTATTGTGTCCAGTTCTGGGCGCCGCATTTTAAAAAAGATGTGGAGAAATTGGAAAGGGTCCAAAGAAGAGCAACAAGAATGATTAAAGGTCTTGAGAACATGACCTATGAAGGAAGGCTGAAAGAATTGGGTTTGTTTAGTTTGGAAAAGAGAAGACTGAGAGGGGACATGATAGCAGTTTTCAGGTATCTAAAAGGGTGTCATAAGGAAGAGGGAGAGAACTTATTCACCTTAGCCTCTAAGGATAGAACCAGAAACAATGGGTTTAAACTGCAGCAAGGGAGGTCTAGGTTGGACATTAGGAAAAAGTTCCTAACTGTCAGGGTGGTTAAACACTGGAACAAATTGCCTAGGGAGGTTGTGGAATCTCCGTCTCTGGAGATATTTAAGAGTAGGTTAGATAAATGTCTATCAGGGATGGTCTAGACAGTATTTGGTCCTGCCATGCGGGCAGGGGACTGGACTCGATGACCTCTCGAGGTCCCTTCCAGTCCTATAATCTATGAATCTATGAATCTATAAGTGCTACTTCCAAAAAATAAAATAATAATAAAAAAATCAGAAGATAGATAGTGCTAAACAAAAAGAGAATCCAGATGGCAATATGTCTAACTCACAAAGTCAGAGAGGCTATCTGAGCCAAACAGAAATCCCACGACATTTGGAACTTTGACCCTAATGAAGACAATAAACAGGAGAATAAATTACAGCAAATAGCTAAATGTGTAAAAATAAACAAGAGATTCTCTAGGTATGTTAAGAGCAGGAAACCTGTGAAAGAATGGGTGGATCTACTGGATCATCAGAGATTCAATGGAGCAACTAAGGAAGAAAAGGACATTGCTGAGAAGCTAAACAATTTCTTTGCATTAGCCTTCACTTCAGAGGATGTTGGGAGACCTACCTCAGTCCTGCTCTTTTCTGGTAATAATCATAAGGTGATATCAGAGATTTAAAAAGCAACAAGCCCCCAGGCCTAGCTGGTGTCCCTGTAAGAATTTTAAATGAGCTTAAGTAGAAAGTGGCTGAGTTGTCAACAAAAATATGTATTCTTGTTAAAAACAGTCACTGATCCAGAAAGCAAAACCACAGCTGATTGACGCCACATGCCTGGGAGGCGGGAGAAGTGGAGCGGCGACGGCGTGCTCAGGGGAGGAGGCGGAGCAGAGGTGAGCTGGGTCAGGGAGCTGCCGCATGGCTCCCCGGGCCGGGGGGAGCTGCTGCGCGGGGGGGGGGCGCCTCAGGGCAGGGGTGGGTGGGGAGCTGCCGCGGGGGGCGGCACCTTAGGGCGGAGAGCTGCCATAGGGTTTGGGGGGGGGACGCAAGGTGGAAGTTTTGCCTAGGGCGCGAAACATCCTTGCACCCTCCTTGCTGCTGAAACCTTTCCTCACTGCTTTCCCTCTGTCAGACCCTTTCCCTGACACCTGTAGCTACACAGCTGCACAATACAGTTGGACATGGTGATCTTTTCACTGTGGTCTGTAGCTACATGTACATGCCACTTCCAGTAGTGTGTAGTGTAGACATAGTCAGAGTGTCTAAGCCCTTTTGGGATAAAGGAGTCCTTCAAAACTCCTTTAACAATTTGAGTATTTATCTACTGGGACAATTTACCAAGTGTTGTGGCGGATTCTCCCTCACTGGCAATTTTTTAATCAAGATTTGATGTTTTTCTAAAAGCTATGCCCTAGGAATTATTTTGGGGAAGTTCTATGGCCTGTGTTATAGAGTCATAAAGTTTAAGACTAGGAGTGACCATGTAGTCTGACCTCCTTGTATCACAGGCCACCAACACCACCCAGCACCGCACACTAACCCCAACAATCAAAATTAGACCAAAGTATTACAGCCCACCAGAGGTCAGAATAGATTATCACAACAGTCCCTTCTGGCCTTAGAATCCACGAATCTCTGACAAAACAAATTCTCAAAAGATACAGCACAAAGGATTCTTCTGCTCTGCCAGGCTCTACTTACAGTCCCTGTTTCTGTATATAATTGTTAGCTGTCACACCCTGGCTGTTTACTTCTCAGAGAGATAATTCAACGTTCAGTCACTATCCCTCTTTTTAAGATCAAACCCAGCTCAGGTGCAGTGGGAGTGATGACTTAAGCCCAAGTCTGGCCTTTAACCTTTTCTAGTTCTGGATATTGCAGAACTGGATAGGGTTCAGAATGACAAAAATGATCAAGGACCTAGAAAAACTCTCATTTGAAGAGAGATGAAAGATTGGGATTGGTTACTTCAAAAAGGAGACAAATAAAAGGGTGTATGATAAAAGTACATAAAATAATGAACGGTCTAGAGAAGTCTAATTGGGAACTTTTGTTCTCCTTGTCTCATAATACAAGAACAAAGGGACATTCAATGGAATGAAAAGGTGGAAAATGGAAAATTGACAAAAGGCAATAACACTTTTTCACACCATGTGTGTTTAAACTGTGGAAATCACTGCCACAGGGAGTCATTGAGGCCAAAAATGGATTGGGCATTTATTGGATAACAAGAATAGCCAGAGTTATCACAATGAATAACAAAAATTTTGGACAGGATATTACACCTTGTGGTTCAGGGTCTATGCCAAACTCTAATTATTAGAGATGAAGATGAGACCTAATGGGCACATGGCGTTGGGGAGGGAGATTAACCCACATCTGCCAACTGTGTGGTTCTTATCCCTTACACTGCAGCCCCTTGCAGTGGCCACTGTCAGAGACACCGTATTGAACTACATGGACATTGTCTGATCCAGTATGGCAGTTCTGATGTTCCTAACAATTTTATAAGTTGATAAGCAATACTGATTTCTTGCTTAGAAGGCATTTTAACTAAACTGCAGTGACACATTCAATCCATATTGGGCAGTCTACATGTTCAGGATACAAAAGTGAAGGAACTTATATGTGTTCAAAGTAATTTTGTTATGATCGTTGTCTTGTTTCCAAGTATTAAAATAAAACTTCTCAGTGGTACCTAAAGGAAGATCTTAACATTTGGGTCCCCAAAATGTAGTAATGTCCGTGTATCATATTAGATAATTGTGAGAACCAGAATATACTTTAGGAAGACATGGAAATAAAGCCTGGATTTAAAGGAAAAATAATGATTAATTAAAATAGCAAAGTTCATTAAATATATGCTTACTAAAGAAGTTGTTCAAAACACTCCTTAGAAATCCCTGTCATCTTTTCAGTATCTTCCTTCAGTGAATGGGAAAGCTGTCTCAAAGAAAAGTGATTCCCAGCAGAGGCCATGGTTGATTATGCAAACTAGTGACCCAATCCTGCGAAACTCAAACAATGGCCCCGATCTCACAAACACGCAAGCACATGAGAAATTTTACTTACATGAGTGATCCCTTTGAGTTCAATTGGTCTCCTTAATAGTAGAAAGTTACACAGTTATGTAAGTGTTTGCAAGATCCAGGCCAGTCCTTGTAGTACTCTCTATTTTTAGTTTTATAACACCCTTGATTTCAGTGGGCTTATTATGTTTTTACAGTAATCATTCAGTATTTCTTTTTCTTTTACAGTTATCATTCTATTACTTGGTTTGCTCAGGTCTGGAAGGGTATACTTGGGGAAAATGGCAGTCTATTTAAACATTAAAAATAATTGGATTAGTTCTGGAGTGACTTCAATATTTGGCTCTTTCCATTAGAGGCCTCTCTCTGCTCCTCAGATGAAAAGGTAGGGAGACACGGGGGGTCTAGATTTGTCAGGGGAGCAGCTGAGGTCCTTCGGGCACAGGAGAGCAGCAGCCAACAGGAGCAGAGCCCTGCAGATCAGACAAGCAGCATTAAGGGCTCAATCCTGCCAGGTGCTGAGTGCTCTGACCCCAACACAGCAAAGCACTTAAGAATGTGCTTAATTTTAAGCAAAGACAGAATGCTGATTTTATTCCTCGATTTATATGAAATAAACATTAAAAAAAATCAGAATGTATTTGTGATTGCAACTCAAACGCATACCAGTTCACCTACCCAGTAGTGTGAAAATGTCACTTTTTATAACTTATGTCAAATTATTTTTTTATTGACTCACATGAGCTCCAAAGTATTAATAATTAATTATTTTCTTGAACTTAAGAGGACAACTAGGAAACTAAATGGGAAAATTGTGTAAATTATTAACCAACTGTTCAATGTGTTAAAACCATATTTTGTCTAGTTATGGAGGTTTCTTTTCCTGATTTTTAGAAAGGGTAACCTAGAAAAGTCTAATTTTGACATCCGTGTCTCATTTGAAATGTTATATAGCATCTCAGAATATGATCTTGAGACACCTCACAAGCTACAGAAAGTCAGTTTGGTCAGTACCTGAAGGGAAGTCCTCCCAGGGAAACCCAGGGTACTGCAGGATGAGGTGCTGAAGAGCCAATGTTCCAACATGATATTAAGGAGCACTGTGCTGTTACTGCCCTTCATATGAGGTATACAACTAAGGACATGCTTTAGAGCCATGAGAACTGTTCTATGCATTTAAAATAAGCTGCACTTGAAATTTGAACTGCAAATGGAAACCAGCAGTAATTTGTTTAATTTTGTTCAGATCTGTAGAAATTTTCTGCAAACTGAATGTGAACTTTTCATTACTTGTTTTGAGTTTTAGATTTTTTCATTTAGATATGTCACTAATTATTTTTTATGTGTTCCTGCATGGCTAAAACTGTCCTATGTGAGCAGGAAGGTCAGCCTAGTGCAGCAGAAACCATTTTACTTAGTTTATCAGAAAAAGGTTAGGCTACATTTAAGCTCTCTACTCCATCTAGAAAAGTAACAAAAACATTTTCTCCCACCACATGTTGTCTGGCCAGGGCAATGACCTAGTAAAATTGTATCTTCTTTAATTTCTCAGCTCTTAGGGAACTCTCTTTTTCATTTTAGATGGGGTTGGTAGCACCATTCACTATTAAGACTATCTGACACATCCTACTGTAAGACCCTGTTTTCATTTGCTTATAACTTTCCAAATTTTAACTATTTAAGTTGGCATTTTCCATGCTGTGTATCTGCCTGAGGCTGATTATTTTTTATTTTGTTTTGAAAGTGTCAGCTAAAATAGTTCAGCTGTTTACAAGGCTAGGGAAAATAGTTCTTACAGCCATTTTATTAAGAAGCTCTATTGCCTTCATGCTTTACTGAGGGGACATCTCCTTAGCATCAAAAATCCTTGTCAAAAATCACCCACATTTGGCCCAGTTAGTTATAAGCCTCTGAAAAATCTCAGTTCGCACATACTCAGTAGAGACTTGTTAGAGTTTGGCAGCTAAATTATCTGAAGATTCCTTCTTCACTGAACATGCTCCAAAACAATATCTGATCATGTAATTAAAGATTGTATCATAATGCATACACACAAGAGGGTTGAATTAAGGTTGAACAGGTGACCGTAATTCTGGCATTTCCTAACTTTTGAGTGTTCGACTTTGCAACCTTAATACTGTAACTTTAAGATTGTGTGTGTATGTGTGTGTAAAATAAGTGCCAAAAGAAACATATGCCAGTTTCAAAAGTTTTCTTAGAATCACATAAAGCTGATCCCTAGTCTCTATGTATTAACAGCTGAGGCTTTCTGCAGTTCCCTCAGTTAATGGGAACCATTTTATTATCAGAGCCCTAGATCTAAATATCCCCATGCTTTGGAAAAATTTGGATCCAGTTCTGAATTTGAATTTTCAAGACTATTTATAATTCCCATGCCGATCAATCTTACATGGATTTTCTATCTCCATGGTCATAAGGGGCAGAATCAGATCTGTCACTTAAGGGTCTACATTCCACCAACAGAAGCAATACACAGATTTTTGGCCTACTTTACTACAACAAGGTGGTTACAGAGAGAAAAAAAAAATCTTTGGCTATTTTTTTCTATGTAAACAGAAAGAGGAGTGATTTGATTACCAAAGAGGACTATGAGAAGTTACATACACCATGTAGTTAAATAGAAGCACTCTGCTGTTAAACTGTCAGCAGTGGGAGAAATGGGATGACATGTCAAAGAAATCAAAGTTATGATCTAGAAACTGAAGTTTTCTCCCAGTCCCCTTTAACCTAAGGAAGGGGAATTCTGTCTCATTTATACTATGGAGAAGAGCACCAAGGAATGAACCAGCAACATTAACATATCCTTCATCAGGAATGCTGATGTCCTTCCTACACTCTGATTCAACATCCTTTTCACCTGATAGGAGTGCCAGATCCATCTAGAGTCTGAAAAACATTTTATGTCTGCCACAGACTCAGCTGTATGAATAGGGATAAAGAACAGCCACTGTTTCTGCTACTACTGCCCTGCATATGATGGTGACGAATAACTCCCATAGAGGAAAGGAAAAATTGTTCAGTTATTTTCTCCACTGGCATATATAGCCTATTCTGGACTGGATTTTATGTGGGATAAAGGAGAGAGAAAAATGCAGATTTTCCTAATAATTTCTCTTCCACTGTTTTTCATATCGGCCAGTCTAGTCAACCCAATTCATGTACTTTGAGGAAGATTGTCCTGTGATGAGGGCATATGATGGGGAGTCAGGAAATATGGGTTCTACTTCTGATTCTACCACAGTCTTCCTGAGTGACCATAGGTATCTCACATAGTCTCCCGGTCTCAATTTCCTCATCATTATTGTGGGGGTAATAATAATAGTTATCTGGCTGGTGAGGGTTCTGTGAGATTAATAAATGTTCGTAGAGTATTTGAGATCTTCAGGTGGAAGCTGCTATAAAATACAAAGTATTACAATTACTTACAACTTTAAAAGTTTGTTTTTCTCTAGTGTTTTGAAGTTCTAGTAGTTTTTAAAAAGCTGGATCATCAAGTTATAGTGGTATTCTGTGATGGTTAACTTCCTATCAGTGTTGTGCTGTGGGAATTTCTCCCGAATACATGGTTTAGGCCCAACACTTGAAGCACCTAATCTGGTTCTAACTCCTGTCACTATGCAGATGGAAAGTTCACTGTAGAACTGCATCGGACTTGGGAACTAGGAGATGAAAATTACCAGGGAAACAAAATTTTGGGCTCATGGTGGATCCCAGGCTTGGGATCCACCTTGGGATCCACTGAGGGGGGAGCATCCCAGTGCTTGGGCTTCAAAGCGCAAGCCCAAACATCTACATTGCAATTAAACAGCCCCTTAGCCAGGCCCCATGAGCCCACATCAGCTGACATGGGCCAGCTGTGGGTTTTTAATTGCAATGTAGACATACTCTTTGACTCCCCCACTCTCTCAAACAACTTGTCACATCCAATTTTTGCATTCTGTATTAAATGAAGTTGAAAGCTCTCTGGAGCAGGAACCAGATCCAGATTAGGTCTCTTAGTACTACCATAATACAAAAAATAAATAAAATAATTATACATACAGTCCAACTGCAATTTAGAATGGATACATTTTTCTTCACCATTTTGTGTTCTAAACTGTTGTGTACGGCTTTTTTGTTCTGTTAAGCGTCATGTTTCATCATAGTGATTGGTGAAATGATTCCTATACTTGTAAAGTACTCTGGGGTCCTCTAGAATGAAATGCTCTACAGAAATATAAGTTGATTTCACTGTTAGTAAAAAAAGCAAAACAATTTTCCACCTAATAATATCACTAAAACTGAATGTTAAAAGTAATTCTACTTATAAGGTATTTTTACATTTCCTTGTCAACATCCAGGGCACAAATGGCACAAGCTAACTCTTGCATGTATCAGGTGTTATTTTAGGTCCATAGATGTGGCAGGATGCTTAAACTGATGCCCATCATGTATTAATTGAACTTGACATAATGTACTCTTCTTTATTTAATACTGTCTAAAATAATTACATGCATTGACAATAAAGTAGAGATTTTTGTAAACACCCAAGCTCTGAAAACTTATACCACTATACTAAGTGCATTCTGCAGTACAATAAGTTAGGTCTGTCAGCCATAAAGAAACATTCAGTAAATGAGCCTTACCATTCTAGAACCAAATAATCCTGATCACTCATTGTACACCAGCCTTGTAAATGCCATATGTAGCTGAAGTGTGTATACTAGTCATACAAATTATTTACACTGTTACTGGGAAACCTTGCACATTAATTTGAGATAACCACATAGTAAACTCCACTGGATGCAATGGTAACTAGGAGGAAGTTGCACTACCATTATTGCGTTATAGCTTGATACTGTAAACAATATGAAAATAACTTGTTTCGCCGGTGATGTCTGCATTACCTTATTACTACTTTTAAGGTAATAATAATAAACAGAATGTGATCCTTAAACTAAGAAATGATGGGCTTTTAGGTATTTTTGGGAAAAGAACAGCAAAAGTAAGAGAGAAAAATTATTATAACTACAGTGCTGAGAACAGTTATAGTTAGGGTCACCTATCTGTTTTCATTATGTTTCATTATAATCTTCTGTTATCAGCTGTATGGAACTTTCATCTTTCAGGCTGAAATTGTTCCAAGCCAGGTACTGCCTGAAAGAGCTTTTTTTTTTTAAATCAAAGTAAAAAGGTTCAACCCTTTTAGGACAAGGGTGAATTAAAAAAACAAAAGCAAAACATCCCCTCCACAAAACAACTTCTCACTGTAAAGAATTCTTACAACCTCTTTTGAGCTGTTCTAGCACAGAAATTACTAGGGCAGAAAGATGAAATTTGACAGGGAAATAGCCCTCTAAAGGCATTCCCTGAGGGTATCACAGGGGGGAGGGATAGCTCAATGGTTTGAGCATTGGCCTGCTGAACCCAGGGTTGTGAGCTCAATCCTTGATGGGGCTATTTAGGTAACCGGGATAAAAATTTGTCTGGGGATTGGTCTTGCTTTGAGCAGGGGTTGGACTAGATGACCACCTGAGGTCCCTTCTAACCCTGATGTTCTATGACTAGGGCCCTCACTTGCTGCTGTGTTCTATCCCATGCTAATCTCTTTCCTTCCCCACACCTCATTCTGCTTCTGGGGAATGTGCCACTTCAAGATACCATGGAGCCAGCTGCTTTTACTTGACATGGTAGATGTAGTAGTTTGACTTCTATATTTTCAGGGGAGGGGGGAGTTCCAGTCAGGCCAGTGGGGAAAATTCTTCACCTGCCTGAGGCTACGCCAATTCCTGACAGCTCTCACTTTGCCACATCCAGAGCATCTTGATGTGACACATTTCCCCTAGAGTGAAGCATAGTGCACACAAGGTATTGGGGTGATGGAAAAGAATCCAGAATATCCTCACCTAAAAGTAGGCTGTGGTCTTATTGGAAAACCTGGGATGTGGGCGGGCGCAAGCCTGCCCACTTCTAAAGGCCCCTCTCCCAGCCTAGCAGGAGGGACCACTGGACCCAGGGACCAAATGAGTACGGGGGACAACAAATGAAAAAAACAGGGACTGAGGTGAAGGTCATAGGTTCAAAATGAGGGTACCAGAATGGGGACACCGAGCAGAGAACCCCGGACAGCACCCACTGCTCCTCAAAGGTGTCAAGGGAGCCAGCGGACGCTGCCCAGTGGAACTTTGCCCGGATGCATGAAACTAGGGAGGAACGGAAATAGGCCCCACAGTTGCAGAGCACCCCCTCGTCCAGCATCCTTCCCCTGGTAGTGTAGATGGAGAGTTTGGCCAAGGCCAGGAGGAGGTTGACGAGGAGGTCTCGTGACTTCGTGGGGCCACCGATGGGGTGTGCAAAAAGGAACAGGTGTGGGGAAAAGTGCAGCCAGAACCTCAACAAGAGGTTCTGGAGGAGCCAGAATAGGGGCTGCAACCTGGCACATTCAAGATAGGCATGTGCCAGGTTCTCCCTCACGCTGCAAAAGGGGCAGGCCTCAGGTACAGGTGTGAACCGTGACAGGTAAAAAGTAGGCTGTGGTGGGGTGTCTGTCCCACCACACTGGAGGTGAAAGTGTTATTGTAGGTCTCAAAGGCCAGTTAACCTACTTGGTTGCACCTAGAGTGTGAGCCAGGCATAATTAAAGATGAAGCACAGCTGGGGAGGAGCTGGGTGGTGTTACATAGAGAGGAGGCCTGGAGCAGAAGGTTGCTGTAGAGAGAGAGGTAAGAACCCTGCAGCCATTCTTTTAGTGTCAAAAATAGGCAGAATCCTGTAGGATGCGGAAGCACAGGGAGGGAAGATGCTTGGCACATACAGGATTGGTGCAAGCACCTGGGCTGGCCTTTACAGAAAGGTAGGATTGGACCTCTAGGAGAAGCCCTGGGAGGTTTTTCTTGTTACAAAGAACCCAGGAAAGGGCTGGGAAAATGGCTAGAAGAAAGACTAATGGTAGGAAGGGGTCCAGGGAGGCAGTGGCAAGGTTTCTATTGGAACAAACCTTGACTGGTTGTTCCAGGGTCCCTGGGCTGAAATCCAGTGTAGATGGTGGGCCTAGGTTTCTCTATCAGCCACTGGGAAAGTGGTGTGAAGCCCCCTGATGTAAGGTGAGGGAAAGATGATTTATAATTCCGAGGGAAGGGTGCTAGAGGGGACACTAGAAGAGAGACTTTAAAGTGAATGGCCAGAGGGTCAAGTCACAAAAGGAGAGACATCCACAAGGCCAACGTTGTAATCAGCTGGGTGTGTTAGATCACGAAAGAGCTGCTTTGCCATGGCCAGCCATGAGGGGGCATGCCAGTGGTGAGTAATCTCTTCTATATAGCCATAGTTTCTTGCCATGACCCTCAATCACACAATTCTTTTTGTCTGCAAGTGATTTGTGGACTGGAGTAATAACCAAAAAAACTATAAGGGTGAATGTTTGGCTCTATTGAAGTAAATGGGAGCATTGCTATTGACTTCAGTGAGGCCAGGATTTCACCATAGCTGCTCTTTTTCGGGGGGGGGGGGGGGGCGGTGGGGAGGTCCAGGGTAGAAAAAGTGTGATGATCGTTATTGTAAGATTTAAGTTCAACTTCTAATGTTGTAAATTGTGCAGTGATGGGGATTGCCCTGTTGGTGAATTGGGCTACAAATTTACCTGAATTGTGAGCTCAACTGTAAAATGTATGTAAAAGTTCATAAGGTATTACAATAATCTATAGCAACAATTGTTGATGGGAAAAGGTATGACAGGGAGACACGATAGCTGAATTAGTCTGACTAAAAAGGCCAAGTTGATGTGATTCAAGGACAGTGCTGAAATTATGCTTGTTAAACAAGAGATTAGGAGTGGGAAGTTAATAAGCCAAAATTGGCATGTTAGATATTAGGCCTAATGGTTGGACAAAATAATGAGGGGATTGGCTATTCCACCCACCACACCCTTTTAAAAAAAAGCAATTTTGTGGGGAAAATATGAAAGAACAAATGAAAGAACAGACAAAGGCTACTGAAGCAAGCCTTCACCATCAGGGCATCATTTTCTGGTCCCACCTGATCTTGAGAGGTATCCTGATAGAATGGGGCAGAGTGAGAGGAAGCCAGACAACATTGCTACCCATATCAGCTCCAGGGGAATCCCAAATGCCACCTGGTATGTCTGTTCTTACCATTTTTAATAACATCTAAGAGACTGTCAAACAACAGGGTTTTTTTCATTTTAAAATCTCTTTCCTGCTAAAGGAAAAGGGAACAAGAAATGGTAAAATGAAAGCCTTATTAAATACTTTACATTTCAAATTTTTCCTTTTCTGTTTTTTTTTTTAAATAAAAGATTAAAAGGATTTTTAATGGTCTTTTGCTATGGTGCTAATCAAGCGAAGGTCTCTCAGCCCCAACCCTGGACCTTGTTTATAATTGTTTAATGTTGACAGTGACAATGTTATGTTAACACCTTTGGCCCATTTATACCATCTAAAATAATACAACATATTCATCTTCAGCCTATTCATCATGATACAGTATTTATTTACATATACATCACACTTTTCCCCCTACAATTTTTTAAGTTGGACAGTGAAATGCAGAGTTCTGCAGCTGCTCTGCCTAATTCACTTTGGATATTGTATTGCACAGAGAGTGATTCACTGAACAGCTTGAATATAAATAACTTAATAAGACAATTAAATATTGTCTATACAAAAGGGAATCAAATTAAGGTTGCATGTGAAATCTTCAGGTTAAAATGTCCAGACTTTTGAGTGCAATGTATCATGTTTTTAAATGAAATCTATATAGGAAATCTGAAAATAGTTTGTGCAAGAATTATTAAAAGAATATTTCAAGGAATATCAGTTGAATACTTTCGATGTTAAAAAGATCCAGTAAGAGAGAAGGCAAACCCTATTATGGTCTATGCAGGATGGAGTTATTATAAACTAGCTGTAAAATCAAAGATAATAGAGCTGGCTGGAAGTGCTTGCTTCACCAATATAGAAATGAAAAAATGTTTCATGTCTCTAGACAGATTCAGTATAGGAGTCAGCAAATGTATAGGGGTGACATGTTTCTGATGGCTCATCATGGACAGTGTGTGTCCATACATTCTATGTTCTCTAAGTATCTTGATGATATAGGCCATATAAAGCCTTATATATTTTGGAGTTTTCCCCTTGGCAGTCAACATGGTAAAGCACAACTACTGTAACTTCTGGCACAGACTCTATCTAGCCTAATCATTAGTGTAAATGGAATTTATAGATGATCTGTAAAGGGAAAAGAATCAATATCTACTCTTTCTTTGTCTTTGTGATGTATCACAAGGGTTGAAAAGATTTTTATTTATTTTTAAAGGTGCGTGTGTGGGGAGAGGGTGGTTTTCCTTTTCTATACCTGAAAGTCAGATCTTGTCTATTCAGTTTTTCTTGCAAAACTATAAACATTTGGAGAACCAGTAAGATTATAACTTCAGAGACACTGTGCAAGTGAAATCTGATCTAGAGAAGAATTCTTTTTGATTTAGACTATTTAAAACCAGTGAAGACAAGACTAGACATTACTGATATTTTTAAGGTAAATACAAGCAGTGAGAGGAAAGAAAAATAAAACCTTTCAGGCCTTCTTTATTATATGAACTCATATTGAGCATTGGCCTGCTAAACCCAGGGTTGTGAGTTCAATCCTTGAGGAGGCCACTTAGGGATCCGGGGAAAAATCAGTACTTGGTCCTGCTAGTAAAGGCAAGGGGCTGGACTTGATGACCTTTCCAAGGTCCCTTCCAGTTCTAGGAGATAGGATATCTCCATTTATTTATTTATTTATTTATTGCCCACAAACTTTTTCAAAAGAATTCTGGAAAAAATTAGTCTACTCAGTTATAATGTGTTATAGTATTGCTAAGTATAAATGTATACCTCTCGGAACAAAAAATGTAAGCCATATTTACAGAATGGGGAACTCTACCCTGGGTAGCAGTTATTCTGAACAAGATTTGAGGGTTGTGCTGCACATAAGGTCCTAGTGTGACACTGTGGCCAAAAGTGTTAATGAGATCCTGGGATGCATAAACAAGGGAACTTCGAGTAGTAGCAGAGATGTTATTTTGCCTCTATTTAGCACTGGTGCAGCCACTACTGGAAATTCCAGTTCTGGTGTCCACAGTTCAAGAAGGATATTGATAAATTGGAGAAGGTTCAAAGAAGAAAGATGAGAGTGATTAAAGGATTAGAAAACATACTTTGTACTGATAGACTCAAAGAGCTCAGTTTACTTAACTTAACAAAAAGAAAGTTAAAGGGTGACTTGATTAGCCTATAAGTACCTACACAGGGAACAAATATATAATAATGGGCTCGTCAGTCTATCAGATACAGGTATAGCAATCCAATGTCTGGAAGTTGAAACTAAACAAATTCAGACAGGAAATAAGGTTTACGTTTTTAACAGTGAGAGTAATTAATAATTGAAACAATTTACCAAGAGTCATATTGGATTCTCCATCACTAATCATTTTTAAATCAAGATTGGATAGTTTTGTAAAAGCTATGCTCTAGGAATTATTTTGGAGAAGTTCTATGGCCTGTTTATACAAGAGGTTCGACTTGGTTTTTGTGGAATTAGTATTGTAAACTAAGAGGCACCAATCATTGCAGAATAGGGGAGGATTTTTTTTTAGCATTTTATATGTACCAGCTCATTTATATCAGATACAGAACCTTCCAAAAAAGGGGCTTAGAACTGCCAAATGCATCATGAAATTACGTCTTCTTTTTATAATGAGAGTTTACTTGTTACTACAATCTGCTGGTCTCTTGAATACATCCAGTCTAATAAATAACTTGTGGCCTCCAAAGGCTGTTTAAGTAGCATCTTAATTATGGTAAATTTGAAGTATAAAATTGCAGCTAAAGTCTATTGTGTTATGTAGTCTAGCATTAACTAGCAATAAACTTTTTTTTTGTAGAAAGAAATATCTTCATCAAATTCTGTTCAGAAAGATTTTGTTAACTGTCCTCTTTAACCCAGTAAAAAGGACATATCAATATATTTCATGTTTAAAATAAAGCCTACTTATTTACAATAAAAAGCAATCCCAGAATTAAATAAAAAATGTTATAATATTTTGTGTCTGTAAACACTCGTTGCTTCTTTCTAACCACATCAGTCATCTCCACCCTCCAATGCTTCTGTCAACCTCACCATCTTCTACTGCTCCAGCCATGTGTGTCCCCACCTCCCAAATCCCTTCACAGGTTTCTACTCTCTTTCCACAGCAAATACAACTCATCCTTTCTTATATTCTCTCTACATAGCTCCATTCTGGTCTATAGCTCTTCATAAATCCATGCCTTTGCTCACTATGCCATATCTAAGTCTCTCTTATGTTATCCTTATGTCTCCTTCCACTTTGTGCCTTCCTTATTGCCCCAACTTTTGCTTTGAACAACCTCCCAGTTATTTTTACTGAAGTGCTCTTATTTTTCTCCAAAGTAACCTCTTGTAAACTCACCTGTTCCTTGAAGCATTTCAACTCTACCAATGATACCCCACTCTTTAGTTGTTCTATTTCCTATTGTTCTGCATTGTACTCCCTTTGGCTTTTAGATTGTAAGGTCTTTGGGGGCAGGGACTTGTCTCACACCTTTTCATATTTTACAGCATGGTGTACATTTATATCAGTCAGAAATGGACAGTGGTGGGTATATCTGGATCTGAATTAGATTTAAACAAGAATTCTGATGCAAGGCCAAAGCAAGCCTGGTGTTTGATATTGTCTGTCGAATGTCATAAGGTTCTGTGAGATTTTTGCCCCAAATCACAGAAATCTCACAAGGTCAGGTGATCTCCTGATAATTCTGCCATCTTGAAGTCATATCTTGAATTGCAGAAATCTTGAGAAATCTGCATTTATTTCTGCCTTTTTGATCTGAATTCTTTCAAGAATGGCAGTTCTCATGAGACTTCATCCACAGTTAGAGTGAGAACAGAAAATAAGTTCCTTCCAAATTTAGATCTGACCTGTTACCAAAAACATAGGGCTGAGTTTAGATCCAGTGATTCAAAACTAAGCCTGCTTTCCTCCACAAAATTTGGGTGGGTTCAGATTCAAAGTTCCAGTTTTGACTCTTTTTGCAACCTATGCATAGTACCAAACAAACTGTTGTATTAGCAAACTGTGCTAGGATTAGCCCTGCCCCATCCTTTTTTCTCCACATTTATAACTGGTCTTGTCAAAACAGTTTTCCCCCTGGAAGCTGACAGAAACCACTAGTAAAGAAATGGTACAGATGGCTTCCTGGCCTCTAACAGACCTCCCAGGCTTAACCAGGAGATCTTCAATGATCTGAAACTCAAAGATTCTTATAAAAAGTGGAACCTAGGTCAAATTACAAAGGATGAATATAAACAAACAACACAAGCATGTAGGGACAAAATTAGAAAGGCCAAGGAAAAAATGAGATTAAATTTGCTACAGACATAAAGGGTAACAAGAAAACATTCTACAAATACATTAGAAGCAAGAGAAAGACCAAGGACAGGGTAGGCCCTTTACTCAATGAGGGGGGAGGGAACAATAACAGAAAATGTGGAAATGGCAGAAATGCTAAATGACTTTTTTATTTCAGTATTCACAAGAAAGCTTAGTAGCGATTGGACATCTAACATAATGAATGCCAGAGAAAATGAAGTAGGATCTGTTGCTAAAATAAGGAAGGAACAAGTTAAAAATTACTTAGACAAGTTAGATGTCGTCAGGTCACCAGGGCCTAATGAACTACATCCTAGAATACTCAAGAAGCTGACTTAGGAGATATCTCAACCACTAGCAATTATCTTCCAAAACTCATGGAAGGCAGGAGAGATGCCGGAGGACTAGAAAAGGGCAAATATAGTGCCAAGCTATAAAAACGGGAATAAGGATAACACAGGGAATTACAGACTAGTCAGTTTAACTTCTGTACCTGGAAAGATAATGGAACAAATAATTAAACAATCAATTTGCAAACACCTAGAAGATAATAAGGTGATAAGTAAAAGTCTGCATGGATTTGTCAAGAACAAATCATGCCAAACCAACCTGAAAGTTTCTTTGACAGGGTAGCAACCCTTGTGGATGGAAGGGGAAGTGGTAGATGTGGTATATCTTGACTTCATTAAGGCTTTTGATACTGTCCCGAGTGACCATCTCATAAACAAACTAGGGAAATACAACCTCAATGGAGCTATTATAAGGTGGGTATTTGGAAAACCATTCCCAGCAAGTAGTTATCAGTCAAACTGGAAGGCCATATGGAGTGAGGTCCTGCAGGGATTGTTCATGGGTCCAGTTCTGTTCAATATCTTCATCAATGATTTAGATAATGGCATAGAGAGTATTCTCATAAAGTTTGCAGATGATAACAAGCTGGGAGGGGTGGCAAGTGATTTGCGGGATAGGTTTAAAATTCAGAATGATCTGGAGAAATGCTCTGAAATAAACATGATGAAATTCAATAAGGATAAATGCAAAGTACTCCACTTAGGAAGGAACAAACAATGGTACACATACAAAATGGGAAATGATCACCTAGGAAGGAGTACTGTGGAAAGGGATCTGGGGGTCATTGTGGATCACAAGCTAAATATGAGTCAGTAGTGTAACACCGTTGCAAAAAAAAGCAAACATCCTTCTTGGAAGTATTAGCAGTAGTGTTGTAAGCAAGATATGAGAAGTAATTCTTCTGCTCAACTGTGCAGCTGATAAGGCCTCAGCTGGAGTATTGTGTCCAGTTCTGGGCACCACTTTTCAGGAAAAGTGGACAAATTGGAGAAAGTCGGAGGAGAGCAACAAAAATGATTAAAGGTCGAGGAAACATGACCTATGAGGGAAGATTGAAAAAATTGGGGGTTTTTTAGTTTAGAGAAGAGAAGACTGAGGGAGGATGATAACAGTTATTATCAGTAAAAGGTTGTTACAAGGAGGAGGGCGACATATTGTTCTCATTATCTTTGGAGGATAGGATAAGAAGCAATATGTTTAAATTGCAGCAAGGGAGGTTTAGGTTGGACATTAGGAAAAACTTCCAACTGTCAGGGTGGTTAAGCACTGGAATAAATTGCCTGGGAAGCTTATGGAATCTCCATCACTGCAGGTTTTTAAGAGCATGTTAGACAAACACCTGTCAGGGATGGTCTAGATTATATATCATGCCTCCAGTGCATCGGACTGGACTAGACTTGAAGACCTCTCAAGGTTCCTTCCAGTCCTATGATTTTATGATTCTATGATTCTAAGGTGCTATGATCCAAAATGTAGACTTATTCCTCCCTGATTTATGTATAAAAACAAAATGACAACCACAGTGACAGAACAAGCACTGTATCTCTCCTCTAAAATGTGCAGATAAATGCATGCCAATGCATTAAAAATAGATGTAATATTTCCCTTAATGTCATGTCCTCATCTATGAAATGAAAAATATACAAAACCAGGGGGAAAAAAACTGATTTAAACAAAACACCTATCACTGGAAATTATACACTATTTCAAGACATGGGCCTGGTAACATCTTGCAGTGACAATTAAATCACTCAAGATAGCCATAGCAGAATACCAAAACACACACACCTAGATGCAGTTTAAATTACTGTAATCTGAGTTGTTTGGGTGTAGTACATTTCAACATTGTAGCATTTTACTTAACATGAGAATAACATTCTGTTAAAATTATTATTGCAAGACCAACTCCTGAGAAGTGCTCAGTACCTGTAGTTCTCACTAAAATAGGTTACTTCAGTGTTCAGCACCTCTAAGAAGTTGATCTATAGTGTTCTGATTTTGAAATGTTCTCATTTGGCCTTTTATTTTCCTTTGGATATATGGATTTCAGACAGGAAAAACATCTTCTGGTTGAACAATTTTAAATGGACTTGACTCCTGTATTAAATATCATCTAAGCTATTACTCCACAAAGCTGTTTCTTGGCAAACGATGTTGCTCTTCTGAACTGGCTCAAAACACTGGAACATTTTACATGGGCAGATGGAACACAAGGCTATTTTGATCACCAAGTGAGACCATGCCGTTGTAATCATAGCCATTCAACAGTGATTTAAGAGCTAAAATTTCCATGCACAGGGGCATAATCTCCCTGTGACATGTGGGATTCTGGCACTTTGGGGAGTTCCACACATGAATAACAACATTTTTATGATACAGTACATTTACATTCAAAATGCTTTACAAACATTAACTAAATCTCCAGAGACCTCAATGGAAGGAAAGTATTATTGTCATCCCCATTTTACAGATGGGGAAATGAAAGACACTGAGATTGATTGATTGATTGATTGATTGATTCTCTCATGGCTATAGAGAGAGTCAGTGTCAGAATCTGGTCTAAAACAAAAACAACGAGGAGTACTTGCGGCACCTTAGAGACTAACAAATTTATTTGTGCATAAGCTTTCATGGGCTAAAACCCACTTCATCAGATGCATAGCGTGGAAAATACAGTAGGCAAGTATATATACACAGTACATGAAAAGATGGGAGTTGCCTTACCAAGTGGTGGGGGGGGTCAGTGATTCAATTAAAGTGGAAGTGGGCTATTCTCAACAGTAGAACACCAAAGGAGGTGTTGAGAATAGCCCACTTCCACTTTAATTGAATTGCCTCGTTAGCACTGACCCCCCACTTGATAAGGCAACTCCCATCTTTTCATGTACTGTGTATATATACTTGCCTACTGTATTTTGGGTGACAGTCAGAATTAAGCAGCAGGCTTACCTGTTGACAACCATCTCCCAACTATGTCAGATGAATAGATATGTAGAAAGCATGTAGAAATTGAAAGCAAAACTGGGGAGTCTTGACATCATGGGAGGAAAATCTGCTGATTCAGTTTGCCAAAATCCATGTGAACCAAAATCAGAAGGTTAAGTACAAACCTAATGTTCTCCTCATATCCTTGCTTCAGTTTGGGTAAATACATTCTGCTTACTTATACAATTATTTGTACAACTGATTCACAGTAATTTTCACTCGATGTGGCTTTCTCTCTTTACACTTCTATAATTTGATATGTAGTATTGCTTTCTTTTGTAAAGCATTGCCATGCTTCATCTCAGACATGGCTGCATTTAAGTAGCGACATGATGAACATATTTTACTGTTAGCATTTTTATAAAGAAAGCAATTGTATTGATGCAACAGTAAAGGTGAATAACCATGTACACAAAAAGTCAGGAAATGCAAATTTAGGGCTGAAAACTCAATATGTTGCTTATACTTTAAAATATGGTCTCACTTTGTATCTTTATAAATCATTTGTCAATTAAAATAATACAAACAGGAATTTCTGACACAACCTTGCATATTGATATAATACAGTACAGGACACACAGGCTTCAGAGATGGTTTGATTTTTTTTTAAAGGATCAGTGAGATCTACAAAGCATTTTTATATTTGAAGAAGGTTGGGGAAGGGAAGAAGTAGGCAGGGAGAAGTTAAAAGATAAAGATCAGTTTACTTATGCTTGAAGTTTGGTCATATCCAAATAAGAAAAGCAGGATTCATTGTGTGAATGGGTTACTAACTTGCATGGAAGGAAAATGAATAGAGTGGTGCAAAATAGTAACAGTGAGTTAGTGAAAGAAGGTGCAGTAAAATGAACTCTGCAGAATAAGACAACCAGAAGCAACAAAATAAAACTGGTAATGAGTTACATGGCAGGCTAAATAAGCAAGTCCCAGAATTGCAAAAGAGCTCCAGCATGGACCGAACAGGAGGTACTGGGTCTGATCACTGTATGGGGAGAAGAATTCGTGCAGGCAGAAATCTGTTCCAAAAGACAAAATGCCAATATATTTGCCAAAATCTCCAAGGGCATGATGGACAGAGGTTACAACAGGGACACACAGCTATGCCACGTGAAAGTTAAGGAGCTGAGGCAAGCCTACCAAAAAACAAAGGATGCAAAAGGTGGCTCTGGGTCAGAGCCCCATACATGCTGGTTCTATGATGAGCTGCATACAATTCGGGGGGGGGGGAGCTACCACTACCCCACCACTGTCCGTGGACACCTGAAAGGGGGGAGTCTCATGCAACAGGGATGAGGATTTTGTGGATGAGGAGGAGGAGGTGGTTGAGGATAGTGCACAGCAGGCAAGCGGAGAATCCCTTCTCCCCGGCAGCCAGGAACTGTTCATCACCCTGGAGCCAATACCCTTCCAACCCTCCCAAGGCGGGCTCCCAGACCATGAAGCCGGAGAAGGCACCTCTGGTGAGTGTACCTTTGTAAATATAATACAGGGTTTAAAAGCAAGCATGTTTAATGATTAGTTTGCCCTGAAGACTTGGGATGCATTCACGGCCAGTATAGCTACTGGAAAAGTCTGTTAACGTGTCTGGGGATGGAGCGGAAATCCTCCAGGGACATCTCCATGAAGCTCTCCTGGAGGTACTCTAAAAGACTTTGCAGGTTTCTGGGGAGGGCAGCCATATTCCGTCCTCCATGGTAGGAGACTTTACCATCCCAAGCCAGTAACAAGTAGTCTGAAATCATTGCAGAACAAAACATTGCAGCGAATGGGCCTGGGCTTCGGTGGCATTCAAACAACATCTTTATCTCTCTGTGTTAGCCTCAGGAGAGTGATATCATTCATGGTCACCTGGTTGAAATACGGGAAATTTGTTTAAGGGGACATTCTGAGGTGCCCGTTTCTGCTGGGCTATTTGCCTTTGGCTGAAAAGAAATCATCCCCACTGTTAGCCACACGGTGTGGGGAGGCCCATTCATGCTGAGCTGTTCACGTTTGGCTGACAGGGATCTTCCCTGATACTAGCCACATGTTGGGGGGGGGGGGGGGGGTTGGAAGCAACCACCCCAGAGAATGGGGGGGGGAGGGGTTGGATTGTGCTGCACATTCACCCTAAAACTGCAGCCCCTCCTTTTAAATGGCCAACCCAACGGGTTTTGCTTGGTATGGGAAAGGAGAGCGCTGCTGTTTGAAACCATTCCCACATGTTATGAAAGTTGAAGATGCTGAAACCCTTTGCTTTACCATGGCTGCCTGCAAGCCGAATTCCGTTGCCCAGCCGAGCATGTGTGATGTCTCACACCAGACCGGAAGACACTCAATATAAGAGGCAAAATGCAACCTTGTACCAAACGCACATGTGCTATGTAATGTGAATCGCTTGACTCGGTGTGAAATAGTCTTCCCTTTGTTCTCTAAAATGTATCTTTTTAAATTCTACTCTCCCTTTTTTCCTCCTGCAGCTGCAAATGTTTCTACACTCCCCTTATGATCTCCATCCCAGAGGCTAGCGCAGATTAGAAGTAGAAAAAAACCCACTTGCGATTACATGTTCTCAGAGCTCATGCAGTCCTCCCACACTGAAAGAGCTCAGCAGAATGCATGGAGGCAAACAATGGCAGAGTCCAGGAAAGAGTTAAATGAACGCGATGAGAGGAGGGAAGAGCCTGCTGAGAGGAGGCAGGATGCAATACTGAGGCTAATGGGGGAGCAAACTGACATGCTCAGGCGTCTGGTGGAGCTGCAGAAAAGGCAGCAGGAGCACAGACTGCCGCTGCAGCCCCTGTATAACCGCCTGCCTTCCTCCCCAAGTTTCATATCCTCCTCACCCAGATGCCCAAGAACGTGGGGGGGGAGGGGTAAAGGCTATGGGCACCCAGCCACTCCACCCCAGAGGATTGCCCAAGCAACAGAAGGCTGGCATTCAATAACTTTTGAACTGTAGTGTGGCCTTGTCCTTCCCTCCTCCCCTCATCCACCACCCCACTCAGTGCTTCCCTCCTCACCCACCCCTCCTGGGCTACCTTGCGAGTTTTCCCCCTATTTGTGTGATGAATTAATAAAGAATGCATGATTTTGAAACAATAATGACTTTATTGCCTCTGAAAGCAGTGATCGAAGGGGGAAGGTCGGTTGGCTTACAGGGAAGTAGAGTCAACCAAGGGGGCGGGTTTTCATCAAGGAGAAACAAAGGCTAGGTCTACACTGGGGGGGGGATCGATTTAAGATACGCAAATTCAGCTACGTGAATAGCGTAGCTGAATTCGACATATCTGAGCCGACTTACCCCGCTGTGAGGACAGTGGCAAATCAACCGCCACGGCTCCCCCATCGATGGTGCTTACTTCTACCTGGGCTGGTGGAGTATGTGCGTTGATTCGGGGATCGATTGTTGCGTCCCGACAAGAGGCGATAATTTGATCCCCGAGAGATCGATTTCTACCCGCCAATCCAGGAGGTTAGTGAAGACAAGCCCAAAGAGAACTGTCACACCATAGCCTGGCCAGTCATGAAACTGGTTTTCAAAGCTTCTCTGAAGCGCAGGGCGCCCAGCTGTGCTCTTCTAATTGCCCTGGTGTCTGGCTGCGCGTAATTGGCCTCCAGACGATTTGCCTCAACCTCCCACTCCGCCATAAACGTCTCCCCCTTACTCTCACAGATATTGCTGCTTGCTGTGTGCTCCACAATAACAATGGGAATATTGGTTTTGCTGAGGTCTAACCTAGTTAGTAAACTGCGCCGGCGAGCTTTTAAACGTCCAAATGCACATTCTGCCACCATTCTGCATTTGCTCACCCTATAGCTGAACTGCTCCTTACTACTGTCCAGGGTGCCTGTGTATGGCTTCATGAGCCATGGCATTAAGGGGTAGGCTGGGTCCCCAAGGATAATTATAGGCATTCAACATCCCCAACGGTAATTTTTTGGTCTGGGAAGTAAGTTCCTTCCTGCAGCTGTTCAAACAGACCAGAGTTCCTGAAGATGTAAGCGTCATGCACCTTTCCTGGCCATCCCACACTGATGTCAGTGAAATGTTCCTTGTGATCCACAAGTGCTTGCAGCACCATTGAAAAGTACCCCTTGCAGTTTACATACTGGCTGCCAAGGTGGTCTGGTCCCAAGATAGGGATATGCGTTCCGTCTATCACCCCACTACAGTTAGAGAACCCCATTGCAGCAAAGGCATCCAATATGACCTGCACATTTCCCAGAGTCACTACCCTTGATAGCAGCAGCTCAGTGATTACGTTGGCTACTTGCATCACAGCAGTCCCCACAGTGGATTTACCCACTCCAAATTGATTCCCGACTGACTAATAGCTGTCTGGTGTTGCAAGCTTCCAGAAGGCTATCGCCACTCACTTCTCAACTGTGAGGGCTGCTCTCATCTTGGTATTCTTGCGCTTCAGGGCAGGGGAAAGCAAGTCACAAAGTTCCATGAAAGTGCCCTTACACATGTGAAAGTTTCGCAGCCACTGGGAATCATCCCAGACCTGCAACACTATGCGGTCCCACCAGTCTGTGCTTGTTTCCCTGGTCCAGAATCGGCATTCCACAGCAGGAATCTGCCCCATTACCACCATGATGTCCAAATTGCCAGGGCCCGTGCTTTGAGAGAAGTCTGTGTCCATGTCCTCATCACTATCATGATTGCGCTGTCATCGTCTCCTCGCCTGCTTTTGCAGGTTCTGCACATACTGCAGGATAATGCATGAGGTGTTTACAATGCTCATGACAGCAGCGGTGAGCTGAGCGGGCTCCGTGCTTGCCGTGGTATGGCGTGAGCAGGAGAGCAGAGTTGCAGCAGAAGCGGTGGATGAGGACGGATGCCACGAGAATAGATATTTATACAGAATGATGAGAGGACCTGCGAGGTGGATTCATGGCACCAGGAGAGCAGGAGAGCAGAGTTGCAGCAGAAGCAGTGGAGGACGATGGTTAGCACCGTGCACGTTTCCTGAGGAAGAACACATGTACCCAGGAGCACATGACAGACAACATGGAGAAATTCGCTATTGAGACAAGAGCAGCAGAGCAGAGTTGCAGCAGAAGCAGTGTATGACGATGGTTAGCAGTCCTTCTTCAGCATCTGCTGACAGCAGCACCCAGGACACAACAGCAGCAGTGTTGGTGAGCTAAGCTGAGCTGAGCGGGCTGCATGCTTGCCATGGTATGGCGTCTGCACAGAAAAAAGGCGCGAAACGATTGTCTGCCTTTGCTTTCACGGAGGGAGGGGCAATTGATGACATGTACCCAAACCCACCTTCGACAATGTTTTGCCCCATTAGGCATTGGGAACTCAACCCAGAATTCCAATGGGCAACAGAGACCGCGGGAACTGTGGGATAGCTACCCACAGTGCAACGCTCTGAAAGTCGATGCTAGCCATGGTACTGTGGACGCACTCCACCGACTTAATGTGCTTAGTGGGGACACACATGATCGACTGTATAAAATCGCTTCCTAAAAATCGACTTCTATAAATTGGACCTAATTTCGTAGTGTAGACACACCGCTAGGAAGTAAAGGCATATTCCTAGCCATTGAAAGAGTTCTAAAGTGTGCAAACGTCAAAGAAAGCTAGATGCACTGAAGACTCTCTTTTACTGGTGAGCTGCTGTTGCTGCTACTTGTAGGAAGAGCAGCAGATTTGAGCATTCAAAGGATATGGGGATTTATACAATTTGCCTCCAGAAGTATATGGATTCATGAATCATAGAATCATAAAATATCAGGGTTGGAATGGACCTCAGGAGGTCATCTAGTCCAACTCCCTGCTCAAAACAGGACCAATCCCCAACTAAATCATCCCAGCCAGGGCTTTGTCAAGCCTGACCTTAAAAACCTCTAAGGAAGGAGATTCTACCACTTCCCTAGGTAATCCATTCCAGTGCTTCACCACCCTTCTAGTGAAAAAGGTTTTCCTAATATCCAACCTAAACCTCCCCCACTGCAACTTGAGACCATTACTCCTTGTTCTGTCATCTGCTACCACTGAGAACAGTCTAGATCCATCCTCTTTGGAACCCCCTTTCAGGTAGTTGAAAGCAGCTATCAAATCCCCCCTCATTCTTCTCTTCTGCAGACTAAACAATCCCAGTTCCCTCAGGCTCTCCTCAGAAGTCATGTGCTCCAGCCCCCTAATAATTTTTGTTGCCCTCCGCTGGACTCTTTCCAATTTTTCCACATCCGTCTTGTAGTGTGGGGCCCAAAACTGGACATAGTACTCCAGATGAGGCCTCACCAATATCGAATAGAGGGGAATGATCACATCCCTCGATCTGCTGGCAATGCCCCTACTTATATAGCCCAAAATGCCGTTAGCTTTCTTGGCAACAAGGGCACACTGTTGACTCATATCCAGCTTCTCGTCCACTGTAACCCCTAGGTCCTTTTCTGCAGAACTGCTGCCTAGCCATTCGGTCCCTAGTCTGTAGCAGAGCATGGGATTCTTCCATCCTAAGTGCAGGACTCTGCACTTGTCCTTGTTGAACCTCATCATATTTCTTTTGGCCCAATCCTCTAATTTGTCTAGGTCCCTCTGTACCCTATTCCTACCCTCCAGGGTATCTACCACTCCTCCCAGTTTAGAGACGTGTGACTTTGTGGTTGAGGTAGTAGACTGGATCCAGGTGCAATTCCTGGCTTTGCTACAGAGGTCTGTTGTGATCTTGGGCAAATCACTTCATCTCTATAGATCAGGGCCTGGAGTCAATATCACATCCCAGGAGCTCAGTGTAGATACATTCATTAATATCTGTGAAGCATTTGGATATGATGGTGATGGTAGTCATAAATAGAAAGGTTCATAGGCTGAGACCTTGAGCACAATTTACACCACCAAGGAAAGCATTGTTTGAGTCTAAAAACAATCCCAAGAAGAGCTATGTAAAATATAATCCATATTTGGAGCCTGGAAGGCATGCAAACAAACAACATTTTCCTGTCCTATTCACCCACATAGTAGTAATTCTGCTTGCTTCTGTATGTATACGGAATGTGCAAATTAAGACACAAAAGAAAACACTTAATTCTTCTCAAAACTCCTTTCATGTCTTCTAGCAAGGAGTTCTCCCCTGTCACTGAGCCTGTCTGTATACCAGTCTATTCCCAAATGCCAAGCTCCCTTCAAGCAAACTCCAGAAACTCAAAGAAGCCTTTTATCTCACCTGTACTGCAGTCTCTTGCATTGAAAACTTCCCTTCCACCAGCCCCTAATGAATGCAGTTCTCACTTAGTAGGCTTTTGCAGATCAGCTTTCAGGTAAAAGTCTTTATTTTCCCTGCTCTCTATGGACGTGTTCCTACTACCACAGAAGTCAATGATAAACTTCCCATTGACTTCAGTGATGTTGGTATTATATGGACATAGTTGTGTGCTCACTCCCTACGTTTGCACGGATACATTAGAGATACAGTAACTCCTCACTTAAAATCATCCCGGTTAACGTTGTTTCATTGTTACGTTGCTGATCAATTAGGGAACATGCTCATTTAAAGTTGTGCGACGCTCCTTTATAACGTCGTTTGGCAGCTGCCTGCTTTGTCCACTGCTTGCATGAAGAGCAGCCCGTTGCAGCTAGCTGGTGGGGGCTTGGAACCAGGGTGGACCTGCAGCCTCCCCATCAGCTCCCCCTGTCAGCTCCCTGCTCCCCTAAGTTCCCTATGCTGCAGCCGCCCAGCAGGCTATCAATTGCAGCTGTCCCTCCCCTCACTGCCATGTGCTGCTCCTGCTCTCTGCCTTGGAGCTGATTCCAGACACTCCTGCTTACTGTACAGAGGGGGAAGGGGGGGGGCTAATGTCAGGGTGTCCCCCTCCCCCCTGCTCCTGCACCCCGCTTAGCCCTTCTCCATATAGAGCAGGGAGGGGAGAGGGACAGAGAGAGACATAGAGAGCTTGGGGCAGCAGCTGCTGTCTCAACTTCCTGATCCACTTAAAAAGACAATGCACTTAAGAATGGGTCAGCTTACTTAAAGGGGCAGTGTGCATCTCTCTCTCTCTCTCTCCCACACACAAGGTGTGTGTCTGTCTCTGTCTGCTATGCTGTCTCCCCTCCCTCGTGTTCATGCTGCCTTGTGTGAGAGGCTACATTAACAACAATGTGTTAACCCTTGAGGGCTCAGCTGAATGCTAGTTCATCACTTAGCAGCAAGGCATTCCCTGGGAAATATCCCTCCCTCTTCCACCTTCTAACTTCACCACCTCATCCAAGCTTCACAATCATCATAGCTGCGAACAGTATTAAATTGTTTGTTTAAAACATATACTGTGTGTATATCTATATAATATATAGTTTTTTGTCTGGTGAAAAACATTTCCCTGGAACCTAACCCCCCATATTTACATTAATTCTTATGGGGAAATTGGATTCGCTTAACATCGTTTTGCTTAAAGTCTCATTTTTCAGGAACATAACTACAATGTTAAACGTGGAGTTACTATACCAGGATCTCCATTCCCCATTTAAATATTTTGCAAGTTGTTTACAGTGGATCACTACAATGTTGGTTATCATTGGTTCTGCCTTTCCTTTCTTGCATTAGATATTTTCAAGTCTACTAGTAAATGTCTTCTACCTGTGTGCAGTATTTTGTGTCTTTAAATAGTAAACCATAAGAGTACTTATCCAGATATTGAAAGCCCTGACATTACTGATGGTATTTTCCTGTTTTTTTCCCAAAACATGTTTGAGCAATTTTTAGAGACTGCAGTTTGTCTTCTAGATGAAATGTGTCTATCAGCTCCATACAGGGACTAGCTACATATCCTATGGTGCATACAAAAAATGACAGCTTTTTTTTTCTTTTGCTCGCATCCAAATTAAGCACCGAAACTCTAAAATAAGCAACTCATTAGAAAAACTCAATTACATTTCTACAGATTATAAATTTGACATAATAAGTGGATTCTGCAGATGCATATCTACTTATAATATTCTTATGGCAGGTTTCACCAGGTGGTGCTGTTCCACATAGGCTTCAAAGTTTATTTTCCCTTTGGGCTTGTCTACACAGCATGTTTTGCTCGACAAGCAAGGGTGCAAGCCTGCAGTGCACCAGCTTGCTGCAAAGTAATGTCCCATATGGACACTGCTACTGCACACTAAAGGTCTCGGAGTGTGCCTTAGCTCACTGTGATTTCAGGTAGTAGCATGCCAAGCAGTACTCCAGAACTTTCACTGCACTGTAGCAGTGTCCACATGGGATGTGATTAGGGTGACCGGACATTAAGTGTGAAAAACTGGGACGCGGGTGCGGGGGTAATAGGAGCCTATATAAGAAAAAGACCCAAAAATCGGGTCTGTCCCTATAAAATCAGGACATCTGGTCACCCTAGATGTGACTATGTGGCACAGTTTGTGACTAGATTCACACTCTAACTCGCTGTGCAGTAATATGCAGTGTAGGCAAGCCCTTCATGTGTGAACAAGTTCTGATGCTTGGGAACCACCTGCTGGGGTGGTGTTATCTTTGGATTTTACAAAGGTGCATGTAGAGTTAGCTTTGGAAGAAAGAGCTGTGTAAAGCGCAAGAAGGTTTGTTCTTTCCCTTGGGCTATGATTAGAGTCAATTCTTAAGTCAGTCATTTGTTGAGAACCAGGCTTTGGTGTTGGCCTGAAATTCCTAGAAGAAAGGATTGGCCGGCATGCTGTCTGACCATCTTATTTCAGGATTCATGTATGTAAATAAAGGAGGTTACACTTACACCCAGACTTTGCATTACCGATTTCTCCCTCATTGGGAAGCCAATCTGTAAAGCTTTGGACATCTGCTACTGTGTGGCAGGGAGGAGAAACTGGTGTCAGAAGAAGAGGAAATAGTATAATTAATTAACATAGCTCCATAATATGTAACTGTTTATATTTTGTATCTATTATGCAGCATGTTTAATATATATTCATACATACTTACGATGTGTAGCATTAGGATCAATCTTTATTCCAACATGTGGCAAAATCAAGCCTGAATTGTACATTAAAATAATGGCTTCGTAGATATCATTTTGGATCCAAAAGACTCAAAATGTGACATTTTCTTTTACAATTAATTTTATAACAATTGAAGGAAATAAAATGCAAACACATAGTCATGTCCACTTTTGTATATAAAAATTGTGTCACTACTCAAATACATTGGTCATCTTTCACCTGAAACTTACCATGTGAAAAATGTTTTAGGGCACAGGAAATGGTATAATCAGAACTAGCAGAACATGCTAAGTCAACTGTCATATTATTTACCAAGTTGTGGCAGTGTTTTGTGCCATACCACTGCTATCAGGATCCTGGGGAAAGGTAGGTGAAACTAGTGGGAGGAGCTTGGTAGGGAAGAAAAACTTTCAGGATTCAGAGTCAGTATCAGGGTCATTGGTCAGGCCAAAGGGCAGAGCTGGAGACAGGCCAGGCATGGTCAATACAAGGTATCGGGGTCCATGTGGGTATTTCAGGGTTCAAACAGGAGTCAAAGTACAAGTCAGAGCCAAGGTCAATAGTGAGAGTTCAGGAACGGGTACAGGGTGGTTGTGGCAGTTAGCTAGTGATCTGTGTTATTGCCTGGACACATCTGGAATGCCCCTTGGGTTAATATAGGTCAGGGAGCCAATTAGGCACCTTGAAGCTGCTGTCTGTAGGTAGGTCCCTGAGGTGGGACTTCCTGTGGTCTGTGCCTGCAGCAGGTAACAGGTAAGGGAGTGAGATCTGGTTATAGCTGCTGCTGGGTGGTAGTGTGGAGGTGTTTGCTCCCTGAGAATTCTGCTGGTTTTGATTTGAGACTTGCTGGGCCTTTATTACTCTCTGCTCTAGGGCTTTGCCTGGGTGAGCTGTGTGGAAGCCTGCCATGAGGTCAAGGGCATGGACCTGGGAAACTGGATCCTAGGTTTGCTCTTCTGGGCCACAGCCCTCCCAGTTCACAAGGTAGCAGAGGGACCCCTGTTCAATTTTTGAGTCCAGCATCTCATGGGCCCCGTACTCATTGTGACCCAGGAACTGCACTGTGAGGGAAGGTGGGAGGTGTAGTGTTTGATGTGGAAAGGGGTTGGTGATGTATAGCTTCAATAGAGAAACATGAAACACCTGGAAGGATCTGGGTAGTTGGAGCTGAATGGTTACTGGGTTGATCAGCTAGCTGGTCGGGTATGGGCTTAGGTATTGCTGGCTTAGTTTGCAACAGGGTCAGTCTGTGTGGCGGTGTTGTGCAGAAAGCCCCACCTCCTGTCCCACAGCAAATGGTGGGCCTTCTAGATGCTGAGGGTCTGCATGTCGGTTGTAATCCTTCTTGGTATTTTCAAGATGTGTTTTAAGTTCCTCTTTGGCCTCATGGATTTGATGGACCCAGTCAGAAGCTACACGGTTTGCTGAGGTGGTGGGTACAGTCGGGTGGAGATGGAGGTGGAACTTGAAGTGCCTGGTGGAGACATGGACAATGTTGTTATAGGTGAACTCTGCTTAGGACAAGAGAGTTGGACATTATTCTGGTGGTAATTCATAAAGCATCTCAAGTATTGCTCTATAACCTGATTAACTGTCTCATACTGGCTATCCATTTGTGAATGGTAAATGGAGGATTTATAAGCATGGTCTCCAAGCAATTGTAGAGTTTTGGGCCAAAACCCTGATATGAATTGTGGCCTGTGGTCAGATGTGATCTGTTCAGGGAGTCCATGGAAACAGATGATGTGTCATCAGGAGCTGGGCTATTTCTTCTGTGGAGATGCATGATGGAGCCGGCAAAGTGAGCCGTTTTAGTTAGTTGATCTACCACTGTGAGGATGGCTGTGTGCCTGTCAGATACAGGGAGCTCACTATAAAATGTAGAGTAAATGCTGCCCAGGGTTTAGATCAGGGGTTCTCAAACTGGTGGCCAGGACCCCTCTCGCGAGGTTATTACATGGGGGGGTCATGAGCTGTCAGCCTCCACCCCAAACCTCGCTTCGCCTCCAGCATTTATAATGGTGTTAAATATATTAAAAAGTGTTTTGAAAGTATAAGGGGGGGGGTCACACTCAGACCTGCTGTGTGAAAGGGGTCACCAATACAAAAGTCTGAGAACCTCTGGGTTTAGACCATCTTTCTGCAGGCATTAAGATGTCAAGGAGTTTTGTGTGTGGCTTCTTGGTGTGAGCGCATAGGTCACAGAAGTCAGCGTAGCTGTGGACTGTTGCACACATCCAGGGCCACCAGAAGAAGTGGGCAACCAAGTGATAAGTCTTGAGGTACTCAAAGTGCCTGGCTAATGGAGCATCATGACACAGCCATAGCGCCTCCCTTTAGGGGTATCCTAGTGGAATGTATATGTTGCACTTGACGTAGAGCAAGCCATCTTGTACCTTGTGTTGTCCCTTGCTTACTGCCTTAAAGTCCCTGGGAAGTAACACCTCCTTCCCAGCAGAATGGATTAGGGAAAGAAGTCTTGGGGAATGGCAGCATTCACAAAGTTACAGGGCTTGAGGTTGTATGGAAGCTCTATGCGGGAGTGACCATGGTCAGGGAGGTATTCCCATTTCAGGACAGAGCATCGGCTGCCTTGTTCTGGGGTCCTGGGTGATAGGTAATGGTAAAATCAAAGTGTGTGAAGAACAGGACCCATCAAAACAGTCTTTGTCAGTGCCTTTACCTTATGAAGGTATTCCAAGTTGTTATGGTCATGAATGTATGGGTGTTTTGGCACCATCGAGGTTATGGCACCGTTCCCCAAAGGTGGCTTTGATTGCTAAAAGTTCCAATCTAAAACTTCATAATTTTGTTCTGCTGGTGTGAGTTTCTGAGAATAGTAGGCACAAGGGAACAGGTGATGTTGGGGGCCATATCTTTGGGAAAGTGTTGCTCCGATTGCAACATGGGCTGCATTGGTCTTGATGATGAAGGCCTGCATTGTAACACATACATAAACACAGGGTTCCATCTTTATTTTTAACATAAAGAACTGGAGCCCTAGCAGGGGAGGTGGAGGGACAGATAAATCCCTTGGCCAGATTCTCCTGGAGATAGGATTACAAAGCGGCCAGCTCTAGGTCTGACATGGTATAGGTGCAGCTGAAAGATGAGGTGGTAGGGCACCCACATTCTTTTTCTCAAAAACAACCATGTAGTCATGGTACTTGGCGGGAAGAACAGGAACTTGTTTTGATGGGGGTTCCAGATGGAGTACAGCCTGGGCCTACAGGCTCTTTGATGGCATCCTGGACTCAGGCTGGAGGGATGTATCTTGAAGCCAAGTTTCGTCTGATGGTGCACACAGGCAAACTTACTGACAGAATTCAGAGTAGAAACTAATTTTCTGTTCACGCCAAAGGACATGCAGGTTGTGAGTGGCCAGCCATGAGATGCCGAGAATTATGGGGGAGTGTGGCAGGTGGATCACTCTGAACTGTAGGATCTCTCTTTAGTTCTGGATAACAACTTCTATTAGTACTGTTCCTAGTGTTACTGGGCCTGAAGACAGGAGTGAGCCACCTATAGTCTCTATGAGGTCAGCAGCCATTTTTTTGCTGTAGCGGGATGCCCAAGGCTTGTGCCACATTGGTGTCTATGAAATTGTCCACAACACCAGAGTCACAAATGCTCTCGGCAGGGTATTTGTTGTGGTTTCACTGGGATGTCCTGGCAAACCTCGTCTTGTAAGTGCAATGGAGAGTCACTGTACCTTGGACGTGCTTCAGTAAGAAGTGCGGGGGGGGGGGCAGAGATGGATATCCCAGGGTCTGCCCAAGCTGGTCTCCCTTACTGGGCATGGACTCGGTCATTTTCCGACTTTTTCTGTGAGAGAGTCTGTGACATGCAGCTGATGAACTGTGTCAGATTCTCCACAGTAGAAACACAAGCCATGGTGTCAGCAACACTCCCTCTCCTTGGAGATCACGTCATGACAGACCATGTTGAATTGCATTGCTTCTGGGACTAAGCTGGAGGTGGGTACTGGGGAACATTGGCTAGATGGTGGCGCAGCCCCCCCCCCTTTGCTTCATTTGTGCATCCTGTTGTCAAAGCATATAGTGAGATCGATGACGATGCAAAGGCGGGTCACAGTTTCCATGTGGGTAATTCATCTTTGATTACTTCATGTGTTCCCCACTAGACTGGTAGATCTGAGCTGTTTCATTCCACTCTGTATTAAGGTGAGTCACCTAAATTGGGCTGTGAAGGAGGTGGTTGGTCCCTGGCCTTGCTGTAGTTTTTCAGGGCTGCTTTGGCTGAATGAACATGGTGGGGCTCATTGAGAAGGCCTGGAGGAAGGAGTCCCAGTTCAACAGTGTCAGATTCTGTTGTTCCATTAGTGGCAAAGCACAATCCAGAGCCTCTCCTGTCAGGAGACTGATTATGTGTCCTACTTTGGCCTGGTCAGTGGGGTAGAAATGTAGGGGAAAAACTACAAGTTTCATTGTGTTTAGGCACTTTGCCATTTTGTTTGTAAGGAGTTGTTGTTTGTCCACCATGTTGGTGACCTTCTTCTTGAGACAATTGTCGCTTTTTTCTCTCTAAGGTGGGAAAGAGCAAGGGTCACATGGCCTGTGTTCTGCCTAGTAACAGGAGAGCATAAAAGACTGCTGCACCTAGGGTGACCAGACAGCAAATGTGAAAAATCGGGACAGTGGGTGGGGGATAATAGGAGCCTATGTAAGAAAAAGACCCCAAAACCAGGACTGTCCCTATAAAATTGGGACATCTGGTCACCCTAGCTGCACCCGAGAGGACAGGCTGTCTTTCCTGGTGGCAGCGCAGTACATGTCCTAGTCAAGACTTTGAGGAATCTACACAAGACCACAGAAGAAGATCCAAACTCCATAGTTCCAGGTATCAGTTCCTGATTGATTCCTACCTTACCAGTATCCTGAACTCCTGTGTCCTCACCTTGCTGTCCTGATGTATTCCATCCATGATGTCCTCTGTCTTGGGTCCATTCCTCTGAACCTGGTGTTGTATGCTGTGTACGTCTGTACCTTACCTGTAGCAAATTCCCGTTATCCTTATAGGTTTGGCACCTTGACTTTATGTCAGTTTGTTGTGTCAACCTGGACCTGTATGCCCTTTGTGTATTGTTTTGCTGGGCGTCCTATAAATTATTGTTTTTCGTTTGAGTCCCTGTTTAATAAACCAGTTTGCTTTATAGTTAATCCTGTCCTTAGCTTTCTCTCCATTGATAGATGCGGTTTGGGGGAACAAGTCTGCTGAATGGGGACTCTGAGGTGTAGAACCTAGAGCACATCCAGTTAACCATAGGTAAGATCTGAGTTCCTGGTTAACAGAACTGGGAGAGAAACAGCAGGCAACATAGATTGAGGGAAACCCCTAAATATTTGGCAATGCCATGGGAGGGGGACTGTTAGCCTGCGGTATGGGTGCATAGTCACAGCACATGCCTGGAGCATGTTGTTCTCATCTCGCAATCGGGCAACCTGCTCTTGCAGTGTCTGGGTCTCGGTAGCATACTGTGCTTGTTGGGGCCATAACACAGTGTTTTCCTCAAGTAGCTGGATGGTCTACACATGCAGGGCCTGGTTCTTAGGTGAGAGATGCACCACTTGGGCCCACAACATGGAAAGTTCCTCCTTGGGGCTGGCAAGCTGTTCCAGCATGCCTTTTGGGACATACTTGGTAGGAGTACCCCACTGCCTCCATGACCCAAAGGGCCAGCCTTCTCACAGGTTAGAGTGGTCCAGACAAACTGTCAGGATCCCAGGTGAAGATAAGTGGGACTTGTGGCAGGATCAACTGCCGGAGTTTGGAAACAATATTAGGGTCTACAGTCAAGCTAAGGGTCAGGCCGAAGGCACAGAGGAGACAGGTTGGGGGTCAGGCTGAGGATCAATACTAGGTATCATGCTCCATGTGAGTGTTCTGGGGTTCAAGCGAGAGTCAAGGTCCAAGTCAGAGCCCAGGTCAATACCAGGAGTTCAGGAACAAAGAATACAGGGAGGTCATGGCAGTTAGTGATCCATGTTATCTGGATGCTTACTGGAATGCCCTTTGGGTTTATATAGGGTAGGGAGCCATTTAGGTGCCATGAGGCTGCTGTCTGTCGAACCCCTGGAAGAGGTGGGACTTCATATGGTCTGTGCCTGTAGTGGGTCATGGGTAAGGGAGTGAGAGTTAGTTGTCGCTGATACTGAGTGGCAGCGTGGTGATGTTTGTTGCTTAGCATTTTCCCAGGTTTGAGACTTGCTGGGCCTTACAACTGCTGAAAATACATATTGCTAATTAAACAGGTATTAATAGCTTTATAGGTTGCCCTGTCCCATTCTGTGGCAAGAACTGAATGTATGGGGGAGAGACCTCTTCTGCACACCTTTACAATGTGCACTTAAGAGGCTCAGCCTAAACCCTGTCCACAAGCAAACAAGGTGCTGTGTTATATTTAGCTATCATGTAATTTAAGATTCTGCAGCAAATATAGCCACCTAGCTGCACAGGGAAACTGATTAAAAATGAAACTTCTCCCATAAACATCAATTCAGTGTTGATGCATACTGCCTTGAGCAGGCATCCACTGTACAGCATAAATCCTGGGGCTATATTTCATCTCTGTAACCTTTCAATAAGCAGAATAGCAATGAAAGAGGAAAAGCACACGATGCCAGAAAAGCAGCATATATTGTATTTCATTATTCCTCATTAGGACTTACTTATATATCAACAATTCTGCAGCATGCTCACTTTAGATAGTACAGATACTAGTTTGTTTGTTTTTCAGTAGAAGTACAGCATATGCTTCATGAATCCATAACAGATGCTACAGTTTGTCAAGCCACATCAGTAGTCAGTGACCTCATCCTTTGTTTCATGTACACTTGATGCATCTCCATTTCAGGAAGGAATGGTAAGGCATAGGAGCTTGCAACATAATATCCCAGCATGGTTTTCAGAACTAAAATCCTAAAAAACAATGGTATAAAAGCCGTTGTAGAATCCAACAAGCAGTAACTTTAAAAATGTGGCTGCCAGTTTCAGGCCCCACGTGGGTAGCTCTGTATGTTTCTTGGCAATACAAAATACACCATTTAAAGCTGTAATGGTATCAATTTTATTGCACAGAGACCACTCCTTCTCAGACAATAATCCCTTGCTAGTATCTAATGCATGTGTTAATCCTAGTTGATTTCTGAATGGCTCTAATGGGTTTCAGTCCTTTAAAAAGATTTAGCCACTGCACAAATTTAACATTTCATCCTTCTACGGGTATATGTATGACAACTTTTCCACTTCTGCAAGAATGTTTATTTTACTATTTCTTTTGATTTACAGAGGTGGGTACGGGAGTATGGCATTCAGACTGGCAGACATAAAAGTAGCAGTAAGATATGCTCTTTAGATTTTGCCCTTATAAAAAAAAGAACAGGAGAAAAAAATACTATCTGTATCTAATCTGCAGCAGATGTAATTCACAACTGTGCAGAGGGCTGTTTCAGCCCTCAGCACAAGACCCAGGCACCACTTGAGACCCAGTGAAGCCCAGAGGGAATTGGGATCCAAATACTAGGAACCCCAAATCCAAATACCAGCCTTTCCATATGTTCCTAGTGGGCACAGTAAATATGACATGATGGAGTCCCAGCATAGGAGATACAAAATATCTCTTCTGTTTGTGATGTTTGATGGTTTTGTGTAAATATTCCAAGTACAATGTGGAAGAACCTTTCAGCATAACTGTTAAGATATTGCAATTTCAGCAGATACATACAAGTACTTCTGTTAATCCCATTTCAAAGCAGAATCAGAGTACCTTCAGGGAAGATAAATACTAGGGAGCCATTTTGCATTTGTAACCTATATTGAGCTTCCTTAAACTAAAGACATGTTTCAATATAATTCCAGGTGTGTTTAGATATATCTGAATCCTGAGGATGGCCCAGGTTCAGAAAGTAGGAGAAATTCCAAGGAAGTCAATGGGAGATGCTTTCACTTACCATAGGGCTGAATTAGCTTCTAAGGGCTGGTCCACACTAAGCTCCCAGTTCGAACTAAGATATACAACTTCAGCTATGTGAATAACGTAGCTGAAGTCAAAGTATCTTAGTTCAAACTTAAAGGTACTTACTGCGGGTCCACATGCAGCAGGCAGGCTCCCCCGTCGACTCCGCCTACTCCTCTCATGGAGCAGGATTACCGGCGTCGACGGCGAGCACTTCCGGGATCGATTGCTTGCCGCCGAACCAACGCGTAAGTATAGACATACCCTAAGTATTGAAGCTACCATCCACTATCAGGCCCAGATCCAGCTGTGAACATGTGATAATTATTGAACACTGTGCAGCTCTGATCACATAAAGACACTTAAAGAATTGAAAACTAACTGCATGGTTTTACCATAAAGCATATACTGCTCTTGATCTGCTATACAAATTCTATGTATACATTATTTGTTAAGGACAGTCATGCACAAAATTATGACCATCTCTGGCCTTGTTCTTTCTTGACCTCTCTAGGCTATCACAGTGCCAGTTACCACTTTGGGGTTGGTACAAAGAATGCACTGTACTGTAAATGCTGAGAGGGGGAGGTGAATTTTCTTCAGAAAAAAAGTAAACTAAAGTCCATTCTGACCATTGAAAGGTCTGTTCCAATGACACTTTTCAAAAAGAGTGAGAGAGAACTCCCAAGCCATAGCTAACATTTCCTCGTAATAAAACTATATCAAAAGATATCTGTTAGCAGCCGCTGGGCACATAATGGATACTTTAATTACACAGCCACTGCACTATCAACACATAGATCATCCTTTAAAAATAATTGTATTTACCTTAGAAGTAAAATTAGTATGGTTATCCATTCAGAATAAACACTGCATTCATAAAATGCCGTAAATTACATGGAACAGACATAAAACATCATTGCATTGTATTAATGCTTATCTTATAGGTAGTGGCAACGTTAGTTCCATTATGATCCTGTTTTCAGTTGCTTATAACTTTGCCAAACAAACAATTTCAGCTGAAATTTTCCATGCTGGGATCTGACTGAAGCTGAACCTTGGGGGAAAGTTTCAGCTAAAATGGCTCAGCTATTTCAGTGAAAGAGGTTAGGGAAAATGCTTGGTGGTGGTTGTTGTTTTTTGTTTGTTTGGTTGGTTGGTTTGTTTTTTGGGTTTTTTTTTTTTTTTTTTGCCCATGTTAAAAGAATTCTTACAACTGTTTTCTTGAGAAGATCAAATGCCTTCATAATTTGGAGTAGAGACTTGAAATTTGATGGCAGGTGGGAATAGAGGGGAAGGTGTCTCCTTAGCATGAAGGATGTGCCTTTTGCTATTGCTGTTAAAAATCATCCAGATTTGGTCAAGTCTGTTTGTACATACTCCAGCAGAGACTTGTTAGAATTTGGCAGTTCAGTTCTCTGAAGTTCCTATTTGTGTTGAACATGCTTCTTCCCCTCATCTCCTACATGCTGACCAGACTGTGCATGCTTGACTTTGCAAACTTAATGTTCTTTTAACATAGTTTTTATGTAATTGATATAGAACATAAAACAAGTGATATGGCTGATACAAGAGATCCCAACCCTATTGTATCACCAGTTTGGTAGCGGATATCTGTAGCAGAAAAAACAATTATACTATAAATAAGTCTCTTTCCAGAGATCTGAAGTTTTTCCATTTTCTGTGTAACTGTATTTGGTTTTCAAAATCTCCTATTTGCTATTTTCTGAGTATTTGGAGAGAGGGAGAGAGATGAATTGGAGGAGGATAGTGTGGAATAGCTGCCATTTTAGGGAAGTCTGTGATTTTAGCTTTTGGATATTTGTCTAACTGATTACTGTATCACTTTTATTGTTGAAATCTGTACATGTGCTTAGAGTCCTGGATGGGTGGATTTAAAGCAAATTAAAACAGAGAAAATTAGTGCCTGACCTAAGGCAATATTGTAGTCAGTGTTGCCAATTCTTAGGTTTTAAATGATATTCTTGGAATATTTGGTGTTCTTCTTAAAGCCCCAGCTCCACGAGTCATGTGATTTTCATGAGAATCTCATAAAAGTACCAAGCCCTCATAGTTGCAGAGAAAAGCTGGAAAACATGAGCGCTAAAAGCTCCAAAATAAGAAGTCAAAAACTTTATTTAGTTAAACCTACCTCATAATATTTAAGCCAGTCTCATGATTTTTAAATGCTTGGGGTTGGCAGTAGTGTGTAGCACTTGGGTATTGGGTGGGACAGGCGGAGTCATTAGTGTTCCATAGCTGAATATTCTTGGACTGCTTAAGCAAAAGGTTGCAGCCATCCCAAGCAAAAGATCTAACAGAATAAATATAAATCTTAAATCCATGAGTTGTCTTCTGTTTTTTATCGCTTTGTTAATTTTTGTCCAATTACTTGTTTTTTACTATAAAATTTGCCACAGTGCAAGTAAAATATTCCAGCCTGACTGTGTTAGCATGCCATACTTCCACCTAATCCTATCAAAACATCTTCTCAGACTATAATAAATAACATGGATTCTTTCTAAAGGATTAAAAGTAGAACTATTCAGAAATTTGCTGATGAAAGCGGGTTGGGTTTGACTAACTTTTGTCAAATCACAGTCAGAGTTCTGATTTGGAACGAAACCAAATTTCAAAACATCAGTATCTCATGAACCAGAAATCCTGCATTTTGGCCTGCTCTAGTTAAGAGGTTATTGCCAAAATTTTGCACAAGTCATACTAAAGCCATAATATAACTAAGGCCAGTTTTACTCTACTAAGGATGATTAATGCTATGAAATATGAAATGTTATTCAATCTCAGTCAGGATTTACATTTGAAAATTAGTACAATTAATATCATTTTATAAAATTTGGATCTATTAGTGGAGAAGGAACCAGGTCTCTTACACATGAAGCCCTGATGAGGACTGCCACGGAAGGAAAAATGCACTTGTGAAATAAAATTCCACCATGTTAGTTGAGAATGAAATCCACCCCACTCAGACAAAGCTTAAGTAAAACTGTCTGTGAATGAAGTATGCCATGTGTTGGCCCCCTTACAATGGGTGAACATTACCTGGAGGAAATATAAAGGAAATTTTACCTACAATCCCACACACAGCACTGAAAACTGATTAATTGTGCATTATTGGGTGGTTATTTTTATAGGTGCAAAAATCAGTCTTCTTATTTTTTTTGACATCAATAAAATGCCCTTTTCAATTGTCTCTTAGTATACATACAGTAATGAAGCACAGTGAGGCCTCGACCTTGCATACCCTTTCTTTGAAATCAGTGGGACTCTCATGATGGTAAAGTTAAGCAGGACCATAACTGTTTGCAGGACTGGGTGGCCATATACATACTAAGTACTCTTTTTACTGAGAAGAACAATATTTAGGTGTTCACACATTATTCTGTATTGAAAGATTTTGAGTATTGCATGATAATGTTTATAACAATGATACAGAAAAGAGAATTCCCGTGGTAGGTTATTGATCATCAATTGATTTATGCAATACAAGACCAATGCAATTTGAACTAATAAGAAATTTCTAAGTATCATTATCTGTAATAAATGCAACTTGCATTAGTTAAAACTTAGATTCTTGCCGAGATATACAACAGAAAATGCATTTGTTAGTATGTCTAAATTTTCTATATTTTATAAATACTTTCCATCATTTTCATAAATTCATTCTTCACAACAGAAACATGAGAAGTCTCATTAGAAATATTTACCAGGTTAGGTCTTTACCATTAGCCGAGTAATGCTTTCACAATATGTTGTAGATAGGACGTATCAAACAGATCAACATATACAACGTAGGAATATATGGTAGTGTTACTTGAACACATTAGGATCAATAAGACTTCTTGGCTCAATGAGGAAAGAGTCAAAAGTAATGTGTAGTAAAGTATATAGATTTTTAGAAATCAATGACCAAGAACTCAATAAATATGAGTACCTGATATGAATGGACATTGGTCTGGTCTAAACTTACTGCATTATTAAATGGGACTGTTTATTTCTCTTCTAAATTTTTTAAGCTTGGTCTGTATCATCCTCCACAGATCCATGTGTGTAGGGAAGGCTCTATGTGCAACTAACACCAATTCTGCAGGGAAAGGGTTGGGGCTCAGCTACCTCTGTGGCATCATTTGCCCAATTTTGGGCCCCATGAGGGCTCTCTGAGGGACCTAGAGTCTGCATGGTAGTAGGGGATGGTGGCCCAGAAGATAGGAGTGGTTGGGTTGGAAAAGGTAGTGGGGGGGGTGGGGCGAGCAGAGTGGTGTGCTAATATGTGCACTCTCCCCTTCTGGCTCCAAGAATATGGTAGAAGAGAAGACAAACAGTCTGAGATTGCATTATTGTCTCTACAGAGCATGCCTCTTGGAGACTGCACTGACCGCAGGGTGTCCTTAGTAGTTCTGCTTAACAGTACAGTGCTAAAAGAAAGAACCAGAGGCACCATACAGATACCCCTGGCATCTCACAGATGGTGGGGGTGAGGGTGAGGAAGCTGTCAGGTATAGGAGGCAGGTTTTCCTACAGGGAAGCAAATCATACCCAACGACTGGACACTGTGGGAAAATCTCTGTGAGGGGATCCATGTGATATTTCCTCCCCAGGAATCCCCTTCCATAGCAGAAAATGATCCGGAGCCCTGTGTGGATACTGCTATTTGATTTCATTAATTTGTGAATATGTCCTAGATATGAAATGGAAAATAAGCAGGGAGAAACAGTTCAAAACTTGTGAGAATTCATACTTGTATTTATAATATTAATTCAGAAAATCAAACTATTCTAAACCATTGTTTGTCTCAACAGTACCTAAAAAAAAAAAAAAAAATCAACTAGTATGAGTCATTCAAGGTAATACATTTATCATTATCAGAAAATACCAGAGCTTAGAGACAATATCAATATTGGTGAACTGAACTCCCATCTAAAACCCATGTTATTTGGCATCAGTTAGGATGTAAAAAATATGATCTACATAAGATTTCTGTACAGTGTTGCACATTGACCACTGATAATACTTAAAAAGAAAAACAACAAATCTGAGAAAGAACTGCACATGAAAACATTGACAACATGTATGATCCAATTCATTCTCTGCCTGACAATGATCCAACAAGAGATAAATGTTGATTCCTATTAAGTGAGAAATGTTTCCGACAACCCTCTTAGTGTTTAGGGAAAAATATCACTTGAGGCTCTCCATTTTACCGATTCTCTAAAGAAGTGTTGGAGAAAAATACAGAAGCAAGCACAGAAACAGAAGGCAGGGAAGTATGAACAACAAAAAGTATTACTATATTGGATGTCTCTGTTCAACAGACCCAAGATTTAGAGAAAAACACAATAGTTATTCCTTTGATAGGGGTCAAAGAATTGAGTACCTGTCAGGAAAAATAGGTCATCCTCTGACATTAAGCTCCATTTTGTAAATGTTACAGCTTAGTAAAACTGCTGATTTTGGGGGGCTGGAGGAGAGGAGGGAAGCAAGAGTCATTATGTTAGTTTTAAAAAGCCATGGCCTGCAATATTTTAATTATGATTGTATTTATTTTCCATTACCAAAGTGTTAATCAACTGCCATTAGTTTAAGTATATAAAAAGTGAGCAAAACACCAAAAGTAATAAGCAAGTTATAGATGTGTATGAATTCAAGGAAGCATCTTATTCAGTAGAAGCAACCTGGGCTGAAAAGGACCAGGACTAATCATGAAAAAAACCCTACAAGTCACAATTTTTGTCATGGAAATCATAGTGATGACAAAAACCTATAGTCTTAACTATTAGATAAACTAGCAATTAAAAACAGTCACTAGGAGATAATTAGGAAAACGTAGCCAATATGAAAGAAAAAAGGGAGCACTGGTGTAGATAAAACTGTACAATTCAGCATATGCTGACTCACTATGGGGTTCCTGCATTGTTTCTTACCCTGAGTTATGCTGAATACAGCTCGGAGGAGATTTTACATTTGCTAAGATGGGCCAACTCAGATATCAGTGATGTAGACGGTTAAACACCTGGGGTGAGATTCTGTGCTAGAGGTGCAGCACACATTTTTTTGTAGCCCAGGGGAGGGGAGGCTAAGGCGACTTTAAATCACCCTTATGCCCTCCCATTCCTGGGCTGCTCTGGGGGCTGAAGAGTCCCCTAGAATACTGAGATAGCCCTGGGGCCTATTAATTTATGGCAGCTTCCGAGACCAACCTCTAGCATGCCCCCTGCACCAGGGCTTGTGAATGGGTTCTCTGAGAACCCCCTCCACCCCTACCCCCCCTGTGCCTATGTTCCACAGTGCTTCTGCCAGGGGAATCCTCCCCTGGCTGGATATGGGGCTGTGACCGGGGTCCTAGTGTGGAGTTAGCTGTGGTCACTCAATTAGGGTGAACTGCAAAGAATGGGGCAGACAATCCCCATAAAGCTGGTGGATATTCCAATACTTAGATTTACCAAGCCAACATAAAACAGCTTCTTTATTACCAAAATATTTATTGAACAGAAGTCCAAACAACACAGTTCCATTAAAGTGGTCCAGCCTCAGGCCTCCATCCAGGTACCTACATCAAATATGATGAAAATTCCTATAAATCTTATTTCATCATATAAAAGAAAAGGTTCTACCAATCCTAAAGGATCAGACACATTACCTCCCAGGTTAATGAATGTTTCAGATATTTCCCAAATATACGCAACAGCCAATTCTTATTAACTAAACTAAAATTTATTAAAAAACAAAAGAGAGAGAGAGTATAGTTAAAATATCAATATACATACAGACATGAGTTCAATTAATTGAGGTGCAGATTCATAGCAGAGATGATGAGCTTCATAGTTGCAAAGAGTTCCTTTAGAATTCAGTTCATAGGTTATAGTCCAATGTCCAAATCGCATATTCAGGGCGTACCAGCATAACTGGAATCTCAGTCTTGCGACTCAAACTTCCCCTGATGACGTCCGAGCAGATCTGAGATGACAGAGTGAGGACCCAAGGATCTTTTGTACAATTTCATGTCTTCTGACAAGTTGGAATTCCTCAGGGAACAAAAGGTAATTAGGATGACTTTGAAGGAGGTCCATCACCAGTACTTAGCTATACAAATTAACATAAGTCCATTTGCTTGTTCCTCCACCTTTCACAGTACATTTCAAAGAGAGATGAATACTTGGATATCCCATGTTTACAATTCATTTACATGATAGGCTGTTCTTTTGACCTCTGAATTATCAGAATACAGCATAGACAGGGACTGTTGATTACATTGTCTACCCTACTCATACATATGTAAATGCACAAAAACACAAACATTATCTCCCCACATGTCTTTTGAGGGTTATTTAGTCTGCAGGATCCTAAACACCCCTTTAGTAGCCAGGAGTCACAGGGGTGTTTAGGATCTCTTTATGCTGCTCTGGCCATTTTACGCAGTGTAATGGGGCTGGAGCAGAGGTGAGTATCTGGCTGCTGGAGAAGTATGCTTGTTGAAAGCCATCTGGATTTTTTTACCATCAGAAATGCTCTTTTTCCTATTGTCTAATTATTGGCCTGTAGGAGAAGAAAATCATTATCCCTGTAGGGTAGAAAGTACATGACATATCTCTGTGTTTGATGTGGTGAAAAATGTACCTTGCAGTGTGAAAATACCTGGGAAGGAGATAGAGAAATATGAATTGCTACTTCTTCTCTACAAAATGAATGTAAGAGTGTTACCCTCACTACATTTGTACAATCATTCCAAAAACATAGATGCAACACACTGTCAAAGAGCTATTAATAGTAAAAATACCACATGAGATGCTGGATTTCCTTGCAAAATTACAACATCCAGTGATATGAGTGACCTTTTCTACTATTAGACAGCACTTAAAGACAAAATCAATGAAACAAGTATATGATCTCCAATGCACTACCAAAGAGACTTTTATACAAATGACTATAACCCAGTTATCTTCTCGGGTTGGCACTCCAACACCGATCCCTTTTTTGTAGCTGATAATACATTAGCATTAGCAAGTTACACAGCTTTGTACTCAACATAATCCAATATATAATCTGTGGAATGAAATGTCTACTCAACTAACTATTGCAAGCAAGTAGACTTTGGACTACTGGTTTACAAACAATCTTATTGAGACTGTGGAGTGTATGAGGCAGCAAATCATCTCACTATAACCAGTCTCTATGGAAAACCAGACGGCAAGGGTTTATTAAAATACAGTTCAAACAAAATAGATACAGAGCTTTAACATCAGAGGTAGAAATCTTTACAGAAGCTAATCCAGACAATGCAAATTTATTAACAAACTTTCTGGGTACATACCATGCAAACAGAACAGATTATATGGAAAATATGTACTTATATGAACTAGCTGAGTGATATGGCAAGAAAGGTTGTATGGAACACAGTCCCCCACAAAAGTATAATAAGTTAAAATGAACAGCCACAGGTGAGGCTAATTAACAATCAAAAACATCACATCTTAAAAGGAAACTAAACTGAAATCTACTATATCATTCTCCTTTTCCTATTCAAACCAGGGAGAAATAAAAATTAATAAAGGGTACAGAAAGGAAAATTTCTTAATAGGACATGTTAAGCTTATCACAATAGATACAATAGACAGTTATAACCTGACCCCAAAAGTACTCAAAGCTAAAAACGTTCATGTACAGCAGGACTTGAAACTCTTCTGAAAGCTGCACTAAATTGCAGAGTAAATCTATGACAAAATAGCCTTATAGAATGTAAAAATGAATGGTATAAATTACAATTCCAATCTAAAAAAAAAGGGGGGGGGCATGAATCTTTTTCACATTTGACAATGTAGATACTTCACAACTGCTCCAGAGAAATATGACATTTCAATGGATCAGTGATGTATGCATAAAGAGAAAGTAGCAACCATTAATTGAAATTTTTGTTGAAAAATGATCTATTTTTCAAAAGATGAAACTTTTTCACACATAATTGGTGATGATTGAAATGAAATAATCTCATCTTTGAAAGTGCATAGGACTTTGAGGGGGAGAGGGGGAAGCATGGCTCAGGTATGTTTAACCTAGGCTAATATTCTTAGTCCTCAGTTGAGCAGGTTTTTGAGAACTTTTTCAAGACCTGTTAATACACTTTCTGGATATTCCATCAATATGTTAAAACTAGGGCTTTCAAGCGATTAAAAAAAATAATTAGGATTAATCGCGCTCTAAAACAATAATAGAATACCATTTATTTAAATATTTTTGGATGTTTTCTACATTTTCAAATATATTGATTTCAATTACAACACAGAATACAAAGTGTACAGTGCTCACTTTATATTTATTTTTATTACAAATATTTTCACAGTAAAAACAAAAGAAATAGTATTTTTCAATTAATCTAATACAAGTAATGTATTGCAATCTCTTTATCATGAAAGTTGAACTTACAAATGTAGAATTAAGGAAAAAAAACTGCATTCAAAAATAAAACAATGTAAAACTTTAGAGCCTACAAGTCCACTCACGCCTAGTTCAGCCAATCACTCATACAAACAAGTTGGTTACAATTTGCAGGAGATAATGTTGCCTGCTTCTTGTTTACAATGTCACCTGAAAGTGAGAACAGGAGTTTGCGTGACACTGTTGTAGCCGGCGTCACAAGATATTTATGTGCCAGATGCGCTAAAGATTTATATGTCCTTTCATACTTCAGCCACCATTCCAGAGGACGTGCATCTCTGCTTGCGATGGGTTTTGCTCGATAGTGATCCAAAGCAGTGCAGACAGACGTATGTTCATTTCCATCATCTGAATCAGATACCATCAGCAGGTTGATTTTCTTTTTGGTGGTTCAGGTTCTGTAGTTTCCTTATCAGAGTGTTGCTCTTTTCAGACTTTTGAAAGCATACTCCACACTCCATCCCAATTAGGTTTTGGACAGCACTTCAGATTCTTAAACCTTGGGTTGAGTGCTGTAGCTATTTTTAGAATTCTCATATTAGTACCTTCTTTGCGTTTTGTCAAATCTGCTGTGAAAGTGTTCTTAAAATGAACATCACGTGCTGGATCATCCTCCAAGACTGCTACAACATGAAATATATGGCAGAATACGGGTAAAACAGAAAGGAGGCATACAATTTTCCCCCAAGGAGTTCAGTCATAAATTTAATTAACACACTGTTTTTTTAATGAGCCTCATCAGCATGGAAACATGTCCTCTGGAATGGTGGCTGAAGCATGAAGGGGCATATGAATTTTTAGCATATCTGACATGTAAATACCTTGCAATGCTGGCTACAAAAGTGTCATGTGCACGCCTGTTCTCACTTTCTGGTGACATTGTAAATAAGAAGCAGGCAGCAGTATCTCCCATAAATGTACACAAACTTGTTTGTCTTAGCAATTGGCTGAACAAGAAGTAGGACTGAGTGGACTTGTAGGCTATAAAGTTTTACATTGTTTTGTTTTTGAGTTCAGTTATGTAACAAAAAAAATCTACATTTGGAAGTTACACTTTCACAATAAAGAGATTGCACTACAGTACTTGTATGAGGTGAACTGAAAAATACTATTTCTTTTGTTTATAATTTTTACAGTGCAAATATTTGTAACAAAAAATAATAATATAAAGCAAGCACTTTGTATTCTGTGTTGTAATACAAATCATATATTTGAAAATGTAGAAAAACATCCAAAAATATTTAATACATTTCAATTGGTATTCTATTGTTTAACAGTGCAATTAATTGTGATTAATTTTTTAATTGTGATTAATTGTTTGAGTTAATCACATGAGTTAACTGTGACTAATCAACAGCCCTAGTTAAAACCACAATCTATCTCTGTTGATTTATAATGATGAGTTTTAAAAGTGAAATATATTGAATATTTTAGCTGTAAAAATACACAAAATTTTTCCTCTTGTTTTCTACATAGATATACAAACTTTAAAATGTTACAATTCTGATTTTGTTCTTTGAGTTCTAACTATATTTGAGTTCTTTTTTTAGCATATTTTAGTCCAGAGGGAAATTTCAAGAGGTTGAATTATAGATTTCTGAAAGATCAATTGCAGTCCTTTTGGGTAATGCTGTAATTCATAAATATCTTTTTATTTCTCACAATTAGGCTGTAGAATGTTGTCATCAAAAGCCCCCATCATTCATCATTCATGAAGCCTCATTTGTCATCCATTGGCTTTGTAATGATAGTCTGAAGGTTTTACATGTTTATTCTCCTCCACCATAAGTCAACCTTATCAGCCCTTGTTAAGCTTGATTTCTCTTCATGTTTGTCTTTTCATCAGGAAATATTTCTTTTGTGCTCAGTTAGGATATTAATCAATTTACATTCAGGACTGAACAGTGTGTCCTGTGTCTCCCTGTTTATTTTTTCCCCAAGCATTGTGAAAATTTATTAACAATAAAAACTAAGGGTGAATGTGTGACGGGTTGGATCACAGAAACCCCCTTGGGAGCTGCCACCCGATGTGCAAAGACTACCCCTGCTTCTGTTTTCCCTGCCAGCTCAGGACTCCAGCACCCTGTCTTGCTGAGCCAGACACTCCTATCTGTTCTAACACAGACCCAGGGTCTGAATCACTTGTCCCAGAGCTGCAAGTTTACCTGAAAACAGCTCACAGTAGAGTGCTTGTCTTTAGCACTCAGATGCCCAACTCCCAGTGGGGTCTAAACCCAGATAAATCCGTTTTACCCTGCATAAAGCTTATGCAGGGCAAACTCATAAATTGTTCGCCCTCTATAACACTGATAGAGAGATATGCACAGTTGTTTGCTCCCCCAGGTATTAATACATACTCCGAGTGAATTACTAAATAGAAAGTGATTTTATTAAATACAGACAGTAGGATTTAAGTGGTTCAAAGTAGTAACAGACAGAACAAAGTAAGTCACCAAGCAAAATAAAATAAAATGCGCAAATCTATGCCTAATCAAACTAAATACAGATAATCTCACCCTCAGAGATGCTTTAGTAAGTTTTTCTCAGACTGGACATCTTCCAGGCCTGGGCACAATTCTTTCCCCTGGTACAGCTCTTGTTGCAGCTCAGGTGATAGCTAGGGGATTCTTCATGATGGCTCCTCTCCCTCTCTGTTCTCTTCCACCCCTTTATATATCTTTTGCATAAGGCGGGAACTCTTTGTCTCTCTGGGTTTCCACCCCCCCTCACTGGAAAAGCACCAGGTTAAAGATGGATTCCAGTTCAGGTGACATGATCACATGTCACTGCAAGACTTCATTACTCACTTGCCAGCACACACATATACAGGAAGACTCACAGGTAAATACAGCCATCTGCAGACAATGGGAGTCATCAAGATTCCAAACCATCATTAATGGTCCACACTTTACACAATTACAATAGGCCCTCAGAATTACATTTTATATTTCTAGTTTTAGATACAAGAGTGGTACATTCATACAAATCAGATGATCATACTCAGTAGCTTATAAGCTTTGTAATGATACCTTACAAGAGACCTTTTGCATGAAGCATATCCCAGTTACGTTACATTCACTTATTACCGTATTTTCTCTAAAACTATCTCAGTTACATTATATTGACTTATTATCAAGTTTTTATAAAACCATATAGACTGCACAACGTCACAGAATGTTTTTAAGGATATAATTGCAACCTGTCCTGCTGGAATTTCTGTCCTCACTCTTGGGATTTTTGCAAAAGGATTTAGGTTCTCAAGCACCAAAATAAGAAAATCACCAGAAAAGTAAGTGTAATAGCTAACATTTAAGTGCATTAGATAAAGTGCCACAGAGAAAGGAAATGGTTAAATATGAACTAATTGGAAAATAAAGTCTAATTACCAGTAGAAATATTTCAAAGGGTTGGGTGGAAATTGAAATTCTGTTCCCACAATATAAATTTCCTGATCTAACAGGTTTTGGGTGTTGTTTAATATACACAATAATTACAATATACAGAAAGGGGCACCTATTGATTTTTAAAACATGAATCTTTGCATGGATGGGAAAGAACATTGAAGGGGAAGAAGCATTACAAACACTGCTTGAGATAGTGTAGATTCATAAAGACTATTGTTTACATTTCTTATCAGGTATATACTAAAAGAAGGTCCTAGTCTGAAAAACTTTACTTACATAGTTAGCCCTTACTTACATGAGAAGAGACATTATTTCCAATGAGATTATTCTTGTAAGGACTATGTGTGTAAGTGAGAGTTTCCAGGACTGGACCTTGAATCTCTAAGGTATTCCTCCTTCCCAGGCAGTTATTTAAATATACCACAGAATAGTGTGGCTTGGAATCTCTTTAGATCAAAGTCTTGTGGCTAGTGGGGTCTGATCAGTTTGCTTGATAGAGAGCATCTAATACTGCAATGCTGATTAGTATCTTCAGCTGTCCACATAAGCTTCTTCCCTGCTGAGAGATAGTAGAATAACTATTCATTCTGTAGGCTGAGTTTTTACTACTCTGCAATATTCAGTAGAAATAGGAGAAAAATGAACACGACATTTTAAATGGGCTCAACAACGTATGCGTCAAATTCTCTGCTGATGTGAAAGGGCAGGACTCCATTACACACCTACTACACTTCCCACAACCATATTTCTCTGTTATTCTCCATTGTTTGTATAATAACCATAGCAATTTGAAAACGAGAGAATTTATTCTGCAGGCATAATTCAGGCAAAACTCCCACTTGACTTTGGGCCCAAATGTCAATTTACATTTGGCAAACATTGATTTCCCCTTGCACTCACCATTTCATCCTATTGGAATGGAAACTATCAGTGCTATTTCTTTGCTTACTCATTTGTGCATCAGCATCAGCACAGCTGCAGGTATAGTGTTTATGTGTTACATGCTGTTGCAGAGGGAAAATTATATACATTCATCCTGCTACTTTTATCAAACCACCAAAAAACTAACTAAACACAACTAACCTAACTAAACACAGAGAAATCAATAGAGAAAATCATTGCGAATGATCATGGCAAAATGAACTGTCTCCTATGTACCCTTACCATGAGAAAAAACAAGGTTTGATGTAAACTCATTTCAAGTTGGGGAATTAATTTTAGCTCAACACTGGGGCCTCTCCATTGTCATCAGTGTAAGCAGAATGAAGGCAAGATACTCAAGTCAGATGTAAAAGCATATGATAATAGTAAGGGCCTCTCTAAATATTTCAGTCCTATATTATGGCAGTCTTAATCTAAGACAGAATGATACTCAATATCTGCGAGCAGAGCAAAATGCCATATGAAAAGTTAATTTGTATTTTGCTATAGAGGAACCAGGTAACTACATTGCACAAGAGGATGTGAATAAATTAAAATGTAAAGGATATCTAGCTTCTGAAAAGACAATGATGTGAGAAAAGACAACCTATGGTATAGCACTGTAATATAGAATGCCACTTTGCCAATTTAGAAGCTAGGTTTTCTTAGGGCTACTGGAAACCTCAATATAACAACTGGTAGTGCTGCTCCATGTATGTTGGTAAGCCATCTGAATAATGAATTCTTTGTAAGAACAGTATGTCTGTTGCCATTTTATTCTGTAGTGGCATTAAAACACACATACATTTCTTTGAACCATTCTGTGTGAAATCCTGTGGCTTATTTCAGTAGCTAAAGTTTAAACAACTTGACTTGCTGCATCTCCCAAAGGCAGACTGGTTCTAAACGCCAGGCTTTCCTATCAAATGGAGAAAGTACCACAATGCATCTGATTTGCCATGGCAAATGTCAAGGACAGCTGCTAAGCAGAAATGAACAAATGGTTTTGAGTGCTAACAAAGAGACTGACTTTCCCTTCCCTGACTGGAAGTTTCACTCATGAAACAGCTGTAGGATCAGGCCCCCTTCCCAAGAGGATAGACTCAGCTCAGCTGTTATCTATGATGGGAAAGGTTATCCTGAAAATTATGTGATAAAACTAGCACAAGGAAGGCCAATAAAAGAGCAGCATGGATAATATATGAGATAGTAAACATGGTCAAGGTAAACTGAGTAGCTGAGATGGCTTCTCAATGAAAGTGTGTCAACTGAGTGAAAGATGACTGAAAGATGCAACAGGTGGTGGAATAAGTTATGCAGAGATTCATCCAGGAATGGTGTCTGGAATTTCAGCAGCCAAGTGACAGGGGGACTATACTGAAAAAAATATTTTTCATTTGTTTAATAATTTTTATTTTTAAATCCCCCAAACATTCCCTTCTTTCTTCAGTGTCAGGAAATGAGTAAGTAAGTAATTGCTGGGGAAAATGTTGTGACAAACTGTGAGTCAAAAAGAGAACTCATATTCCACTGTGGTAAGATAATCATCTTCACAAGAGAACTTCAAGCTTATGTGGGAAGAGATTTAAAACTACAGTAAACAAATAGCTCAGGTTGGGAAAGGCAATTGGTTTACAGATGAGTTATTAAAAGAGGTTGGTGATTGTATGAATAATGCCCATTGTAAAGTTTCATAAAGTGGGAGAAAATGGGTAATGGTTACAAAACTGGTTCACTTTAGTCTACTTCATATTAGATAGAAAATAAATTGAGAGTATATAAAAACTGAAGAACAGTATTGTTAATCTTCAGAGTTGTGCAGGAACTGGCTTTTTTTGCTTTGGGCAAATTTAACAATTTGAAATGTCTTCTATTCCAGAATAGAATAAAAACAATCTCAAAAATTTCCCACATACTGAATTCTGAAAAAAAATGCAATTTAGGTTGATCTAAATGTTTTATTTTGACAAAATCAATTAGTCGTATTCCCATTTTAACATTTTCATTTTATGATACTTTATAATATAACATTTAAAACATTGAAACAAAAAGTCATTTTGAAACAGCAAATTAAAATGTTCCATTCCAAAAAGTTCAATATGGAATGTTTCAACCTTATCAAAATGTTCCCCCCCCCCCCCCAAATATTTGTTTTTAAGCAATTTTTAATCACACTATCTTTCCATGAAACATTTTCACCTTTGAATTATTTTCCAATGGAAAAATATTTCATCAGAAAATATCCAACCATTTCTATTAACCATGCATATTGCTGTTGCTTTCTGAAGAAAGAGGGACACCAAGGAGGCAGTTAGACAAAATTTCTAAGTCTCCTAGATTTCATCTTTTGAATAGTACCCCCATCTCCCACATAAGTTGTGCCAAAATACCTGTAAGGAGATGATATGCATCAAAACCAGGGCACAAGGTAACATCTACTATACTTTCTAATGTGTTTTGTAAGACTGGTGACTAGCCAGAAGAAAGTTCTGGCTAATGGAACATACAAGATTCCCGTACAAGAAAAAGGGTTGTTGCTGTAGCTTTTGCAAAACCAGAGGCAACATTAGAGGGCACACAACAGCAACCTCAATAGATGTTTTTAGCACTAGTAGACAATCCCACTACTAATAAATCTATACAATAGGACACTGGAAGGAGAATGTACAATGGGTACCTATGAAAATTGCCTGTTTTCTGTGTCTCTTTTCATATCATTCACTGTGTATCTGATTCACTGTAACAAAGTTCTTGTGTTGCACTGAAATCTGCTGCTGCCATACCATTGATGGCTTTTATTGGATGTCATCTGAGATAGTGCCCACACAGCGCTTGGTCATAGATGATCTCAGACTGCTTTTGCTGTATGATGCATTCTGACCTCATCCTTAGCATAAGTCTCTCTGGATGTGCACATATACAACAACCCAGATGAGCTTTGGTTCTTCTCTAGGTTGATGTGCTTTGCACTGGGATTTGTGCTAGTACTTCTTTTTTCTTCAGGTCAGCTCTGTAAGTTGTCTATGGGTTGTCTTTGTTTCTCATCTTGCATCAGCCCTTATCCTCTGATGGTTGTACAGAGTTGGACTGGGTCTTGCTGGCTGTGGGCAATCAGTCTTTGTCCCTGAACTGTACTCCCCTGGATTGGTGTGCTTCTCATCGGGGCCATACTAACAAGGCCACTGTTTTCCTCTAACTGATACTGCTTTGCTCTTAGCCCCAAAGTGGTGCGTGACAGATGTAGTTTAGCTGAGTCAGCTTTACATTATGCTTTTGCTGCACATTTTATGAGTATGTGCCGTGTGCAAACTGGAGTGGCTATACATGTCTCCTTATGTTCTTTTGCTTCCCTTATCAATTCTCTACAATTCCTAGCTTCTAATTTATATTCATTACTATCAGCTTCCCCTTTTCCTGTTTATTTACATATTTTTAGATTTTTATAGCTGTCTTTACTTCCTCTCTGTAATCATCTTTGTTTGTAGCCAACACAGCCGTCTTCCTTGATTGTGTCTTTTGGTGCATCTAGTAAAGTGTTCGTAAACAATTCACAATTATCATTCAAATTTTTATGATTAAATTCTTCCAAATCAGCTGTTTGGCTCCTAATTGTTTTCAGCTTTATGAAATTGGCCCCTTTAAAGCACCAACTAAATATATCATTGGACTGGACTTTATTCTGTTTGCATACAGAGTTATTTTTAGCACCATAGTGCAAGCCCTGTGAGCCTGAGTCAATTGAGCTGAGATCTGAGATTCACTTAGGGTGACCAGATGTCCTGATTTTATAGGGACAGTCCCAATTTTGGGGTCTTTTTCTTATATAGGCTCATATTACCTCCCACCCCCAGTCCCGAATTTTCACATTTGCTGTCTGGTCACCCTAGATTTGCTGTTGTATAGGTTTTTGTTGTTGTTGTTTTTGTAGGGTAGACATACCCTTGGTTACCATTCACTGTTGGCTCTGGGATCAGTTTCTTTTTATTTCTCAAGATAAGAATACCTTCATGTGGAATACAATACTTTCTGAATTTGGAAATTGTCATGTGTAATACTTAGCAATTCCAAGGATGTTTTAGTACAGGCAGCATGTGACCTCCAGCATATATCACTCTAATTGAAGTCCCCCGTGATCATGCAAAAAATTTTCCTACACATTATAGGAAGGTGCATAAGGAGGTAGTCATCCTGTTTTCTAGTTTGATTTTGTGCTCTGTAGTAGACACCAACTAATACTCCATCTTGTGCTTTATCTGTTACTGATCCATAGCACTCAAGATCATTTTCTCTGAATTATCAGTGATTCAGAAACAGCTAATGCCATTTTTGACATAGAGTGCTGTGACATTTTGGGGATCAACCACACCACTAATGGGTTCCTTCACTGCCTGTCTTGTAATTTGGGTGCCTTTAATGCTATGCTGCTATTGCTCAGAGCTCAGGTACCAGTAGCCAGCCTACAAGCATTAAAGTCTCACCCTGGCTTCCACCTACTTAGTTACTCCTTTCAGTGCGACCCCAATAACCCTTCTGGTCCTGAGTTTCCTCAAATCCAACATCTGAGTTCTTAACTAGACAAGACACTCAGAATTTTCTCTTCTGGTTTGTCACCCCTGAAGGAATGAAACCTGCCCCCAGTTATCAGTATACTTGGGGCTGCACACTCCACCCAGGCTGCAAAACAGAGACCTCTTAGGAAAAAAATAAACAAGAAGTTATGTAATAGAAAAATCACATTCAAAGATGAAATAGTAAGAAAAAACAAACACATAGACATTACACAGAAAATAACCGTAATGACACAACCTCAGGCTTTATATTTTTATGTTAGCTAAATTCCCTCCCAAAATTCAAGTTACCTATTGCCTCTCAAGAATTTCCTACCATGCTCTCCATCAGAGAGGGGATCCAGTGTTTCATGGCAGCACCCTGTTTAGACGCTGGCCCACAGGAAAACGTCCTCTTTCCTTAGTTTTCTAATACTGGGGTTTTCTTTTCAGTTTCATTGCCTTTCCTTTAATGCTCCTCCATTGTCTTTCCCTGGGTTGTACAATGCTAGGTGATTGGATTGAGTTTTGTGTGAACAGTTAGCCTACAAGGTGACTCTCCCTGCTTGATTGCTTCCTACCTGGATTGTGGAATGAAGGGATTTATTTTCACTCAATGAAGTGATGGGAAAATATCAAGCAAAAATCTTTAAGATAAAAAAGTACATATTGCAAAAATAAAAAATAATGAAAAAATTATAAATAAAAAATAAAACCAATGCATGAAAGTCAAGAAAATCATGTTTAATGTTCAGTACTCAGTGTCAAGATAGGAAATAACTATTCTATCGAGTAAGAAACTTCCCCAGGTATAAACTGATGCAGTTCTAGCTTCCTAAGTTTGAAGACAAAGTGTTTCATTGCTTTTGTTGCTGTTCATAGTTTTACCAAGTTGCATCACAGCAAAAACTGACTTTTTTCAGTTTTTCACAATTGCTTATTAAGAACCCTGTGAGCTGAGTGAAGCTAACAAGAATTAGCTCTAGTTATTTGGATGTAGCTGGGAAAGCTTGAGCAGTAGGGGTGGATGGGGATGGGCAAGAAAGACAGACTGGTGATGGGATAAGATTAAAAAAAAGTAAGATGTGATGCTAGTGTATATATATGTGTGCATGCGTATACAAAGAGATAAATTTATGTTGGAGAGGTGAGAGAAGAAAGAAGAGACAAAATATAGGGAAGGAGCTAGAGGACACCAGGGGGAGAGGCAGATAGAGAGCAAAAGAGGGAGTGAGAGAGAAAGGCAATGTAACCCACACTCCTCCTTGGTGTGGTGTTCTGTCCCATCTAGTGGCACCGAGACCACTTAGAGAGAGATTATTGAGTCTGCTCTGCATCTTAGCTAAGAGCCATGTGGCTTTTAGCTCATGCAGTAGAGGCTCATGCACGAATCTCCAGTGGTCCCTGTTCGATTCCGCCCACCAACGACTGGGGTCTGTCGGCGGTTCATCAACACAAGTAAAGATACACCCTGAGTAAGGAAGAAAAGAGAGAAATTGGAATCAAGCTAAGAAAAGTTACAACAAAAGCAAGAGATTTTACCTTTAAAATATTATTTAATTTGAAAATGCATACTACTAGCAGTATGCCTGTCCATAGCAGACAAAGATTCCTCCAGGCCAGGTAAATTTGTGTTAACATCAAGGCCCCATGTTTTTATAATTCTGTAGCTGCAAAATTTGCCATAGAATCTCTCTGTCCTTGAAAAGTCTGGATATGGATTTTCTCCCATCTCCTATTTTATCTCTTCAGTGGGTCACTCACAGAAACCACTACTGCCTACCTCACTCCCAAATCTTCAGCACCCCAGGATATTCAGGGAAGAGCTGCTTCTCTTTTCCTTCTCTACTAAAATGCTGCATCCATATGCTCAAGTATCTTCACCTCCCCATCCTCCAGTCTGCATGACATGTGTCCAAGCTTTTGATTTTGAGAATCTGATCATTCTAGCATTAAGATCTTCCTCAGGCAGCTCCTGGTCAGCAGCACAGCGGGGCTAAGGCAGGCTCCCTGCCTGTCCTGGCTCCGTGCTGCGCCCTGGAAGCAGCCAGCAAGTCTGGCTCCCGGGCTGGGGAGGGGGTGCAGGAGGCTTCGTGCACGGCTCTCGCCTGCAGGCACTGCCCCCCAGCTCCCATTGTCTGCTGTTCTCGGCCAATGGGAATGCAGAGTCAGTGCTTGGGCCTGGGAGCCGGACCTGCTGGCTGCTTCCAGGGCACAGCATGGAGCTGAGAGAGGTAGTGGCTAGCCTGCCTTAGCCCAGCAGCATCACCAATTGGACTTTTAACGGCCCAGTTAGCAGTGCTGACTGGAGCCACCAGCGTCCCTTTTTGACCGGGCGTCCTGGTTGAAAACCGGACTCCTGGCAACCCTAGGAGGAGGAGCAGCTGCAGAGGATGGAGACAGCACAGAGGGCTTACTTCTACATATTGTGATGGGCCTACAAATCCTAGCTGAAGCTCTATGGAGGTTCCGGCTTTGCCACAATTTTTAAATTTTATATATAATTTGTATATTTTTAAACTGGTCCTGAGCACAAATTCTTATGGAGGACCAAGAACATGCTAAGCTAAGTTTGAACACTCTGTAGCAAACCCTATGGTACTAAGTTATGAGTAGATAACACACATTTCCAAAATTGGAAGAAACCTAGCAATTTCCTAATTCTCATACCCCAAAAAGACCTGTTATATTGAGTTTAAACTCTCAACAAAAATATAACTTTTCCGCTTGCCTGAGCCAAAGCATGGGAAATTTCAGGCTTAGAATGGGTACTTTCCTTTAGCCTTAACTATCAGCACTACAATCATTATTTTTTTAAAAATGAAGACAATGTTAGGAATGGGATAATAAAAGGACAGTTCGCTAATCTATTGGATAATGATACAGCAGTGGATATTCAGTTTCCTATGGAGTAAATGTTTTCTTAATCATACATTTGTACACTGACCTAATTTCACTGACCTAATTCTACTTTACTGAGGTAGAACAAATTTGAGCATTGCACTCTTTTATATAATGAATCATCTGTTTCTCAACCTTCTGAACTGGGAGGCTTTGTGATCTGTGCATTTGAAGGGCATTTTGTTTGTAATCTTGTGGAGCAATTTTCTGAACAGTGACTCTCTCTTATCAAAGCAGCTTCTGTTACCTCACAGGGAGTAAGCAAGGCAAGAGAAGCTTGCTGTGTGATCTTAAAAACCAATTCAAAACTGCGTGATATGTGGCCCATCAATGAAACTTAGGAAATAGTATTGGAGGGAGAAAGCTTATTCCACAGATAGGAACCTGTCTACCTCAGCATAATTGCACACATACACAAGGACAGCTACAGGACTGTCACCTAACAATGATACACAGAAGTGCAATGCCATTCTTCAGTATGTGTTGGTTTTTTTTGTTTGTTTTTTGTTCTTTGTTTATTTGTTTGTTTAAAGTATAAGGTAGAGATGTTCCCGTATAGAAGACTTGGATCAGAAACCCACCTTTCAGGTTCCAGGGCTGAAGGCTCAGAATCATAACAATGGGCCAAAACTTTAGAGGTGTTTGAAAACTGGCTCTCTGTTTTAGAGTTTGAGCCCATCTTTAGAATTACAGCCAATCTGCACAATATGCAACTTCCCTATTTCTTCTTCTGCTGCTGCCTAGAACAAGTACTTCCTTCTCTGGAGTGACCAAAAAAATGTTGTGCTCTGGTCTGACTAGGTTGTTAGTTTTAGATTCTCATTGCCTGTTCTTCTCATTTCCCTGAAGATCTGATTTTATTGTTGATCTCAGTTTTTCATTCACGGGAGACTAGACAAAATAATAACTTGGAAAAACTATAGTGTCTTATCTTCACTCTCTGCTACTGATTTTACCCTGATTCAACAAACAGTTTCTAATCTTCAGGCTTTCTGATGGTTGAAGCCACAGAAATGATTGACTCTAAATGCTACAAAACAGTCACCCAGCTTGTTATCCACTATGTCTGAAACATAACTAAAGATCATAACTTCGAATGCCTTTCTCTAGCTGTTGAAACAACTACACAGGAAGATGACTTTTGACAGACCAGCATGGAAAGAGTTAACATTATACATCTCTCAGAGATTAATTGGAACTGATCCTTTCATGAATTTACAGGCTTTCACAGCCATAAATTGTAATAGAGAGATACAGCGGGCAAAGTAATATCTGATATTGGACCAATGTCTGCTGGTGAGAGAGGCAAGCTTTTGAGATTACACAGAGCTCTTCTTCAGGTCTGGGAAAAGACCCGCCTTGTCTCTCTAATATCCTGACACTGACACAGCTACAACAACACTGCAGACATAAATTGGAATATGCCTAATGAAAAAATCCAGAAATACGTTTGTAAAAGCTGAGAAATTTGGCATAGTTTTTGAATTTCTCCATTCTTGCCAGGTCTTTGAGTGATATTGAATGGTTGATCAAGCAATTACCAGCCTCCTATTGCCCTCATGAGAGCTGACCCAGTTCTTATTTATTATAAAGCAGATGTAATTGAGGCTATTTTATCTGCAGTTAAACTGTTCCATGATAACTCTACAAACAATACTTGCTGCAATCTCATAATTGCTTTCTTTCATATACTGTGCCGTGTACATGAGGATGAAGGAGGAAGAAGCAAAAATAGAGTCCAAATGACAATAAAATGTGTGAGGAGTCCTTGGTGCCTTATGGAGCTCAGAAAATTAGTGGTAACGTAGTTACAAGCGATCATGACTTGAACACATTTGTGATATGCAAACAGAATAAAGTCCAAATCAGTTATATAGATATATACATACACACACACACACACACACTTATTGCTTTTAAAGGGCTAATGTCACAAAGCTGAAAACAATTATGAGCCAAATCAGCTGGGAGGAAGAAATTAAACAGAAAATATGAATGATAATAGGGAATTGTTCAAAAGCACTTTACTAGATACCCAAAAATCCACAATTGTTCAATCAAGATAGAAGGCTGTACTGGTTAAAAATACAACCTGGCTTAGAGGGGAAGTGAAGGCAATTATTTAAAAAAAATGAAAAAGAGAATATTGATAGTAACAAATATAAATCAGAAGCTAGGAATTGCAGAAAATTGTTAAATGGAAAAAAAAAAAGAGACACAAGGAGAAATATATGGCTAGCAGAGTAAAGGACAATAAGAAGTCATTTTAATGTATATTAGGAACAAAAAGAATCCTAACAGTGATACTGGTCCATTACTAGATAAAAATTGTAGAATTAGAAATAATAATGCAGAAAAAGCAGAAATGGTCAATAAATATTTCTGTTCTGTATTTAGGAAAAAACAGATGATGTAGTCATCCATATGCTAACACTCTTTCCATTCCACTATCATCTCAGGAGCATGTTAAACAGCAGCTACTAAAATGAGACATTTTTGAATCAGCAGGTCCAGATAACTTGCATCCAAGAGTTTTAAAAGAGCTGGTTGAGGAGGTTGCTGGATGTTAATGTTGATTTTCAATAAGTTTGGGCCACTGGGGAAGTTCAAGAATAAAGCTAATACAGCCATATTTAAAAAGGGTAAATGAGATGACCCAGTAATTATAGGCCTTGTGGCAGGGTGTGTGTCCCTGCTGTTGTTGGCCACCCTAGGAACTGATGAGACTCTTCTTTTAGTATCCATTCTGTATAATTTATTTAACTCCCCTCCTCCAATACCTATACATTGTACACAACAGTCCTAATCCTTATGACCTTTAGCTCCTATTCATCTGGGCCCTGGGAGGAAAAAAGATCCATTTTCCTTGGGATCTCCTTCAATATGGGCACAGCTAGACATGTCCTCCAACTTCCATTATTTTCTTCCCGCCTTTTATCAAGCTAGTAATCTGATATACCAAATAATTCCTTAACTCAGGGAGACTGGGTATATGATTAGATAAATCCTCCTTATTTTCTCAATCAGCCACCACTGGGGAAACTAACTAAGCCTACAGTGCTTAGAGTGCTGACTCATCTGTCAGGCCTTAGCATTCTGTCACAGACCTGTCAGTCTAACATCGATCCTGGGCAAGATAATGGAGCAGCTGACATGGGACTCTATTAATAAAGAATTAAAGGAGAGTAATGTAATTAATGCCAATCAACATGGGTTTATGGAAAAATAGATCCTGTCAGACTAATTTGATTTTTCCCCCCCATGAGATTACAAGTTTGGCTGATAAATGTAATAGTGTTGATGTAATATATTTAGACTTCTGTAAGGCATTTGACTTGGTACCATGACATTTTGATTAAAAAAACAAACAAACAAACACCCTAGAACAATATAAAATTAACATGGCACACGTGGATTAAAAGCTGGATAACTGATAGATCTCAAAATGTAATTGGAAATGGGGAATCATTGAGAGTGTATGTTTTAGTGGGGTTCTGCCAGGATTGGTTCTTGGCACTGTGCTATTTAATATTTTTTCAATAACCTAGAAGAAAATATAAATACAATACTGATTAAGCTTGCAGATGACACAAAAATTGGAGGAGTGGTATATAATGATGAGGACAGGTCACTGATGAGAGTGATCTGGATCATTTGATAAGCTGGGCAAAAATTATATGCATTCTCGGAAGCAGCGACTCTGAAAAAGACTCAGAAGTCATGGTGAACATGAGCTCCCAGTCTAGTGCTGAGGCCAAAAGGGCTAATGCAACCCTTGGATGCATAAATTAGGGGATCTCAAGTAGGATTAGAGAGGATATATTGTGTCCAGTTCTGGTGTCCACAATTCAAGAAGGATGTTGATAAATTTGAAAAGGTTCAAAGAAGAGTCCCAAGAATGATTAAAGGAGTAGAAAAAATGCCTTATAGTGACAGACTAAAGGAGCTCCATTTATTTAGCTTAATAAAGAGACGCTTAAGGGTAACTTGATTACAGTCTATAAGTGCCCACATGGGGAATAAATATTTAATGATAAGTACATACAAACATAAGAATGGCCATAGTGGATTAGACCAATGTGCCATTGAGCCTAGTATCCTATCTTCTGATAGTGGCCAGTGCCAGACGCTTCAGAGGGAATGAACAGAACAGGACAATTATCGAGTGATCCATCCCCTGTTGTCCTGTCCCAGCTTCAGGCAGTCAGAGGTTTAAGAACACCCACAGCATGGGATTGTGTCTCTGACCATCTGGTTAATAGCCATTGGTGGACCTGTCCTCCATGAACTTATCTAATTTTTTAAACCCAGTTATACTTTTATCTTTCACAACATCCCCTGGCAATGAATTCCACAGGTTGACTGTGCGTTGTATGAAGATATACTTCCTTTTGTTTGTTTTAAACTGGATGCCTATTAATTTCATTGGGTGAGCCCCTATTTTTTATGATACTTGAAGGAGTAAATAACACTGCCCTATTCACTTTCTCCACACCATTCATGATTTTATACACCTATGATATCCCTCCCTCAGGCATTGCTTTTCTAAGTTGAACAGTCCAAGTCTTTTAGTCTCTCATTATATGGAAGCTGTTTCATATCCCTAATCATTTTTGTTTCCCTATAAATGCTCTATACTTTTTGCAATTCTAATATATAATTTTTCAGACGGGCTGACCAGAACAATATGCAGTATTCAAGGTATGGGCATGAATTTGGATACTGGAATTATGATATTTTCTGATTTATTTTCTATCCCTTTCCTAATGGTTCCTGACATTCTGTTAGCTTTGTGGACTGCTGCTGCACATTGAGCAGATGTTTTCAGAGAACTATCCACAATGATAGTGGTAACAGCTAATTTAGAGCTCATCATTTTGTATCCATAATTGGGATTATGTTCTCCAATGTTTATTGCTTTGCACTTATCAAGATTGAATTTCATTGGCTATTTTGTTGCCTTGTTTAAGGAGATCCCTTTGTAACTCTGAGTCAGCTTTGGACTTTTCAGTCTTGAATAATTTTGTAACATCTGCAAATTTTGCCACATCACTTCTCACCCCATTTCTAGATTGTTTATAAATGTTAAATAGCACAGGATCCAGTACAGATCTTTAGAGGATGCCACTATTTACCCTTCTCCACTGTGAAAACTGACTCTCTATTCCTAACTTTTGTTTCCTATCTTTTAATGAAATTGTCAATCTGCAAGAGAAAAACATAACATGATCCAATGACTGGAAGTTGAAGCTAGATAACTTCACACTGGAAATAAGGCGCAAATTTTTAACAGTGAAAGTAATTAACCATTGCAACAATTTATGGCTTATGGTGGATTCCCTATCACTGGCAATTTTAAAACCAAGATTGGATGTTTTTTCCTCAAAGCCATTCTCTCGGGATTACTTTGGGGAAGTTCTATGGCCTGTGCTATTGTAGGAAGTCAGACTAGATGATCACAATGGTCCCTTCTACCCTTGGAATCAATTAATCTATGAAAATACTTTCCTTTTTATGTAACCCATAAGCTTAACATTTATTTATTGTTTAAATAAAGTGATGAGGCTTTACTTGAATTTTCTCAAGATCTGGTAGGACGGCTGACAAATTTTGGCAATTTATTTATTATTTTACAGAATTATGTTTTAGCTTTGTAAAAATGGTTTTAAAATTGAGTACATATACATATAATTGAAATAGACTAAAGGAGCAGTCAAATTCAAGATTTGCAGTTATTCCCCATAATCCTCCCAATAATGTGAACTATTGGTATTAATAAATATGGAGGTTGTGAAATAATTGTATTTTAAAGTTTTTTGTTTTTCTCTCTTTCTAGTGAAACGGGGAAATTCAGGATATTGTAGCTTCTCCTGATAACCCCCAAAACAGTAATTAATAACATTGTGACTCTGAAATATCTGTATTTTAAAGGGTTTTTAAATTATCAATAGACCAATTCAGCATTCCGATTCAAGGCAATGTACTTCTCCCTGATACTCTTCAGATCAGCACGTATTATTACTATTAATTTGTGATAAAAGGCTCTGTGCAGTAACATAATGTGAGGTAGAGATTAAATGGTATTAAAACTTTTACTTTCACCAGGGTTCTGTGCGTGGGCTTTTGGTTTTGCTTACACAATAGTTTTCAGAAGTGGTTATGCTGAATAGTTTCTGAAATAGTTGTATTTTGAAGTTTGTTTTTAGTTTAAATATAGTCAAGAGTGAAAATGCATTAAAATGTGTTGCCATTATTAGTGACAGGTTATATATGTGTTAAAATATGGTGTTTTGTATAATGTAAAGCAATATTATTTAATTCTTGAGGGCCAGATTATGTAATCAGTGAACTCTTGTTTATAGAAGATGGTCCCATTCACCCCCACGCCCCCTAAGCTAAACAGCTTGTTTTATATCTCACTCAAATATTATTTTTAAATAAACATGACAGTACTTGTAGTTTTATAAAGATTCTTTACATGTTATTTTTAAAAGTATGTGTTAGTTGATTCTGATCAACCCAGCACTACTAGGGCATTCATCAAGCATAAACCCAAGGTCAGACCCTCTGTAGCATTACAGCATCTAAAGAGTTAAATATTTTTGACTCTGCAACAGGTGCAAGCTTTGAAGGAACAATATAGAAAATGAGCAAAGTTTTCTTCTTGATAGTTGAAAAGAGTCGGTCAAGATATAAGTAATAGGGAAAAAGATTAATCTAATTTTTGATCCGTTTAAAAAATTAAAGGAAATCTGTCCCTTGCGGATTATTTAGGGGGATCTGACCAGCAAGATCACATCAGATGGACATTCAGTAGAATTTGTATCTGCAGATCCTACCACATATGGGTACAAACTAGTAGGTGGCAGTATGACTTTTCTGAAGGAAAGAGATCATGCTCAACTCAGGGAATAGAGATTAAAAATCAATTTGAGAGTTTAAAAATTTATCTTGGAGTCCTGTTTAAGCCCAAAAGGGGATGACCCAAAACAGATTGGGGTACAACAGCCTGGGATCGTGAGTGTGAAAAACCATTGCGTGATACATATAAAAACCCTTAAAAGCCCTAGAAAGTTGAGAAAATAATTCTCAAGGTAGATATTAAAACCCTGCTCATGTGGGTACCAAATATTAGGCAAAGCCATACCCAGTTTGTGCATCCTTTTTCCTGTTTGCTTCATGGCCTTTCAAATTCAGGAACATGCTTTATTAAGCAATTGTTAGAAAATAGTAATGGACAGTTATTGTGCATGCCTGAAAATATTGTTGGTGCTTTAGCTGTTGGGAGCAGTTATATAAAGAGTTCTTACATAAATTTACTTGCATCAAATTTATGGAAGGTTTATCTGATACTAGGAAATACATTTACCAATGAATGTGTATTAAATGAATATGGTTATTGTAGATGACCTGATGAAATCTTCCTCCAAAAGTGGTGAAATTGAGAATCTTTTCTAAATATACATTAGATACATCTCCTAAGAACATGAATATAATGTGCATTGTACAGAATGTGTTTTGCCAGAGGAAAAAGAACTGTGCAATTAATTTAAATGCCAAATATATGGCTTTTTTTAACAACTACCGAGAAACTGCAACAAATGTACCCAGGTAAGATGCAGTTCTTTATACAGGCTTTTGAGGACACTACCAAAAACTCTATGGTTACTGATCCTGTTCATGCAATTAAACTCTTCAATGCCCAAAGCCTACAAGTTGAGAATGGGGCTTCCCTCGACTGGCCATCTGTATATCTCTGTATAAAAAAAGCCATAAAAATGATTGTTTTGGTAAGCCTCACCCTTTCGAGAAAGGTCAGTCCCTACACCTGTGATCGGGGCATGCACAGGTATTAAATTTTACTGCCTTTTTTGGGGGGGGGAGGGGACACATTAAACCATAACACACCCACCCACACCATATACAAAGAAATAAACAGCAGTATAGTCAACATTTTAATGACAATCCATGTGTCGTGGAGTCATCTGAATAAATGTATACACAGCCTCTTCTATGTTAAATTAACACTGTTGATTAAGTCACTCTCTACTGCAAGAATTAATAGTTACTGAAGATGAACTTCTGTCAGTCTACTGCGAAGTCTAATAAGGATGCACTTTTTAGCACTAAAAAGTCTCTACCGTTGCAACTGTAACAGGTAGCATTGCCAAAAGCACCAATAAGTAAAATACACCAGGATACAAAAGCTCCAAGTCATGTTCTTTGCAGACCTCATGAGTTCTGGAAAAGATATTGCACTGTCCAATACCTGAGTGTTTAAAATAGGCTCAATGTGCTGTATAAATAATCGTACTGCATTTCAGGAACTCTGCACTGAAATTTTTCATTCAGTTTCACAAGTGCTTCTTTTCCTTTTCGTATTTTAACTGTTTTCAGATTTTTTGCAGTGAGATAGGACACTGCTTTGAGTATTACAGTACTTTTCTGATTAAATTGTCTGTCCCTTTCCCTGCACTTGATGCTGCAATAAATGAAAAGAAATATAAAGTTGATTTCTCTTTTCTAAAGATTCAAAAAAGTAGGATTCTGTGCAATTCCCATAAAAATGACCAAGAGTTTCTGTTTTTTCCCCATAAATTGGCATTTGCAGATTCAGTTCAGTAGCCCAACGTTCAGCTTTTACAAAGTATTCATGGAACTCTCCATCCATCCTCAGGTTGGACAAAACTTTTAAACTCCTCTTCATTTAACAACTTTGCTTTACTACACAGGCAAAAATCAATGTTTTCCTGCTGCAAGAAAGTGGTAGCATAATACATGCAGTTTAACACATCCAAAAATACCAAAAGGGAGATTGTGAATTCGAAATCCATCTCTACCATAAGCCCCTTTGCTTCTGCTGACCAACTTGCTTTGGTGGCATTCTGCTGAATATTGACTAAAGTTTCTCTAATAACAGAAAATGTTCATCTATGACCTGCAAAGCTCAGCAGTGTGAATACCAGCGCATTTCGTGAAGAGCCTGAAGATGTCTCTCTCGACCACTGTATTCGTTGCCACTGACATTTGAAGTCATTTCTGTCTGTCATGGTGTCCTTCTGTATTTTTTTAAAAATGGTGCTGCAGTGATTGCTGGTGTGGATGAATGTATACAGGTTCTGAACAAGTCCAAAAAAGTTCTTTGAAATGATATTAGAGTTCACAGTATCAACCACAACTAAATTTAGACAATGTGTGTAAACAGCACTTGGTTGTTTTTTCTGAACAAGAGTTTGTAACCCTGATACATGACCGCTTACATTTTTTGCCCCATCATAGTACTGTCCTCTTAACTTGTCAAAAGACAGATTCATTTTAATAAGCTGTCAAGGCTGCTTCCCCACTCTGAACTTTAGGGTACAAATGTGGGGGCCTGCATGAAAACTTCTAAGCTTAACTACCAGCTTAGATCTGGTCCGCTGCCACCATCCCAAAGCTAATTCCCTTCCCTGGGTAGCCTTGAGAGACCTTCACCAATTCCCTGGTGAATACAGATCCAAACCCCCTTGGATCTTAAAACAAGGAGAAATCAATCAGATTCTTAAAAAGAAGGCTTTTAATTAAAGAAAAAGGTAAAAATCCTCTCTGTAAAATCAGGATGGAAAAATAACTTTACAGGGTAATCAAACTTAAAGAGCTCAGAGGACCCCCCCTCTAGCCTTAGGTTCAAAGTACAGCAAACAGAGATAAACACTCTAGCAAAAGGTACATTTACAAGTTGAGAAAACAAAGATAAACTAACACGCCTTGCCTGGCTGTTTACTTACAAGTTTGAAATATGAGAGACTTGTTCAGAAAGATGTGGAGAGCCTGGATTGATGTCTGGTCCCTCTTTTTCCCAAGAGCGAACAACTTTCCAAACAAAGAGCACAAACAAAAGCCTTCAACCCCCCCCCCCCCAAGATTTGAAAGTATTTTGTTCCCTTATTGGTCCTTTGGGTCAGGTGTTAGCCAGGTTACCTGAGCTTCTTAACCCTTTACAGGGAAAAGGATTTTGGAGTCTCTGGCCAGGAGGGATTTTATAGTACTGTACACAGGAGAGCTGTTACCCTTCCCTTTATAGTTATGACATAAGCGTATTCTCCAAAATATGAAAAAGTTCTTCAGCTGTTGTATTTGATATATCTTGCAGATTTATCGATCCTCTCAATTTCACAGTCACTATTGCTTACATACTGAATGCAACTGCTACTTGTTCTCTACCAGCAAAATCAGGAGTTTTGTCTAGTTTGACACTGAAATATCTGGCAGTGGCCAATTCATTTCTGATCTTATTCTATGCAGCAGTAGCTAAAACAGATACTATATAATTTTGAGAATTGTTTGATAAATAGGTGGCATTTTTCTGCACATGAGTCAATCTTTCTTGCATAAAGGGATCCCAGTGATTAAGACAAACAATAATCTCCAAGAAAAGTCCCCTATTCTTTGAATTTGCATGTTCATCATGTCACTGAAGAGGTAAGCCAATCTTCTCCAATGTACGACACAGATCTAACAGACATGCAATATTTTCCATTTTTTGTTTTGGGTGCTGTGCTTGCATTGCTTTGCTTAACATTAAATCCACATATAAATTTATGATTAAAATGGCTGATACATTCAACTGCTGTTCTGTGCTGGCTAGTTTTTGCATGCTCTTTAATTTTTTCCGGATCCTTTGTTCCAGTTGCAACAGCCAGATGATATCCAAACTGGGTCATTTTTGCTTGTTAAATTGCATGAAAAAATTTCCACATACGAAACAAAACATTCTGCCATTTTTTTCTGAATATTCAAGCCAAGAGTCTGCTTCTGGTATTTTATACCATGCTGCATTAAATGAGCGTAATTTATTTCCAAACGTGTTGGGGATATCTATTCAGCACAGGCTGATGTGGCCCTTGCTTTACAATGCATAAGAGTTCTATATCATTATACGAAAAGGGCAGCCCATGATGAGAATTACTAGGGTATTCACATTTAGAGAAGCCTTCAGCTCCTGTAATGTTGTTTCAGTCGCTATATATTCAGTTCTCTCGCTGAAGCTGCTAGTTGAAGCACTGCCTTCCGCTGAAATAATGTGTGTGAAGGTCTTGGTTTTCTTTGCTGGAAGCTGAGGAAGGTCTAGACTCTTGATAATCAGACCGCTGAACCTCAGATGTTGTGAACATGTTTTAAAAGAATTTTCTTATGTCCATCATAGTGATTTCTTTAAAAAACTGCTCTTTTTCTTCCTATTCTAGCACTACCTCTTAACTGTAGCTTTAATCCACCTCGAACACAGGCTCCTTAACATGGGGGGGGGAGAGGGGGGGGAGGAAACATATGCAAACCAAGTAGGTACATGTCATAACTATAAAGGGAAGGGTAACAGCCCTTCTGTGTACAGTACTATAAATTCCCTCCTGGCCAGAGACTCCAAAATCCTTTTACCTGTAAAGTGTTAAGAAGCTCAGGTAACTTGGCTGACACCTGACCCAAAGGACCAATAAGGGGACAAGATACTTTCAAATCTTGGTGGGGGGAAGGCTTTTGTTTGTGCTCTTTGTTTTGGGGGTTTCGCTCTTGGGACTGAGAGGGACCAGACATCAATCCAGGCTCTCTAAATCTTTCTGAACAAGTCTCTCATATTTCCAACTTGTAAGTAAACAGCCAGGCAAGGTGTGTTAGTTTTTATCTTTGTTTTCTCAACTTGTAAATGCACCTTTTTGCTAGAGTGTTTATCTCTGTTTGCTGTAACTTTGAACCTAAGGCTAGAGGGGATTCCTCTGGGCTCTTTAAGTTTGATTACTCTGTAAAGTTAGTTTCCATCCTGATTTTACAGAGATGATTTTTACCTTTTTCTTTAATTAAAAGCCTTCTTTTTAAGAACCTGATTGATTTTTCCTTGTTTTTAGATCCAAGGGGGTTGGATCTTGATCCACCAGGAGTTGGTGAAGAGTCTCTCAAGGCTACCCAGGGAAGGGAATTAGCACATTTGGGAGTGGTGGCAGCGGACCAGATCTAAGCTGGTAGTTGAGCTTAGAAGTTTTCATGCAGGCCCCCACATTTGTTCCCTAAAGTTCAGAGTGGGGAAGCAGCCTTGACAGCACATATGCTGCAGAGGGGAGAGTGAGCTCCTTCAGCCTGGGGGCCCCCGTGAGGGGTGAAGACCTCCCCCTATCCCAGGCTGTGGTGGGGAGCAAGGACTCCCCCAGCTCCAAGGCTGTGGCTCTGTCCCCACCAAGCCCGAGGGCAGGGGAAGTCCTCTCTCCCTGCCTCAGCCCTCAAGCTGGAGGGGGGTATTGCATCCCTCACTGATTATTTGGAGTGGGGGCTGTGCTCCTGCTCATCCCCCCTTGCGCGCACCCCTGTTCCTGATATCTGGATGTGGAAAAACTGGACCCTTTTAAAACTGCTCATCAAATCCACCCTGCAGAAGAGGAAGGCTATCTTGTGCACCACCTCTGATGATTTCTCAGAAGTATACTTAACACCTTAAAAGGAAATGTTCCCTGAAACCTGACAAATAAGCTTAGTAAAAAGGAGTGATAAAAAACTGAGCAATAAAAGGCTATCTCAAAAGAAAGATTCAAATAGTGAAGCATTCTGGGGGTGGGGAGGGTGAAATTGGCCCTTTGTTATCCCCCTGCTAATAGGGCTTTTAAATAATTGATAATAGAACACACTGAAAAATTTATCTGGTTCTGAGCCACCAACTAGAACGAATAAGAGGGGGCTCTGGTGGTGAAAGAAATGTTAGAACCGCAGCAATGTGGTAGCTGAATTCTTAAATGAAAATATTCTTCAAGGAACTGGTTTATCTGATTATGAAAGGGCTGAACTTTGTGACAGTGTACTTCAGAGATACCTGGTATTTGCCAGACAAGGAGGGGAAAAAAAACCTAAAGTAAAGCTTCTTTATCCCTAAACAAGATTAAAACCAGGCTCCTGAATCTGTGAGGGATTCATCTGATGCTATCAGTTGAGAGGCTGTGAAGGGTGTAAATGTGTGCTATAAGAAAAATGCAGACGTGTTAAATAAACTGAACTAGTACAGAGATGTCTCTTATTAGGATGATAAAAGAAGCTTGTGCTGGGGGAAGCTGTTGTGGTATCTAACATATTTGATTTAGTCAGTGACCCAGGTTCATTCTCTTCTAACATGAGACAGCCTAAAGTTTGGGATGTTTTTTGTTTTTAATGAAAAGGACAGCAGCGCGGAATGTGCTCACCTCTTCATGGGAACCTCATACCAGTAAAGAGTTTTTAGAATGTCTAGATATGGGTATAGAATCTGGAAGGGGGCAGATGTTGAAAACAGCATCAATTCTTTCAGAAATGTGCTTCCTAAAAATGGTGGATGTTTAAGAGACCTGATTGGTTAACTCCATAACGCTGTAAAACAAATATCAGACCAGAAACCACATTGTATTTATCCGTTTTTTTAAAACCTCAGCTGTTTGGGTGCTTTCTTGATAAAGACCTTTAAACTCATGAGAAGACAGACAAATCTGGACATGTTGTAATATGTTTGGGGTTTGTCTGAACATGCCTAACTTTTTTTCGCTTTTACAAACTGCACTATCATCTGTCATTTTCTGGCAAATCAGTATACAATTTTAAAATCTGATCTAAAGATAATCCCTTACAATGGCTTGATTAGAAAATTATACAATGGTAACCACAGGTAAGAGTGAGGAGGTCTTCTAATTGTCTGATCAAACTTATTATCTGAATTGTGAATTTAAAAGGTCATGCCATTTCTGACTTGCTCAACAAAAGAGATGCTTTTTTCAAACATGACCAAATAGCTCCATAAATGTACACATGTCCAAAAATTATAATTAAGAACCCTGGAAAGGGTAAGAAGGACTTCCAGAACTATGTGGCCAACTCACTGGACAAAAAGAGGGTAGGACAAAAGTAGGGATGTATGTTCTAATACAGAAGTTTAATTGGCACAATATTCCAGCTGGGTGTGAAAACCTGTCAAAATATGTGCTGGGTTATCGAGGTATTACTAATGGGGAAATGAAGACAATAGCCCTTGTTTACTTTCCATTGACACAATTAATTGGATCATAAAGTTTGCTGAGATTTTGCAAAAAGAAGAAATTACAAAGAGAAATGTGCTTGTACAATATAAATAATGGTAGAAGTGTAAGTGTAGGAAAGCTGCTTTAAAACAGCAGGTAATCGCCTATGCTACGTGTCTCCGAAACTAAAAGAAAGATTTCAGGGGATTCCATTGGCTATCTCAGATAACTTTAAAGAGAAATTGTAGATGCTTAAAGTAAGCCAAGTCTGAACATGAATAGGAAAGAAGTCAAAATCAGAGTCCTTAATTCTGTCTTCTCACACTTCTATGGTCCAGGAATATAAGAAGATACTGGCTGCTCCAGACCTGCCAATACATAAGACCTCAATTCACTGCCACTCTCCTGACTGAAATCCAGGAAGCCTTTCTGGATACACGTCAATGTTACCGGCCAATGGAAAGGATGTCAGCACTCATTGGCTGAAATTGTGGACTGCTTGTGACATCCCAAACAAAGACTTTATTGAAGATCCAGTGAAAGAAGTCCTGGGATTCTGCCTTCCCCATAGGCAGTGGGCTACACTCAACCATGTTTGGACCACATAAGGAAGATGTGGATCTCCTCCAGAAATGGGGGGTAGGGAGAATCAAAGAAACACCAACTTGTGTCTCTGATGAGATACAAACCATGTGACACATTTTGGACAACTGCCCCATTTATGCTTACTGGTGGCACAAAGGCGAACCAGCTAGCCACCCCAGCTCCACCCATAATTTCAAAAGATGACCTCCTTTTTGCAACCAGAAACAGGTGCAAATAACTGAGTGCAGTTTTTGTTCCCACAGTTACTTCCATGCACATTTACTATCACTTGGTACTTAGATTGTGCCAGGAAATCCAGCACACTATCAGATATATGACGTTCATATGACTAACTGTGGGCACAGAATTGCATCCCCAAATTTTTTGTGCTCATAATTGTGTCAAATATTTAATGTGTGTGAGGCACTGCTCCTCTTTCTCCTGCCATTGATGTGTTTATTTAGAATCTAGCCCTAAATAAACACATGCATAGACCCTACATGGGAGTATAGAGTGCAGGTGAGGGAGAAAGGAGCCTCCCATGCCTTTGTGCAGCCTGGGTAGAATTACAGTTCAGGAACTGCAAGTATTCATCCCTAAATAGTTTCCTTACCATAAGGAAGGAAGGAGAGGAGAGGCAAGAGTAGGTGGACTCAGTGGAGATGTGGCTAGAGGTAAAGCATGACTCCTGCATGTAACAGTTGGTAGAGCTGACTGGCCACGTGAATAGTGGAGAGTATGTTGCACCCCAAAAAAGGTGTAGCATTTAACCTGCTCCCCCTTCAAAGAGGTGTTCTGGGGCAGGGAAGTTCCATATGATCCCTTACTACAGACTGTGCGCTAGTAGCACAGTCTAGCTCTTAGAGAGCTCCAGATAGTTTAATGAAGTAATACTCACTGTGACGCTGGTAAATCTGGTGCCAGCTCTTGCCATGTCTGTAGTTGTTAGACTTGTAAGGATATGTTTAGACTGTATAAAATCCTTGTAAGTTGCTGCATGCATTAATCTTACTTGTAATGTCTATATTCCATGCTACAAAGTAAAATATGTTTTATAATTTTAAAAATATCTGCTCTGACTTTGTGAACTCCGATGGAAATAGTGGCTCCCCCTGCCCACCCAGGAGGACTATCAAAAAAATTAAGTGGGCTGTTGCAGGACAAAATCTTTGTTGATTGCCCATTCACCCATGGAAAATTACATGCAAAAGGCCTCATCCCATCGGTTTGAATGCTGGAAGAGGAAAATAAAAATAACTAACATGAAAATGTTTCATCTCTTTGCTGTTTGAACTCTCACAGGGATAGAGATTCTGATCTAAAGAAAAGATCCCCAAGGTTACCCCTCGGTTCACCTTGAAAGACATTTTCAGTTGACAGATCATTACAACTCTTTCACTTTTAGGATATAGATTGTAACTCATCTGTGCTAGATTGCTTTTGACCTGTAAATAATTCTCATTTCTTTTTCCTAGTCAATAAACCTTTAGTTAGTTTATTTCAAGATTGGCTGCAGGCCTTGTGTGAACTCTAAGGTACCAAATTGACCTTGGGTAAGCAACTCGTCTCTTGGGATGGGGAGCAAACTCAATATTTTGTGATTTTTGGTGTAAGTCCAGCTTGCTTGGGTGGCAAGATAGACTGGAGAGCCCAAGAAGACTGTCTGTGACTCCATAGTCAGACTGTTACAGTGATCAAGGAGTTCACTGGGGTGGTGAAATCTAATTGTAGAACATACCACCAGATTGGGATGTCTGCCTTTTGACACTCTGCTCTGAGTTTGGCACTTTTGGTCATGAGCCACCCAGACAGCATGACACTCACCAAAATGATAATGCAATTGAGAAGAGAGATTCAAGACCTGGTTTTAAGAAGGAAGAATTTATATCTGAAATAATAATAGATGTTACCATCATGAATGATCAATATCTAACATTGAAGGGAGACTTTACTTCCCTTTGGTTCTCTGTCCATATTTAACTGGCTTAGCAAGAAGAAAACAAGTTCCTCCTCAGTTTCAGCTCTAGTTACTATATTGATTATGGGGAGGGGAAGAAAAGAAACTGAAGTTACAATACATGCCAGTGTAAGATTTTGAAAAGGAATAATGAACCCCAAACCACATTTTGTTTTATTGTTTCTTTGGCTCAGTAGAATGTCTTTTTAAAAAATGCATCTAAGTCATCATCATCTAAACTAGGTTTCAGTCTAATACTCAATAAAATGTTCAGTTTCAAACTTCTCAGAAATACGGAATAAGTACTAAATGACATAACTATAGTTACCAACATCAATACACTACTTGAGCAGTTTTAAATACAGGCCAAAGTGGTTAACAAAGAAAACTCTGAAGTGTAGGGCTAGACTTCTGCCTTCTGTACACAAAGAGTAGGATCTTATCCTGCAGGTAACCATATTACCCCATAGACTTCCAGATATAACTTTCTGTGAGTAAAGCTGACAGAATACAGTACTTAGGGTTCTTAGTAACATCTATACAAAATAATTACGTCTTGAGATTCAGTGGAGAGTAGCTGTTGAAAAACCAAACTGTTGCATTTTGCATTTGACAGCTGATATAGCTCACAGATAGATTGACCTTGGACTGTGCTGCCATTAAAATTTAGTACATGTAGAAGTTCAGGTAGATACTGAGTTAAGTTTAAGAACATGGTGCTAGCTTTTTAAGAAGATGGTGCTAGTGCTATGTTAATGGAAGGGTCCATAAAACTTATTTTGAATGTCCTCATTTATACGAGTCTCTGGATGAAATAGTGTGTGCTTTTCAAATCACCATTACTCCTCCTTTGCTACGTGTCTTCCTGTGCGTTGGTCCTGTATATGATCATTTGAGTAACTGTCCTTTGTGGTTCCCCCTCTCCCAACTTAAAATGATTTTAGGACTTTTGCTAAAGCAACCTTGACATTATATGAGTGGATGTTATTTTACAATCAATAATGAAGACCAGCTCCCTCCAGGGAAGAAGCAGAAATGGACAGCCAAGGTTGGGGGAACACTAGAGAGTTGTCAGTGGCCAAGACAGCAAAACAGAGAGCAAGCTATAATGTGAGCAGCAAAAGAGATGCCAGTAAATGCATAGGTTGTGTCAGGGCGTGCAGCCAATGACTTACAGAGGAGCAGAGAGCTGGAACAGACCTTGTTATCAGAGGATTAGCAATGGCTGAGGTGCCTTCAAAGCAGTTTGCACCATCTACAGAAGCAGCATAAAGGGCAGGCTATGGACAGGTATGCATAATCAGAGAGGAATAGAAATGAAAAGGGGCACAATGTAGGGGGACCAGCAGGAAGGGCTGATACAGTAAATCCAATGTCTTTTCTCAAATTGAGGATTTCTAATCTGAACTGAAGCCAGATTCCCAAAATGAGGTCCTGTGCATGCTCTTGCTAAAGCATGTCATCACGGGAGTTTTATTTGTTTATAATGAAGCAGCTGGGCATCCTATGTATAAATGGAATCCAAATGACAATAATAGATGAGCATATTTGTACAAGTAGATCTAGTGGGCTAATTCCAGGAGGGTTATAAGTAGATTGTTTAACAATATGAAGGCTCACATTGACTCAAATCCCACAATTCAACTAAAATAGATATAGATAAAGAAGACTTGACATCCTGCATGTAATAAAGGTGTTACATAACATTACAAGTGATGGGCATTTGGATTCTGGCCCTTCTGTTTCCAAAAGGTATAAAAGTCTACACACTGTAACAATAATGATTTGCAACGAATCACGCATATCCCTCCTCCTCTGCATCTTTTTATGATTATTCACTAATAAAAAATATCAACATGGTAAGCACACACAGGAATATAGAACATAAATATCCTAATGTATTAAAATACAATCCAATCTAATTAAAAACACAGACAGGATGACATGAGAATTAATGTCTTCAGTGGAAAACCAGCAAAATGATATGCAAATGAAAAATCCAGATTCCATAATGAAGAGTAAAGCTGTACAATACGCACGAGAATCACTGTACTACTTTAATCAAAGGGCATAGAGTAAGGTACTACTCAGTATAAGAAAGGGTGGCAGAATCAGGCTCTCGGATCTGCCTAGTTTTGAGTCAGCTACTGTGCTTGGGCTGGAGTGTTGAAGTCATACACTCAATGCCTTTTTTTTTTTCCAGTGAAATAATGTGTCTGTTGGCATTTTTCTCTTTGAAAAGCCATTACCTGGGGAACACTGTCCCAGATTCACTTGCTGCATCTTATAATGCCTTTGTTGTTGAGATAGTTCCTTCCCATGGCAGCAAACACTGAAGTGAAAAAATGACTTTGAAGTTCCAACTTGTCAAGTAAAGTGAAAGTGTGCTAAACAATACATTGTTTTGTATAGAAAGTTTCATTACCAGAGAAACACAAAAAAAATGTTTTTTCTCAGAAATAGTATCTTAGGTCTTTAAAAAACAACAACTATGGTATAAAATCCTGATCTTGTTTCTTAATAAGTCATTCTTTATACTTTTTAAATTATAAATGACTTCAGCATATCTGCTATGCTTCTAAATATGGCACAAATGTCTACATTGTACAGTAAGGTCATCCCAGATCCCAAAGGAACTAAGCTTAATGTGTCCTTTCTATTCTCTTTTTGTTTCTTTGTGGCATGTATACATAGGAACCTTAAAGGTAGAGAGCTAAATGATTTCATCATTCTAAAAAGTCCTTAGGCTAGTGCCTCTTATTATATCTTCTGGTTGATTTACATCATCAAGGGAGGGTATTATGCCAGAAAAGGCCTCCACTTCTCCTTAAATATCAAGGAAGGCAAATGCAACTCTCTGGCATACATTGTTCTCCCTGGTTGACATCAGGAATAACAGGGAAGTGCTTTCCCTGGTCTTAAAATAATAGAGCCAATATTTTCAAAGTTGGGTGCCTAAAGTTAGACATCTAACTACATATTTAGATCCTTAAATAAATGGCTTGAATATCAAAAGTACTAAGCAACTATCTGTCTCCGTTCTTGTAACACAGCTTATAACTGTAGTATTTGAGCATCTCCTGAAAGATAACTAACATCACCTACAGCTCCCATTGAAAGGATCTGCAGATGCTTAGTATCTCTGAAGATCAGGCTACTTGTTTAGATAGCTATGTTTGAGCACCCAGATTTGAAGATTATGGTTTGGAAGACTATTTAAGTATGTGTAGGGGTGTGTTGACATTATTGTCAAAGCACCACACACACACTAAGGGCCAGATTTTCAAAAATGCTAAGTACCCTTAATTGGTGTCAGATTTCTGAAAGAGCTCAGCTCACATTCAGAAATGGCCAGATTTGCAAAGCTGTTCAGCATCCAGCAGCTCCTGCTGACCTTTGAAAATCTGTCCATTTCATTTAGGTGCCAAAATAGGAGCTGTTGAGGCCCGATTCTTTGTTGCCCTGAACTTTGTATACTCAGAGGAGCTACACCAATGTACAGCAGCCCAGAATCTTGGAAATGACACCTTAATGCAGCTAGTGGTATTTCATTTTCTGTATTTGTAGGTTTCTCTTCTTTTTATCCTTTGACTATAAAGAAGTTTTTATGGTCACTTCCCCACGTCCCTCACATAGAACTCTGAGCCTCTCACAGAATATCCTTCATACCTTGCACACAGGGGCATCATTTGCTATGAGGGAAGGGAGCAACTACCACCCCCAGACCTTTGTTTGCTTCCCTTCCCCATATTTCATAGGGCTTGTGATACATGGTGAGTGTGTGTGTGTGTGTGTGGGGGGGGAGAAGTAGCTCCCTTTGATGGACACCCAGCCAGCCAGTTAGCTGCAAAATCCCTCTTAGTGTCCGTTCTCTGCTTGCTTTACCTGTAAAGTGTTAACAAGCCCACAGGTAAAAGAAAAGGAGTGGGCACCTGATCAAAAGAGCCAATGGGAAGGTTAGAACTTTTAAATTTGGGAAAGAAACTTGCCCTTTGTCTGTTGTTCTCTGGGCTGTAGGGACATGGAGCAATAATGCTGTAACCAGCTTTAAGCCAGATATGATTATAGATTATCAATTCATACCTCGAACCTACTTATCTGGAGCCTCAGATATGTAAGTAAAATAGGGGAATGTCTAAAAAGACATGATTAGTGTTATTTCTTTTATTCTTATTGGCTTGTGGACTCCCCTGTGCTAACCCCAGATGTTTTTGTTTGCTTCTAGCCCTTAAGCTGAACCCCCAAGAAAGCTATTTTGGGTGTTTAATTTTTAAAATCTAGCAAAAGCCTAAGTTCCAGATGTAATTTTCTCTTTTGTTTTTAATAAAATTTACCTTTTTAAGAACAGGATTGGATTTTTGGTGTCCTAAAAGGTTTGTGCATATGCTGTTTGATTAGCTGATGGCAACAGCTAATTTCCTTTGTTTTCTCTCTCAGCTCTTCCCCGGAGAGGGCAGGTGTGTGATGTTGCACCCCATAAGGTTTTATAGAAATAGGCTTATGAGTGTAAATATGACATAACCCATATTCCAGTTATGCTAGATATGCCATGTTTCATGTCTTTGCAAAGGTTATGATCTACTAAATATATTCATCCTATTTGTATCATTGTATCATTTTTATATCTGAAGTTATGAACGTTGGCTCTATGCTTGTACTTAAAGTGTTTGCTGTAGGAAGCACATAAGGCTGAATTTGGTCAACATAGTGTGAAGGGATTATTCAAGTAATTGGGAGTACTTAACTAACAATGGACTTTGGGAGATGCCAATCCACATCTGAGCTTTCCTGGGAATGTTCAAACTAACATGTAAACAATAGCATCGGCCTGTAAAAAGCTGAATCATCCATAGACATGTGACTTTCCCAGGTGGCTACAGACTCCATCTTATTGTTGTGATTTTGCACAGGAGAACAAAGGGGTTTCCACCCACAAGCGAGAGAATATAAAAGGCCCTGGAAACCCCTCCATTTTGTCTTCAGCTGGCTCAAAAAATAGCCTCTCCCCAACCCAAAGAGATGCCTGAAAGAAACTAGAACAAAGGACAGTAACTACAGGGGTGTGAATGATTGCTGGACCCAGACTAGGAAGGAGTCTAGTCTATCAAAGAATCTTATTGGATCATCTGAGGGTGAGATTTACCTGCATTTAGTTTCCTACTGTATTAGGCTTAGAGTTGTGTGTTTTTGTTTTATTTTGCTTGGTAATTTACTTTGTTCTGGAACCACTTAAATCCTACTTTTTATATTTAATAAAATCACTTTTTAATTATTAACCCAGAACACGTAATTAATACCTGGGGGAGCAAATAGCTGTGCATCTCTCTCAGTGTTATAGAGGGCGAACAATTTATGAGTTTACCCTGTATAAGCTTTAAACAGAGTAAAACGGATTTATTTGGGGTTTGGCTCCCATTGGGAGCTGGGCATCTGGGTGCTGGAGACAGGAGTGCTTCTTAAGCTGTTTTCAGTTAAGCCTGCAGCTTGTGGGGGATGTGGGTCAGACCTGGGCCTGTGTTTGCAGCAGGCTAGCGTGTCTGGCTCACCAAGACAGGGTACTGAATCCCAAGCTGCCAGGGAAAACAGGCTCAGAGGTAGTCTCAGCACATCAGGTGGCAGTCCCAAGGGGATCTCTGTGACCCAAACCATCACAGGGGGTGAAAGCGCTTGAGAGTACCCCACAGGGAGGAATTCCCAAGTCGCTCCTTCCTGGGTCCAAGGGATTTTTTTTTGCATTTGGGTAGTGGCAGCATTTACCAAGCCAAAGTCAGAGAAAAGCAGTAACCTTGGGAGTTTAATACAAGCCTGGAGTGGCAAGTATTAATTTTTAAAATCCTTGCAGGCCCCCCACTTCCTGCACTCACAGTCACAGAGTGGGGATTCAGCCTTAACAGGGCTATATGCTGATAATGTCATCCACTTTTTGCCCCTCCACCCCGACTTTGGACATGGTCATTATGAAAGCAATAATTGCCTAGTTTCTCTCATTCATGATGCTATTTGGAACTGATTTTTTTTCTGAAATGCTGCCCCTGCTTGCATATGCAACTGCAGTGAGACACTGCCAGTGGGGTGTCAAGGACACATGGGATATTTAACAGAAACCAAGCCTGGAAAACAAGTTTTGGTTTCCACAAAAGTAAATGTGTTTTATTCAGTGCCTTAAAACCATGTTAAAAGTAAAAGCAACTACCTACATGGCTACAAATCTCCCTCATCCAAAATAAGTAAACAGCTCCCATTTACTTGGCAGCTAGCCAGAAACCTAGTGACAGTTACCGTCCTCCCCACCCAAGCAGGCAGATGGTGTTGTGTTCATGGACTTTGGGCCCCTCCCAACTCACTGGGCACTTTCTGTGCATGTATTACTTGCTAGTCATTCTAGGAACAGGCACAGGCAAAAAAATCCAAAAAAACCAAATCCAAACCAGCTACTCACAGAGCCTCATTTCCGTTAATCAACAGCCTGTTTTCTTACATGTTAGAATAGGTTCCCCGCCTGCCTATGGTCTGCACTCTTGAGCTGCCTGACTCCATACTACGTAGCTAGACTAGGCTATTAAATAACGTTGGTTGAGCAAACAGGAACTAGCAGTATTTGTGCTCCATACACATTTCCTTTGCAAATGCAAGATGTGTAGATGGAGAAAGCAAAGCAGGCTGAGGTTTTTAGCAGTAACACTTGTTTCTGTTTACATGCCTCACTTATTTGGTGAGTGAGGAACTGGCTTGTATCAGTAATGGAAAATATGAATGGCGTATGTATGTTTTAAATATGTTTACTCAAGAAACTGCTTCCTGTTCTGATTGCATACAGAGGTGAACCAACCTTATGTGATTATAAATAAACAAGCTTAATAGCAAAGGAAGAGAAAGTATGAATGAAGCACTATTGATGCCATTAATTGTCTAGAGAGAGTACCATGTAACTTCTGATTTTGTAAAGTATCACAAATTATTTACAAGCAGTTTATATTGTATTGGAGACAAATGACTACTGTTTATAATAACTAATTCTCACTGACATATTGAGGTTTCTAATGCAGAAGCTGTCAAGCTGTGGTCAGTTCTTTCTTGTTAGTAGCCTGCAGAAAGCTGGCAGGTCACATGGTGCTGGCTCGCTTCCTTGTTTCTCGCTGCTAAATAGCACTGAAGAAGTTAAAAATACATTAACTATTTTCCTACTCTTATTTGTCCAGGCCAGCCAATGCTGTAATTGGCACAGAGATCTTGTGTGATTGTGAATTGAAGGGTAGCTAATTCATCAGAATCTCTCTAGTAAGATATGGTCCACACTATGAAAAAATTTATTCCAATACTTGGACTTTTAAAAATGTAATGTTTTTTCTTGTTTAAAATGATTGACTTTCAATTTGAACTCCAGCTTCAATTTTTTTGTTTGGGAATATACATCTAAGTAGTGTGAATATCAGGGTGATATGCACAGATGCACACACACAGAGAGAGAGAGAGAGAGAGAGTTAGTTCAGTTTGGTAACTAAGGAGAAGAGTGACAGGGAGATTTCTTTTCCTTAACTCATAGTAGGTGCCAGTTGTTCAGTGTTGCCTAGAGTTAAATGATTTCTAACAGGGTGCTGGGTGGCTGGAGGTGGAGACAAGTGAAGGTCTAAGTTGATCTGGGTTACACCTGAATATATTACCATATGTATCCTAGTGAGGCAGTTGTACTAAACCTAGCCATGCTGGACATATATTAAATTTGCAGGTATTAAAAGGACACTGCTAAAAACTGTACATTTGAAGCCCTCAGTGGTGAAAGTAGTTGAGCTATTATACCATTTCCCATGCTCAGTAAAGGGAATGTCAAACACTGTAGTAATGTTAAATTCTGCAATGTGATAAATATCTATTTTTTTTTAAAATGGTGCTCACTGTACACTTAAATCCACTGCTGCACAAATTTTTACAGATCGTTGTTCTAAATTCAATTATCAATAATCTCCCAATCTGTATTATGGATATACAGTGAAACCCCGCTATAAGGTGATGATTGGGGTCCAAAAAATTCAATCGTGATAAATGCGGGGTTGCAGTATGGAGAGGTTTACCATTTCAAGCCGGTCAGTTTCAAGCTGGTCAATTTCTCTTGGGCAGAAAATGACTTGCATTTGTGAACTGCCCATAACAGTAACTGAAAGGGTGCAGCTCCAGCAGCGGAGGCTCTCAGCCATGCAGCGAGAGAGGGAAACATTTGGGAAGAGTAGGGGAGATGTGCAAGGGGCAGAGGAAGAGCGAGGAGCAGCTGGGGAGGAGAATGGCTCTTCTTGCCAAAAGGAGAAGCGGGGGTAGGAGGGAAGAGGCAGTGGGAAAGGCACATTCCATTTTTTGTTTTTTGTTTTCCTTCGGCGGCACTCCAGACTCTTTTTTTTTTCCTTTTTCTCTTTTTTGCGCTTCCGCGGCGCTCTGGCCACTTTTCTTTTTTTTTGCTTGGGGCGGCCGGAGCCACCTTATGATCGCATTATATCCAAATTCGCATTATCAAGGGTGCATTATAGCGGGGTTTCACTGTAATTAAGGATAAAGACAATTGATATGATTTGTTGGCCCAATATATCATTTTAAAAATACTCCATTCTTATTTACACAAAAAAAATCATTTATTCCTTTTGGATAAATGGATGTACGTGTGAGATGTAATACACAGTTAAAATGTATTATAGGGTCAAATTCCTGAGAAAGATGGAATGGACCCCCAAATAGGGGTCACATACTCTATACAGGTCATATATAGCATTTATGTGCACCTGTATTGTAGCTAGCAGCAGCCCCATACACAATCTCTCCACACATAGATTAGTTTTGTTATGAGACTAAATAATTTGTGCAGAGTGTGTGGATAATTCCCACAGTGTGGCCATGGGGTATAAACACAAACATGTTGGTCATATTTTCTGACCCCGTTTCCTCCCTGCATGCTCTTTCATGGGTCTGGTCATGAAGGACCTGCCACTAAGACTCTCTGTGGGTTTGGGGGTTGCACTCCTGCTGTTGACATCATGCTTTCAGCTGGGTGCTTATATGCACCTCCTGTCAATATTTGGCTGCACCTTCTTTTCCATACCTCAGAATCTTCATCACCCCAATCTCTTATAACTCTTCCGCAAGGTGAAGTCAGCAGCTACCAGTGGCATGTTCTACAGCTTCCTTTTCAACCATATAACACAGAACTGGCTTGACACCCACCCAGTAATCTGGGGAAATTACACACCATCCCTGAGTGCCTCTGAGAGGCAATACTTCCCCTCTCACAAGCACAGAGTCTGTGTGTCGAAAAGAAAGAAGGGGAGTCACTTAACATCAATTAGGAAAAATGCCACAAGCAGGATACATGATCATAAAACTGTGAGCCGGACACCCGCCCCAGAGTGAGTGGGGCAGTGCCTTCCGCCTCATGTTCTTGAGTTCTACAACCAAAAGTTCCTTTACTGTGTCCCCCTATGCTCCCTCACCATACCGCACTCACAGGAGCTGTCCTTGGTCAGTGAGGATCCAGGGTTCGAGGTACATCTGTGAGAGTTCATTTCCCACCCAGGGAAGAAGGCACCTTGCTTGCTCTGCCATCTGAGCTCTTGGTTTGGCTGGCTGCCCCGCCAGGCACAGCTCCTCTCCACTTGCCTCCATCGCCAGCCCCGGTTCCTCTCCTCTGGCTGTCTTGCCAGCTGCAGCTCATCTCCACTGGCCCTCTCGCCAGCCCCGGTTCCTCTCCATTTGCCACCCTGCCAGCCGCTCATTCTGCTCTGCTCACTGCCTTGCCAGCCACTGTTCCACTTGCCAGTCACCTTCTGCCAGCTGCCTCTCTGCTGTGACCTCTGCAGGTCAGTCTCAGGTTCCACCCAACTCTAGTGATTTTCAGCTCTTAGGCTGGGCAGAAACACTGTCCCACCACAAGTGATTGTAAGCGCCTTTGAGCATTTAAAATAACAAATGGCTCCTAAGAGAGCCTATTTAGCTCTTTGAATAGTGGGGAGAAACAGGTTAAACCAGTCCAGGGACCCTGGCTGGGATACCTATCCCCACTCTTCTTACTTTCACAGGGCCCTGGCGTTCAAGCCCCAGGCTTACCAAGGACCTTTCAGCTGAGGGTGATCCCCTCTTTTGGGGCTGGTTAAGCATAGTTCTGCTCCCCTTTACTCATGCAATAAAGGCAACAATATTTCCCTACCCCTGCATTCAGCACTAAAGTGATTTGTAACCCAACACCAGGCAAAGTTGATCACTTAAGCAACGCCGCTCTATCTGCTGGATATCTAGGCAGAACATGTAAATACAGTTTCTCCCAGCTAGCTGTCAAGGGAGAGCTCACTCAGACCCTGCTTTGTTCTCTCTCTTACTTACATTTCTTATCCTCCTTTTATTCACTCTCTGCAGGTTCACAGAGCTCTTCTATAATATTCTCATTCCCAAATAACCTAATACGATGTTTACACTTTTCCAATTATATTTGTATAATATCAGTTTCTAATTACCAACAGTGACTGATAAGCATTGACAGCAAAAATGGAATCTGGCTGATGAGGTTTCCAATGTAACTACTTTATCACAGGACCAAAACATTTTAAAAATGCAAGTGTGACAGTGTGACCTGCTCTTTTAAGGGCCAGAGGCCTGGGGCTGGCCAGCCCTGTTCATTAACCAAGTGCAACTGAGGAAGGGGCAGGTGTTCCCTATATAAACAGGCTGTTAAAGATTAAGAAGCTCAGAAGGGAGCAGGAATGACAGAAAGGAGTGCCGTAGGAAAGGCTTGGGGAGTCTCTAAAGCCAGACAGGCCTAAGACAGAGGTTTGGAAGCCAGGAAGACATCTGGAAAGGACTCCACCTGGAAGGGCTGGAGCAGCAGTTGTGATACAAGAACAGGTGGGGACTGAAGGAAGCCTGAGTGTGGCAGAAGCTGCCAAAGTTATTGTATGAGGTGTTGTTGGACTGAGTTTGGGAACTTGTATGAGATATGTGCTCTACATGTGAGAAAAATTGACTGTATATTGATCTTTTAAGATGTAACAGTGCATGACTCACCACCGTGGCACTTCCTGCTGGCCATCTTGGGAATTAGCTCTTTGGCCCTGCCAGTCCACCTTCAGCTAGTGGTGTCATGCCTACCGTCACTGCTGTCTCCACCCTTTGAAGCCGTGTTGCTCCCCAGACCACAGTGTCCTCTTCTGGACATGGTCCTCTGGCTGTGCCTCCGCACTGGTATCTCCCCCTTCCAGGGGACCCGCAGTCCTTAGTCCCGCCACTTGCCTCAGCGGCCAACTGCAGTCCAAGGTCCAGCCCCTCACTTCAGGGCCAAACTGCAGTCTGGATACCAGCCACTCTCCTCATTGGCAAGTGGAGTGCAAGGGAAGGTGATCCAGGACTGCCTGCTACTTTGGGTCCCAACCTAGGGACCCTATAGCCAACAGCCACCTACTGCCCTCCTCCAATCTGCTGACTATTTTCCCTGGAACACATCCCCTGAAGCCCTAGCACCCTTTCAGCCCTTGTAGCATGGCCCCAGCCTGGCAGTGGACAGCCAGCAGCTCACCCTTGCACTCTGCTGCCCCTGCCCAGCACTGCTATAGCATTTCCCCAGACAACTAGTCCTCCTCCCTTGCCTTCCAGGAAGAGACTGCCTTCCTGCTCTGCTGGGGAGCCCTTTATATATGGCCCTCACCAGCCCTGAGTGACTGCTCCAGCAAGCCTTCCCCCATTGGTGGGCTCAATAAACCCTTTCCTGATTTGTGGGTTCTGCGTAGCCTCCCTGGCGCTACTTTTAATCCCTTCTCCTTCTATGGGGCAGCTGCCCCACCACACAAGAGCTACTTTGCACAACATGGGACAATAAACTGGCCCTATGTAATATTGTACACAAGACAACATGTGGTGGAGTCTTTTAAGGAACCTGAGAGGCAACACTGAGGGAGTGATCCCTGCCACTAGAGGTTGAGAAGGGGCAATCTATGACAGCAAGAATATGCTTATATTGTAGATCTAGATCATTCTTGTAATACTCAAGGAATATGGGGAGTTGGCCTTCAACCTCATGTTGGGCAGCCCACCCATGATTTGTTCAACATATTCAAAAATTATCTGGAAAAGGGAGTGAACAGTGAGGTTACAAAGTCTGTAGATGATACAAAATTGTTCAAGATAGTTAAGTCCAAAACCAACTGCAAAGAGTTACAAAGAGATCTCACAAAACTGGGTGACTGGGCAACATAATGGCAGATGAAATTCAATCTTGATAAGTGCAAAGAAACGCACATTGGAAAACAAAATCCCAATTATACATAGAAAATGATGGGTTCTAAATTAGCTGTTACCATTCAAGAAGGAAATGCTGGTGTCATGCATAGTTCTCTGAAAATTTCAGTTCAGTGTGCAGCAGCAGTCAAAAAGGCTAACAGAATATTAGGAACTATTAGCAAATGGATAGAAAATAAGATGGAAAATATCATAATGCCATTATATAAATCCATGGTTTGCCCTCACCTTAAATATTGTTTCCAGTTCTGGTTGCCCCTCTCAAAAAAGATATATTAGAATTGGAAAAGGTGCAGAGAAGGGCAACAAAAATTATCAGAGAATGGCTTCCATATGAAGAGAGACTAAAAAGATTAGCAAAAAGAACAGGAATATTTGTGGCACCTTAGAGACTAAGGTATTTGAGCATAAGCTTTGCGTGGGCTACAGCCCATTTCATCAGATGAATAGAATGGAACATTAGCCAAGATGGTCAGGGACACAACCCCATGCTCTGGGTATCCCTAAACCTCTGAATGCCTGAAAACAGGAGGGGAAGATGCAGTGGATCACTCCAAGTGCCCTGTTCTGTACACTTCCACTGAAGCTCTGGTACTGGAAACTGCTGGAAACAGAATACTGAGTTAGATGAACCATTGGTCTGACCCAGTATGACCATTCTTATGTCAGCTCATACCAGCTGAGGATCTGGTCCTTTATCTTTTATTAGTTTATTACAAGTATTTATAGAATCACAATGGGGATGATCTGATGTATCTTCTCTCTTCTTGGGTATGTCTACACTACATAGTAAATGCAGGCCTACATTCAGGTTTAAGCCCAAACCCTGCTGCCATCCACACACTAAGCCTTCTGACATGCACCAGAAATCTTCAGGCTGTGGGCCTGTGGACTTGCCCAAAGGATATGGGCAGGAGCCAGAGTCCCACTGCGGTGCAGGTCCAAGCCCTCTTATTTTGCACTGTAGACATGGCTGAAGCCTGGGTTGTTAGGCTTTGTTCAGCGAGTACACCAATGCTATCCCACAATCCCCTCAGCCTGTGTGTCCCAGCCCTTCTCTTGCCAAACTACCCAATTCATTCCCAAAGCAACCAGAATACTGCTGGTTGGTGCTTAACCCTTCATTTTCACATGGACTGCTCAGCTGTAAATACAGTTAACCTCATTGTGTGTTACATAAGCGTGTCACTAAGAAAAAAACCCTACATCTGGTGTGCTGCTAGCTCTCCAGAGTAACGCAGCCAGATTCTGGTAAATTTGTGGTGTGAGGAGAGCAACACCAGGATTCAGGAAGAGCACAAGAAATGAGCATGTCCACTCAAGAATCTTGGAGAGGCTGGCAGAACTGGAGAGCCACCAGACTGCCAATCTATGGCAGGAGGGAGTCATGAGCCTCAAGGCTACCTACTGCCAAGCCAGAGCTGACAACTGCACTTCAGGGAACTGTCCATCTGTCTGCCTCTTCTGTAAGAAATTGAGCTGCAGTGCTGCATGGCAATCTTCTGAGCAGGGATGGAAAGCTTGTAACCCTAGAAGCAGAAGCACTGCTGAGGGACAGGCTGGAACAAACGACGGAAGCGATCGTCATTGCTGATACTGGTCTGGGATCAGTCTGTGCTGCCACAGCAGCTACAGCACATCCTGGGTCCATATTTGGAGGACCCAGTTTAAGGACAGTCCTGGGGAGTTGCCCACAGCTGAAGCAGCAGCAGCAGCACAAGGTCTGGAGCCAGAGCTTGGTATGTTGTGGTCACTTTTTTGTTATTAATAGTAAGAATGGGGGATTTCTGGATGATGCCCAGTTAAATTATTACAAGCTGTAGGATGTGGTGTGTTTCTATTGAAGGTGGAAGTCACGACATTTCTCTAGGTCCCCCCCCGCTTCCCTCCTGACACCATGTGGGATTTAAAATGGATACTGGGAAATGAGATAAAACCATTAAACAAGTGGTTAGCATTAACTTTTTACTAGATGCAAATATACATATGGTAAAGAAATTCGAGCCTGTATGGGGATATATGACTTAAGGTGTGTTCTGGCCGAATGCACTGACATTGTTCTATGGGGAGGAGGTAGCCCCTCCCCTCAGAGGGAGGGGAAGTGACAGTTGGAGGGGAATGGGACAGATTTTTGTTACCAATCTGCCTGAGGGCATCAGTTGATCAGGCTGATGCCTGAGGATCTTTTCGGGGACTCCCTGAAGGAGGGGGCCATTGGAGTGTGACAGGAAGAGGGGGACAGTGGCAGGCAGTGGGGAGCTTGAGAGAGAAAGATGGAGGGAGAGAGCATGGCCAGAGGGATGGTGGGAAATCGGGACTGAGAGACACTGAGTGTCAGTGGAGAGAGGGAAGTTGAGCAGGACAGACAGATGTGCAGAAGAAGTTCTTCAGTTTAAAGCTGGCTGGGCAAGGCAGTCCGTGTATGATGGCATGTTCCTGAGCATCCATTACTGTTTGTTCCTGTGCATCAGCTCTGGGCATTTCCTATAATTGATTCCTGTGATCCTGGAGATCTGGGACAGGAGAACCAATGGTCTTTTGGATCCCATGAGTCTGGTCTGGTCTGTGCACCCCACAAGCAAGCACCACTGGAGTTGAGTCCATATCTTGAGGAAGTCAGGACAGACACTTGAGTTCAAAGACTGACTTGGGCATTAGACAGTACCCAGTGAGATATCTGGGGAAAGGGGAACCTTGAACTAGGAGAAATAAGATAATAAACTTTGCATATCGATTAAATATGTATAATATATTTATGCATATATTTAGAGTTAAATTTAAGTACACTTAGTAGTCAGTTATTGTGTGTTTGTGTTTAAATAAAATCCCCATTATGATGTGTATTTTTTTTTTAACATTCAGTTGTATTATCTTGTCTACTATTAAATAATCTTTAATCATGGCATAACATCCCTCAGCTCTCACCTGCCAGGTAAATTATACCACCACTGTGATGGATCATTGCTAAATCTTGGTCAGTGGTTTTGGCCTGGACTGATCCTTGGGTATATTTCAAATTATAATACAATCACCCTATTCCAAGAGATCTATTTACACAAGCTTTCTGGCAGAAAGATGAGTTGAGGTATTAGGCTTAAGGAGCTTACATTCCTTATTCCCACAAGTACCACACAGTTTGTAACTCAAGTCATGCTGAACCATATTCTCAAAATAACTAAAGTGATCTGGTCTGCCTGCATTGTCAGCCCAAATGGTAGTGGAGAGTGTATTTAGACCATGGCTGCCTGTATAACGAGTCCAAATGGTATCGATGAATGTATTTGGTCCCAGTCTGCTCTGTATAGGAATGCAGGGGACTTGTAAGGAGGCATTCCTTACCCATCCTGGCTAATAGCCATTAATGGACTTAACCTCCATGAATTTATCTAGTTCTCTTTTAAACCTTGTTATAGTCCTAGCCTTCACAACCTCCTCAGGCAAGGAGTTCCACAGGTTGACTGTGTGTTCTGTGAAGAAATACTTCCTTTTATTTGTTTTAAACCTGCTGCCCATTAATTTCATTTGGTGGCCCCTAGTTCTTATATTATGGGAACAAGTAAATAACTTTTCCTTATTCACTTTCTCCACATCACTCATGATTTTATATACCTCTATTATGTCCCCCCTTAGTCTCCTCTTTTCCAAGCTGAAAAATCCTAGTCTCTTTAATCTCTCCTCATATGGGACCCGTTCCAAACCCCTAATCATTTTAGTTGCCCTTCTCTGAATCTTTTCTAATGCTAGTATATCTTTTTTGAGATGAGGAGACCACATCTGTCTGCAGTATTCAAGATGTGAGCGTACCATGGATTTATATAAGGGCAATCAGATATTCTCCGTCTTATTCTCTATGCCTTTTTAAATGATTCCTAACATCCTGTTCATTTTTTTGACTGCTACTGTACCCTGCGTGGATGTCTTCAGAGAACTATCCACGATGACTCCAAGATCTTTTTCCTGATCAGTTGTAACTAAACTAGCCCCCATCATATTGTATGTATAGTTGGGGTTATTTTTTTCCAATGTGCATTACTTTACATTTATCCACATTAAATTTCATTTCCCATTTTGTTGCCCAATCACTTAGTTTCGTGAGATCTTTTTCTTCACAATCTGCTTTGTTCTTAACTATCTTGAGCAGTTTAGTATCATCTGCAAACTTTGCCACTTCACTGTTTACCCCTTTGTCCAGATCATTTATGAATAAGTTGAATAGGATTGGTCCTAGGACTGACCCTTGGGGAACACCACTAGTTACCCCTCTCCATTGTCAAAAATTTACCATTTATTCCTACCCTTTGTTCCCTGTCTTTTAACCAGTTCTCAATCCATGAAAAGATCTTTCCTCTTATCCCATGACAACTTAATTTACGTAAGAACCTTTGGTGAGGGACCTTGTCAAAGGCTTTCTGGAAATCTAAGTACCATATATACTCGTTCATAAGCCGAATATTTTTGGTAAAAAATGATACATCAAAGAGCAGGGGTTGACTTATAAATGGGTCTACACCAAAATTTAATGATTTTAAACTCTATGGAATCATTGAATTGAATATCTAATACATTGTCGTTTTGTTTATCTGGAGCGTCTGCAGGCATTGAGCCCCTCAGCTCCCTGTGGCCGTGGTTCGCTGTTCCCAGCCAATGGGAGCTCCAGGAAGTCGCTTACCCTGATGGCCAGGTGCCAAAGTTTGCCAACCCCTGAAATATAGGGTCGGCTTATGAAAGGGTCATACAGTTTTTGCTATTTTTACCAAACCATCTTGGGGGGGGGGTCGGCTTATAAACAAACGGGCTAATGAAAGAGTATATAAGGTACACTATGTCCACTGGATCCCCCTTGTCCAGATGTTTCTTGACCTCTTCAAAGAACTCTATTAGATTAGTAAGACATGATTTTCCTTTACAGAAACCATGTTGATTTTTGCCCAACAATTTATGTTCTTCTATGTGTCTGACAATTGTATTCCTTGCTATTGTTTCAACTAATTTGCCCGGTACTGACGTTAGACTTACTGGTCTGTAATTGCTGAGATCACCTCTAGAGCCCTTTTTAAATATTGGTGTTATATTAGCTATCTTCCAGTCATTGGGTACAGAAGCTGATTTAAAGGACAGGTTACAAATCATAGTTCCACAATTTCACATTTGAGTTCTTTGAGAACTCTTTGGTGAATGCCATCTGGTCCCAGTGATTTGTTACTGTTAAGTTTATCAATTAATTCCAAAACCTCCTCTAGTGACACTTCAATCTGTGACAATTCCTCAGATTTGTCACCTACAAAGGTCGGCTCAGGTTTGGGAATCTCCCTCACATCCTCAGCTGTGAAGACTGACATAAAGAATTCATTTAGTTCTCTTGAATGACTTTGTCGTCTTTAAGTGCTCCTTTTGTACCTCGATTGTCTAGGGGTCCCACTGGTTGTTTAGCAGACTTCCTGCTTCTGATATACTTAAAAAAAATTGTTATTACCTTTTGAGTTTTTGGTTAGCTGTTCTTCAAACGCCTTTTTGGCTTTTCTTATTACATTTTTATACTTAATTTGGCAGTGTTTATGTTTCTTTCTATTTACCTCACTAGGATTCGACTTCCACTTTTTAAAATATGCCATTTTATCTCTCACTGCTTCTTTTACATGGTTATTAAGCTATGGTGGCTCTTCTTTAGTTCTTTTACAGTGTTTTTTTTAATTTGGGGTATACATTTAAGTTGGACCTTTATTATGGTGTCTATGAAAAGTGTTCAAGCAGCTTGCAGGGATTTCACTCTAGTCACTGTACCTTTTAATTTCTGTTTAACTAACCTCCTCATTTTTGCATAGTTCCCCTTTCTGAAATTAAATTTCACAGTCTTGGGCTTCTGAGGTGTTCTTCCCACCACAGGAATGTTAAATGTTACTATATTATGGTCACTATTTCCAAGCGGCCTGTTACAGTTACCTCTTGGACCAGATCCTGTGCTCCACTCAGGACTAGATTGAGAATTGCTTCTTCCATTGTGGGTTCCTGTACCAGCTGTTCCAAGAAGCAGTCATTTAAAGTATTGAGAAATTTTGTCTCTGCATTTCGTCCTGAGGTGACATGTACCCAGTCAATATGGGGATAATTGAAATCCCCCACTATTATTGAATTCTTTATTTTGAGAACCTCTCTAATCTCCCTTAGCATTTCATAGTCCTATCGCTGTCCTGGTCAGGTGGTCGATAATAGATCCCTACTGTTATATTCTTATTAGCGCATGGAATTACTATCCATAGAGATTCTATGGAACATGTGGATTCATTTAAGATTTTTACTTCATTTGATTCTACATTTTCTTTCACATATAGTACCACTCTTCCCCATCCCCCGCATGACCTGTTTTGTCCTTGCGATAAATTTTGTATACCGGAATGATTGTATCCCATTGATTGTCCTCACTCCACCAGGTTTCTGTGATGCCTATTATATCAATATCCTCCTTTAACACAAGGCATTCTAGTTCACCCATCTTATTATTTAGACTTCTAGCATTTGTGTATAAGCACTTTAAAAACTTGTCACTCTTTATTTGTCTGCCCTTTTCTGATGTGTCAGATTCTTTTTTATGTGAATGTTTCTCGTCTGATCTGGCCTATACTTTATCCTCTTCCATCCTCTCCTCCTGACTAAAACCTAGAGAATCTCCATCAATAGACTCTCCTCTAAGAGAAGTCTCTATCTGATCCACATGCTCCTCTGCAGCAATAGGCTTTCTCCCATCTCTTAGTTTAAAAACTGCTCTGCAACTTTTTTAATGTTAAGTGCCAGCAGTCTGGATCCACTTTGGTTTAGGTGGAGCCCATCCTTCCTGTATAGGCTCCCCCATCCCAAAAATTTCCCCAGTTCCTAATAAATCTAAACGCCTCCTCCCTACACCATCGTCTCATCCATGCATTGAGACTCTGAAGCTCTGCCTGCCTACCTGGCCCTGTGCGTGGAACTGGAAGCATTTCTGAAAATGCTACCATAGAGGTCCTGGAGCATGACTGGAGGTTGAAAGGGAGGACAGAGTGCAGCAGAAAGGATTCTTTGAGAGTTTGCTCACTTTCATGGACACCCAGCTGCAGGCTCCAGCTCCACACTGAGTCCCTTCTATGTTATTGTGTCATGCAGCCTTTGGACTGGGGTGGCTGGTCCATGGCCCAAGCAATCAACACTACATGAAAGAGTCAAATGTACCCTGTACATTTCTTCCATGCCTGTGGCCCATGCATGTGAACTATACCGAAAGGGCCAAGGAGAATAGAAACACAGAGGACTCTCGGTTCCAGAAACAGTGAAACTGCCATGGTAGCAATGTATTTAGTTTGGCTATTTTGCCCTTTTGTTCATTTGGCCACCCCCACATGAGTGTCTTGGTGCTAGAGGGTCAGGAAAAGCTGATTGCACAGTTCCAGGAATGTCTGTTTCTTCATGCAAAAGTTCTGGAGCCACTGCTGGTCATCCCAGGTCTGCATGACTTACCCCTCCAGTCTGTGCTCATAGCTCTTCACAAGAAGTGCTAGTCTACATATGGAGAATCTGTGGTTAAGGCAAGAGGCATAAGATGCCATGACTGTACTCCTCTAAGAGAGGTGTATTCAAAAGTACAAATACTGCCACCATTGAGAACACTTCAACCTCCCTGGTCACTCGATTACAGACCTCAAAGTTGCAATGCTACAACAACAAAAGACTTCAAAAACAGACTCCAATGACAAACTGCACAATTGGAATTAATTTGCAAACTGGACACCATTAAATTAGGCTTGAATAAAGACTGGGAGTGGATGGGTCATTACATAAAGTAAAACCTATTTCCCCATGCTAATTTCCCCCCCTACTGTTACTCACACCTTCTTGTCAACTGTTGGAAATGGGCCATTCTGATTATCACTGCAGAAGTTTTTTTTCTCCTGCTGATAATACTTCACCTTAACTGATGACTCTTGTTATAGTTAGTATGGCAAAACCCATTTTTTTCATGTCCTCTGTGTATATATATATATTCCTACTGTATTTTCCACTGCATGCATCCAATGAAGTGGGGTTTAGCCCACAAAAGCTTATGCTCAAATAAATGTGTTAGTCTCTAAGGTGCCACAAGTACTCCTCATTCTTTTTGCTGATACAGACTAACACTCTGAAACCTAACTCCAGTTAGTTTTCCAGACCTGAAGAACTCTGTGTGGTTTGAAAGCTTGTCTCTCACTCATTTTTTATTGGACTAACTTCTTTGGGTAAGTGAAGCTGGATGACAGAATGTATTAATGTTTGTCTCATGCTGGCTTTCAAACTTGGTTACAGAAATGTTGACCTTACTAGGCTACCTACAAGTGAAGGTGTTAACTTAGACATCTTTCTTTAGATTTGCACCTCCTTGTATTTAGTTATTAAGATCCCAAACCAATAGTACTTTGGCAGAGAAATTTGACCCACACCAAAGCTGCATGCATTATGTGATTAGACCATACTGTTATTAGAGGGAAGAGTACCTTGCATATTCTGAGATGATAACCCTTTCCTAGGTGCCACTGTGCATTACACTGCTGACTTTCCACTCATACAGCCCTGACATACATATGCTTGCAGAATTTTGCCTTATCCATGCAGAACTGTTGCAAATCTTATCCTGTTTAGAAATCAACTTTTGCTCAGAAAATATATGACTTGCTCTTGAATGGCTCTAATGTGTTATTATGCCCTCTAATTTATTTACTTTGGTAACTGCATTAAGCAAATCTTAAAGACATACTTGATACCTTTGGGATATATTAGAAACAAGTCAAAACACTGTGGTCTACATTATGAAAAGCATTTGTCTGATCATATTGATATAAACTTAATGTTATATTACTTTGTAAGTGCAGAGAAATATTGTGATATTGATCTTATTGTGACAGGTTATGCGATAATGTTTCCTTTTCAGTAAAAAGCTCTGTAACCCAATAACAAATTTTTACACATTGCTGCATAACTAATGTAATCATGCCATTCCTGTGAGACAAAATAATCCTAACCAAATTACCAGAGTTTTAGTTGTGGTTCATATCAAATTTCCATATTTGAACTCAATTATGTTTTCTATCTCCATCTAGAGAGAATCACTGTGATAATAAGGAATCCCTGCTTGGGGGATCTTTTGGGGTGTTTAATATAACTCAGGGTTGTGTCACTCAAGTTTTGTATGAGTTTACTACAAACCTCTGCTGGTTTTGGTTTGCCAGAACCACTAGAATGGATACTGATGGGTTTCTCACATCCTTGTTAAAAGCCAAGGGAAACTGCAATAATTTTAAACAAAAAGTCTTTACTTGTGCAAAACTCTAGTTACCAGTAAAGTAAGAAGACAATTGTCATTATAACTCTGTTGGATAAAATCAATGAAAAAAAAGGTAGTGTACTGCAGGGAGGGATAGCTTGGTGATTTGAGCATTGGCCTGTTAAACCCAGGGTTATGAGTCCAATCCTTGAGGGGGCCCCTTAGGGAACTGGGGTAAAAATCTATCTGGGGATTGGTCCTGCTTTGGGCAGGGGGTTGGACTAGATGAGGTCCCTTCCAACCCTGATGTTCTATGATTCTATTCTAATGCAGGATCCACTATTGTTTTGTTAAGAATAGGGATTACAATAACTTGTTTAATAGGACTGCAAATACTGTCAACTAGAACCCCAAAACAAATGAATAGTTTCCCCCTATAACTGGGGAGAACATATGGGCACATTGTTACAGACTATTGCTGGACAAGCAAGGGATAAAAAGAACAGATTCTGGGCCTGTACTAGTGATCTTCACTCAGTGAGACACCATTAAAATTTGAGAGATTTGGAATGAGATGAGATTGTGAAGTTTAACATCCAGGTTACACAGAAGAGACACAAACCAGCATCCAAAACTCCCAATCTGATCCTTAAGGATAAGGGCAAATTAAATCAAAGGGAAGAGATCAGATATCATAATGCAAAATGCTGCATGTGTATCCAAGGTTGTAGTACATCTTCTGTTACGTTATAGTATGATATTTGTGAAAGGTGACATTCCCCAGTGTTAATGTCATTTGTTACATTGCATCAGTGACTCTTGTTGACAGAACCTTGATGTGCACTGTTGAGGATTAACTGAAGGATGTTTCCATTGAATGACCCCTAATTGTGGAGCTAGCTCCCTCTAGTGGTCCTCCAGCAGCTGAGTTTACTGACCTTAAGAGCACAAGTCACACCTTTTAAGTCAAGCATTTTGTTTCCTGTGGAGGTTTCTCTCTAGTGGACTGGAGTGACGCAGGAAGCAGGGGTTATTTGTGCTGTGTGTTGTGCGCAGTTGCTTGTAATATGTTACTCGTTTTACTGTATGTCATGTGCCCATAGAGCACAGCCATGAGTGTGCCTGACTTTTGTGACTACATTTTCCACTTAAGGCCAGGATCTGTTCTTGGCTATGACTCTCCCTCACATCAATGGAGTTACATCCATCTCACTGAAAAGAGAATTTGGCCCACAGTATGGAAGAAGAAAATGCAGGTTCTTTCTGTCTCCTCCTCAACCAATACTTCCTAATTTTAGAAAAGAAAAAAAATCTATATGGGTTGCTAATGGGATTACATGAGATTCTATTATAAAGTGCTATGATGGAAATGATTCAACACATAGCTATTTTCTCATTATTGTGTTTTTATATGCCACTATTCTGTTCTTTAATTCTGGTTGTTTCTCCTATATAATGTAACCAAACAGGGTCTCTTGTTATCTATACTAATTGATCTGATTCACAGATTGGTCTATTTTGTGTTTTACAGAATACAGACAAAAAAACCTATCTCTTGTTCACATGTCATTAATACACTTCCCACAGAATAACTACATACTCTGACAGGTTTCAGAGAGGTAGCCATGTTAGTCTGTATCAGCAAAAACAACGAGGAGTCCTTGTGGCACCTTAGAGACAAACAAATTTATTTGGGCATAAGATTTAGTGGTCTATAATCCACTGAATCAGATGCATGGAGTGAAAAATACAGTAAGCAGGTATAAATATACAGCACATGAAAAGATGGGAGTTGCCTTACCAAGTGGGGGGTCAGTGCTAAAGAGGCCAATTCAATTAGGGTGTTCAATTAGAGCAGTTCTGTGGTAGATCCCTGCTGAGATTATGAGCCCCTGAGGAGAAGGTGGACAGGGAAGAAGCAAGATGTCTGAGTAAATCGACCTTAACCCTTTGCCACAAGGGTCCCAGATCATGATAGAGGGAGGAACTGGGATCCCCTACAGCCTTACAAGGAGGACTAGTGGGAAGATCTCAGACACAAGAGTCCAGTAGGACTACTGGACCTGGACCAGGACTGTCAATCTGATGTGATAACCTGGGACTATTAAATGAAAACCCTGGTTTTCACTGAAAGGGGTGAGAACAAAGGTGACTTGGTTGGAAGGCCAAGTTACAAGTCAAAAGGGGGCCACCAACAGATCTAGGTGACAGGACTAGATAATGAAACCCTACAACACCACTCATAGCCACCAGGCAGAGCACCAGCTGGTAAGTCACTTTGCCACACCACTGCTTAACTGAATAATAGCATTACACAAAGTATTCATGCTGATTGCTCCTTCCCAGTCCTCAGCTTCTCAGGACAGTGACAATATTTGGATGTGGACCTTCAGAAATGGATTAGAATTTAGATTACTGATGGAACACTTACGAAGTCTCTTTGAAAAGCCATACAAGTAGTCCTCCAATATGTTTCTTTTGAAATGTGAAATGCTGACAGCCAAGCTCTTAGGTTTACCCAACAATAAAATCCAGTGCATATTATACAAAACTACACAAAAATGAGGAAGTTAGTTAAACAGAAATTAAAAGGTACAGCACCAAAAGTGAAATCTCTGCAAGCTGTGTAGAAACTTTTTAAAGACACCATTATAGAGGCTCAACTTAAATGTATACCCCAAATTAAAAAAAACATAGTAAGAGAGCCAAAAACGAGCCACTGTGGCTAAACAACAAAGTACAAGAAGCAGTGAGAGGCAAAAAGGCATCCTTTAAAAAGTGGAAGTTAAATCCTAGTGAGGAAAATAAAAAGGAGCATAAACACTGGCAAATGAAGTATAAAAATACAATTAGGAAGGCCAAAAAAATTTGAGGAAGAGTTAGCCAAAGACTCAAAAAGTAAAAGCAATTTTTTTTAAGTACATCAGCAGCAGGAAGACTGCTAAACAACCAGTGGGGTCACTGGATGATCGAGGTGTTCAAGGATGATAAGGCCATTGCAGAGAAACTAAATGAATTCTTTGCATTGGTCTTCATGGCTGAGGACGTGAGGGAGATTCCCAAACCTGAGCCATTCTTTTTAGGTGACAGAGCTGAGGATTGAGGTATCATTATAGGAGGTTTTGGAAGAAATTGATAAATTAAACAGCAATAAGTCACCAGGACCAGATGGTATTCACCCAAGTGTTCTGAAGGAACTCAAATGTGAAATTGCAGAACTACTAACTGTAGTCTGTAACCTATCATTTAAATCAGCTTCTGTACCAGATGGGTGGAGGATAGCTAATGTGACACCAATTTTTAAAAAGGGCTCCAGAGTTGATCCCAGCAATTACGGGCCTGTAAGCCTGTCTTCTGTACCAGGCAAACTGGTTGAAACTATAATAAAGAACAATATTGTCAGACATATAGATGAACATAGTTTGTTGAGGTCAACATGGTTTTAGTAAAGGGAAATCATGCCTCATCAAACTACTAAAATTCTCTGAGGGGTTCAACAAGCATGTGGACAAGGGGATCCAGTGAATATAGTGTACTTAGATTTTCAGAAAGCCCTCACCAAAGGCACTTACGCAACAAAGTAAGCTGCCATGGGATAAGAGGGAAGGTGCTTTCGTGGATTGGTAACTGGTTAAAAGATAGGAAACAAAGGGTAGGTATAAATGGTCAATTTTCAGAATGGAGAGAGGTAAATAGTGGTGTCTCCCAAGGGTCTGTTCTGGGATCAGTCCTATTTAACAGATTCATAAATGATCTGGAAAAAGGGGTAAACCGTGAAGTAGCAAAATTTGCAGATGATACAACATTACTAAAGATAGTTAAGACCCAGGCAGACTGTGAAGAGCTACAAACGGATTTCTCAAAACTGGGTGACTGGGCAATAAAATGGGAGATGAAATTTAATGTTGATAAATGCAAAATAAGACACATTGTAAAGCATAATCCTAACTATACATATAAAATTATGGGGTCTAAATTAGCTGTTACCACTCAAGAAAGAGATCTTGGAGTCATTGTGGATAATTCTCTGAAAACATCCACTCAATATGCAGCGGCAGTCAAAAAAGTGAACAGAATACTGGGATTAATTAAGAAAGGGATAGATAATAGGACAGAAAATATCATGTTGCCTCTCTCTCTCTCTCTCTCTCCCTCTAAATATATATACATCCATGATACACCCACATCTTGAATACTGTGTGCAGATGTAGTCGCTCCATCTCAAAAAAGATATATTGGAATTGGAAAAGGTTCAGAAAAGAGCAACAAAAAATATTAGGGGTATGGAATGGCTTCTGTATGAAGAGAGATTAATAAGACTGGGATTTTTCAGCTTGGAAAAGAGACATCTAAGGGGAGATATGATTGAGGTCTATAAAACCATGACTGGTGTAGAGAAAGTATATAAGGAAGTGTTGGTTACTCCTTCTCATAAAACAAGAACTGGGAGGTCACCAAATGAAATTAATAGTCAGCAGGTTTAAAACAAACAAAAGGAAGTATTTCTTCACAGAACACACAGTCAACCTGTGGAACTCCTTGCCAGAGGATGTTGTGATGGCCAAGACCATAACAGAGTTCAAAAATGAACTAGATACATTCATGGAGGATAGGTCCATCAATGGCTATTAGTCAGAATGGGCAGGAATGGTATCCCTAGCCTCTGTTTTCCAGAAACTGGGAAAGAGCAACAAGGGATAGATCACTTGATGATTACCTGTTCTGTTCATTCCCTCTGGGGAACCTGGCACTGACAACTGTTGGAAGACAGGATACTTGGCTAGGTGGACCCTTGTTCTGACCCAGTAGGGCCATTCTTAGGCTAGGTCTACACTACCCGCCTGAATCGGCAGGTAGAAATCGACTTCTCAGGGATCGATTTATCGCGTCCCGTTGGGACGCGACAATCAATCCCCTAATCGGCGCTCTTACTCCACCAGCGGAGGTGGGAGTAAGCGCCGCCGACAGAAAGCCGCAGAAGTCGATTTTGCCGCCGTCCTCACAGCGGGGTAAGTCGGCTGCGATACGTCGAATTCAGCTACGCTATTCACATAGCTGAATTTGCGTATCTTAAATTGACTCCTCCCTGTAGTGTAGATGTACCCTTATATTCTTAAGTATACTTCTGGAACACAGTTCAGGAGAGAAGTAGTTTGCTGCTTCAAGTTTCCAAAAAGATTATTAAGGAAAGGAAATTGAGTGTCCATTTCAGTAACTGGCATTCAGTATTTTTCTTTTGTACAGAAATTTTGTGCAGATTCCACCATGGAAGTTGGGAGGGCTTGGATAATTTTTTTTCAACTTTTTTCTCATTTGTCTTTTTCTAATGTTCCAGTTGATGTCCCTGTTTCCTAAATCAAACACTCTTTCCGTTCATGGCCATAGCTAATCTCCATAAATTGGCTTAATCTATCATATTTGCAGCAGATATGATAGCTTTGTGTAATATATGGGATTGCACATTACAAGGAGGAACCATCTGGTAAGTGGTAAATAGGGAGAAATGGTTAGGAGTGCATTTGGAGGACACTGTATAATATTTCTAAACAACGTCATGATATGCAAACATCTTAGTGGAGTCAAATCACAGTCCCGTTGAAGTCAATGGCAAGATTGCCATTGACTTCAGTAGGATTAGGATTCAATACTTAAGTAAAACATGAGGGTCAAGTCATATAGCTTCCTTGGCTTGTTTGTATGACTTGCTGCATAGCATACAATAAAGTACAAGGTGGCAACAGACAGATCTCCCTCTATGTATATAAATACACATGATCCTACAGAATTCAGTTTATACCTTCCTTCTTACTCTAACCATTCATCTTAACTAAATTGATTGAACAAAATTGGTTTAGCCAAAAAAAATTAACACACAAGTACTAAGCAGTGCTGCTGAGTTAAGTGTGCTCCAGTTATATATCTTCTTACTTGGTCCTTAATTTGTTAACCTTCTTGAGTTATGACTAATGTATCACACTCAGAATTCATTGTCACAAAGATAATTTCTTGTCAGAGTCTAGCAGAAGGTCTTAGTCACAAGATAACGTGAAGCATGGGGGAATTTCAAAAGCTCATAGGTGACTTAGGAACACAAATCCCATTGACATTTGATATAACTTATGTTCCTAAGTCACTTTGTGATAGATCCAAAAAGGGACTTACACCCTTAATTGTCACTTTGGGTACGTCTATACTTACCTCCGGGTCCAGCAGTAAGCAATCGATCTTCTGGGATTGATTTATCGTGTCTTGTCTAGACGCGATAAATCGATCCCAGATCAATCCCGGAAGTGCTTGCCGTCGACGCCGGTACTCCTGCTCCATGAGAGGAGTACGCGGAGTCGACGGGGGAGCCTGCCTCCCACGTGTGGACCCACGGTAAGTTCAAACTAAGATAGTTTGACTTCAGCTACGTGAATAACGTAGCTGAAGTTGCGTATCTTAGTTCGAAGTGGGGGGTTAGTGTGGACCAGCCCTCTAGGTGCTTAGTCCAAAATGTAGGCACCTCAGAGATCTTTAAAATCCCTGCTTATCTGTCACCCACCCCTGTAGGCATCTAAGTTTCCACCAGTTAAAACATATAAAACAGCCTCAGTCCTGATTCCACTGAGCTGTTCAGCACCCTCACTCTTGCCTAAGTTCTGGCAGGATTCTTAGACTGGGAGTTCCCTGGCTCTGAGAACACGTAGTGGATTGAGTCCCATAGGAGGTAGGAAGAAGTTTGGCTGTCTGTGTGTGAGTGTGTGTGTGTCCCATTGTACCCACTAGCCCAGTAGTTAGTGCACTTACCTGAGACACCCAGATTTGAATGCCCACTCCACCTGACTTGGAGCAGGGAATTGAATGCAGGTCTCCCACCTTCCAGGAGAGTGTCCTAACCACCATGGTATTGGAAATTCTAGGGGGGACTCTTAATCTCTCTTGTTGAAGCTGTTTATATTTTAAAGTACTCCTGTTTAAACATTGTCAAGATACTGCTCAGCAAAGAAAACCATGAATGACAGCTGATCCCCCCCACTCCCAAAAGCTCAAGACTCCCAGGACTATGCTCCCAGGACTATGCTATAGGCATTTCTAAGCAACAGACACTTTCATGTATTCTCTGTCTGCCTCCCTGCACATTGGACAGTTGAGAGACATGAAAAAAATGATGCTTGTATCAGCATCTTGATAGCAATTCACTGCATGGCTTGCTTTCTGTTTTGGTGAAGGGCTATCCTCAAAGTCATGAAAGACTTGACTCTTGTCCTAGAACAAGGTATAGAAAGCAATTTTGTGATTGTAACAGTACTTGAGCAACAGTAATTGTTTGGAATCATCTTTTATTTCAGTGTTAACTGCCATACTGAATGAATCTCTAAGGCAATTTGACTCCCTTATAAAGCATCACAAAATAACTCTGATAGAATATCAGGGTTGGAAGGGATCTCAGGAGATCATCTAGTCCAACCCACCGCTCAAAACAGGAGCAATCCCCAGACTGATTTTTGCTCCAGTTTCCTAAGCAGCCGCCTTAAGGATTGAACTAATAACCCTAGGATCAGTAGGCCAATACTCAAACCACTGAACTATCCTAGCAGTAATGGAAACAACAACATGTAACTGAGACCAATGTAGAAAGTTTGAAATGCTTTCTTCTCCCTCAGGTTCCTGCTTTTCTTCCAAATATGTCTGAATAAAAAAACCTGAGCAAATGTTTTCACAGGGGAAAAATTCTGTGGTTCAATATGAATCCACTTAATTAATCACATCTGACTGATTAGCATTGGTACAGAATCATTCATACAAAAGTATCTCAAAACTTCATAGTGAATACTTCCCACACAATAATTAGTTTTATAATGAAACTAATGGACATAATGGATCAACTTCTCAGCTATCTCAGAACTCTGTTCAGGGGTGGGCAAACTTTTTGACCTGCAGTCCTCATCAGGGAATAGAAATTGTAGGCAGGCCATGAATGCTCATAAAATTGGGGTTGGGGTCTGGGGTGGGGGATGAGGAGTTTGGGGCATAGGAGGGTGTTCTGGGCTGGGGTTGAGGGGTTTCGAGGGCGGGAGGGTGCTCTGTGCTAGGATTGAGGGGTTTGGAGAGCGGGAGGGGGATCAGGGCTGGGACGGGGGTTGGGGCGTGGGGAGAGGCTGAGGGGTGCAGGATCTGAGCAGCGCTTACCTCAAGTGGCTCCCGGAAGCAGTGGTATATCCCTTCTCCTGCTAGAGCAGCAGAGCAGGGCCAAGCAGCTGCTTCCAGGAGCGGCGCGGTGTGGCTTCCGGCGCCCCGCCTGGAGCGGGGCCGAGCCCATGATGCGGCCGCTGACCCACTGCCCCAGCTGGAGCTCGCAGGCCGGCTTAAAATGGCTCATGGGCCAGATCTGGCCCGTGGGCTATAGTTTACCCACCCGGTTGTAAGTCACTTTTGCACAACCCAAATCCCAGGAGAGGCAAGAGACTAGATTGGTCCCTTTGTAATTTAGAGATGTCTCAGTTCTGCCTCACCCCCTCATATCCTTGGTGTGTCCTCTATGCCAGGTTGTGGGATGGGCAGTGCAAGAGATGGGGCAGTGGGGGAATTTACTTCTACCCCATTAGGGAAGCTTTCTGGGCATTTGTATCTGTAGCAAGGGATCAGAGAGGAAGGCAGCCCTACTGCAGAAACTATGGAACAGGACAGGTAGGGGAAGGAGCAAAAAGTTGTTTTCCCTGCTCCTCTGTAGGCTTTACCCTAAACCAGATTCCAGCTGCTCACTCTACCCTCGCACATTAGCCAAGGTTTCCCAGAAATCCCCAGAATGATGTGGTCCTCTTTCCCAAGTGCCTTTAAGGAACTGGTTGGAACCAGGTCAGTGGCTTCTAACTGCATTTGCCTTTTTCCTTTTCCATATTCCCCACCCAAAGGATTTGAGGACTTCTGTACAAGGATGCAGTGACAACAGAAAAAAAAATCTGCCAGTAAGATCTGAGGGCCATATTCTGGTCTCCTGTTCCAAGTATTCTCCATTCACCACAATCTCAGCCATAAAAATCATGAGATTACTAAAATAGGGTGGATTCTTCTTATTTGCCTTCTGATGTTTCCAAGATTTCCTCTGCAACCATGAGAGCTAGAATCTTACTTTTGTTTTGATGAAAGCTGAGATTCTCAGGTAATCACATGACTGTAGGATCTTGGGCTTTAAGAAAAACACCATATATCAGAAGACTAACACTAAAAACAAGAACAGTCAACATTTCTCGTCTTCTGTCTCAGTACCAAAATGAGGCAGAGGCTTGGACTGTCCAAGTTTGCAGTGTAAGTTAATTACAACTGAAATCCTTCTACCAGTGTTGTTGTCAGCAAGAATGGCTTGGTTCAATAGCTAGGGGTTCCTTTTAACATTACAAAACAGAACCAGCTTGAGCCTCCACCCAGAAATCTGGGGTAACTAAACACCACCCCGGGTACCTCTAAGACACAGTGCTTTCCCACTTGCAAGCACTGAATCTATGTAAAACAAAAGAAAATGTTTATTAAAACGGAGAAAGAACTCAGCATTAATTTGGGGAAACATCACAGCAATGATTTAAAAATGTGCAAACAATAAGTAAGCACCTGCCTCACAATATCTTGGAGAGTAATCCTTTGCCTTAGTTTGCCACCATGTAGTGTGAAAGTCCAATGGACAAATGTCCCTTCAACATGCCACTCCCCTTTTTCCACCACTGCACCTCACCCATAGATGGTAGTCAGAGGTCAATAAAGTCCCAGAATCCAAAGGTCCATTCACACGGGTTCAGCTCCCATCCCCGAAGGGGTGGTGGTGGCCAAGCAAAGTCTCTGTTGCTCATTGCTGCCACTTCTGCCTTGGCTACAGCTTGTGGCTGCTCCCGCTCCCACTACTCAACACTACCTCTAGCTGCAATGCAGTGTTCAGAGGTTCTACCAATCAGCCCAGTTCTTAGTGATTTCACCAGGTGGTGGGGACCCTCACTGCTGCTGTATCGTCTTTCACCGCAGTACAATCTCCACTCTAGATCTAAGGATCAGCCCCCTAGACCAGCTTATTCAGCTGTAGCAATCATTGAGCTGAAAAAATAGTCTGATCAGCCGTCTCTAAACACTGGTGGGGGAGAGTCAAATGGTATCTATGACTCTTTAAACACAATCTACATCCACTCTGACTTTCACTTGGATTTGGCATCACTACCCTCTGCTTTGTGAATGATATTAACTGAGGGTGACCCCCTCAATTAAGGCATATTCAGTACAGTTTTGCTTCCCTATACTCATACAATAATGATACCAACATTTCATTACCCCTGCCTCTCAGAGTAGAATGAATTTTAACCCAAAATAGCAAAGCAGGTCTGTCTGCTGATCACCTAGGCAAATTTGGTGTGTCTACGAAAATACCGTCTGCTCCTGAGTCTTTTTCCCCAGTTCATCAATAGATGGCAGGAGAGAGCTCCTTCAGACCCTGGCTTACACAACATTCACATGCTTTTTTAAATACACCCCATATGGAGTCCAATGCAGAGGCAGTTTACTTTTCTTTAGAGCTATTTCTTTTGTAAGACCAAAGCTCAAAGTGGAAAATACTTTCTTTTCTAATTGTAGCCTATCTGTGATAGTAATAGTTTCTAAGATGTAGATTGGGAGTACCCTGTAACACACCCCAAATAGCTTTTATTAATAATTATGGTTTAAATGTTACAAGGAAATAGACTTTTAAAGGAGAAAATATTTCCTTAAGTAAAATTAAAATATTCCAGAAAACATGCTTTTCTTTTTGGAGACTGGGAGGTTGAAAACACTGCAGCTTCATACTACTACAATGATTTCTTCTTTCCTCTGTCACTGGTCCATGATTTATTGTGTCAGAGTATATTTGCTCAAGAAACACTATCTCCTGTCAGAGTCTAGATGCTTCACTGGCAATAAAAGTGGTGTACTAAACAAAGATGTTTTAGAAAACATCAGTCTGCTGAAATATCAGCTTCTCTCTAGCCATTATTTTCCATGCTCAATCCAAATGCAAACAAAGCACTTATGTTTGTTAGACAAATGATAGGTTTATTTTCTGGCCAGTCATTTATTTCTGACTCTTAGGTTGAGCTATTCCATTCTAGAGGCTGATTCCTGACATTTTAAGGGTTTTGTACATTGTGGAAACTGATGGAATGCTGGCTTTATTTCACCATAACTATGGTAAAGCTGGATATACCCTTTTGCTAAATCAACTCCTACATTTCTTCTGCCTTTAATTTACCTTTCACTTATCACTGATATTAAGAGCTATTATTATCTGTGTGTAAATGTAACTTTAATGGTTGCATTGCAGGAGTATACGGCTTTCAAGTACAAGATATGTGCTAATTTTTCTTCCTTAATTTATTTTTGTCTTTCCTTTATTGGATTGCTTCTTATCCTATTATGTTGCCAGGAGATTAGAGGAGTTTTGTGGGTAAGTATGAGGGGGAGATAGTGTAGCTGACCCCATTCTCACAGGAGGGATGAGGGGCAGAAAGAGTTCAGAATCTCTGGTTCCTCCTGTGAAAAATGGATCAGTCTGCTCTCTGCTTCTCCCCCATCCCCATCCATCCCTGTAATCCCAGATCTGGGAAGGAGCAGAGAATTATGAAGAACTATCTGCAGGGGGAGCAGAGGTGGGATCTGGGAAAGCAGAGTTGGTGGGGTCTGTGGAGAAGCTGGAAGCTTGACACCATTAGCCAGAGCTGCTGCATTAGGTGCCAAAACCACTTTCTAAATTTAGAAGAGCTGACCACACTAATTGTCTCTCACACACGAGGGGAGTTCAAAAATAAAGACAGACCAAAATTACAGATATAATGATTGTGGTCTGACACAAGGTTTTTGAACTTTTGGGAATGACAGTACTGTATTTCACACCTGATACTTAGATGTCCTATCCAGAAAGAAAAACAAAGAAACATTAAGATAGACCTGTCATACCTGGGCACAATGGAAAATGAGATAAAATAGTCCCCAAGTCTACACAAGAAGTGGAGAGTTACATGGAAGTATACTTTCTAAAGTGAGTGGAGTATAGGATTGACTTAAAATCAGAATACAGCAGTGCAGCTGGAATCACTCTGAAAATAAGACATCTTCCATAAGACATTCCAAGAACTGGCATTAGTACATTTTCTATTTCTTTTGAAATTGTTTAGGACACTGATATATGCTTTATTATTATTTATTTGAGATAATGGCTAAATTCCAAGATTTCAAATTCTGGGACAGTACTTTCACTTAGAAGAACATTTTTGGACTAATACATATTCTACAAAACCACAGATATATTGTTATTACACAAACAGCCAGAGGTTTGATTTTATAAACATCAGCCACATGTGAATATGTTGGCTTCAATCTCTCCCTGTTCAACTGTGAATTTCAAACTGAAATAGAAATCTCCTTTTCCCTTTGATGGATCATCTACTCTTACCTTGTATATAACAATTCCCCATAACAATTCCTGTATGAACTAGAGGATATTTTTTCAAAAATCATCTAGACTAGATTTTAAAAATTGCCAGTGATGGAGAATCCACCACAACTCTTGGTAACTTGTTCCAGTGTTCAATTACCCTTACTGTTAAAAGTGTACATTTTATTTCCAGTCTGAATTTAATTTGTCTCGCTTCAACTTCCAGCCATTGCATCATGTTATATATTTGCCTTCTAGATTGAGGTGCCCATTATCAAATACTTGTTCCCCATGTAGGTATTTACAGACTATGGTCAAGTCACCTCTTAGCTTTCTCTTTGTTACGCTAAATAGACTTCAATGAGCTCAGTCTATCACCATAAAGCATGTTTTCCAATCCCTTAATCATTCTCATGGCTCTTCTCTGAGCTCTCTCTAATTTATCAACATCCCTCTTGAACTATGGACACTAGTACTGGACACAGTATTCCAGCAGTGCCAAATACAAAGGTAAAATAACCTTCCTATTCCTACTTGAGATTCAAATATTTATGCTTTTATTACATTAGCTAGCCCTTTTGGCCACAGCATTGCACTAGGAGCACATGTTAAGCTGATTATCCACCACGACCCCAAATCTTTTTCAGCGTCTCTCCTTCCCAGGAGAGAATCTTCCATTCTGTAAGTATGGCCTACAGTCTTTGTTCCTAGATGTATACATTTACCCACATTAAAACCCTTATTGCTTGTTTGTACCCAGCTTACTAAGCAATACAGATCTGTAACAGTGACCTGTCCTCTTCATTATTTACCATTACCCAATATTTGTGTCATTTGCAAACTTTATCAGTGTTGATTTTATATTTTCTTCTAGGTCACTGATAAGAATGTTGAATAGTATAGGGCCAAGAACAGATCCCTGTGTCATCCCACTAGAAACAAAACTGTTCAGTGATGATTCTCCATTTGTCTTGTCCTGCTTTTAGTAAATAGGAGGGGAAAAAAAGATTGGAGCAGGTCAGGAAAATATTTTATTTCCTGTAAAATTTAAAAGAAAACAAAGATTTTTGTTTTTGTGAAAATTTAATGGATTTTTTCATGTTTTCATGAAAAAAGTAAACTTGAAAACACAAAATAGTTTCGTTTTCAGCAGTTGTTGAAAACTAACGTTCATTTTTTTGAAAATGGTCCCACCCCTCCAAATTTTGACCAAAAAAAATTCTTGTGAAAATGTCCATTTAGTGTGTGTGTGTGCACGCGCGCGCATGCACGCACACACACACACACACACACACACCACAATACCTTGTAACAGTACCAGCATTTGGCACAGGCAAATAAAAAATGTGTGAAAGTCAAGCGATATGAATGTTCTGTCCTGTTACAGACTTGGGAGGTGCCTTAACGCCTATTGGTACTTGGAATGTGATGTCCAAAATAAGAGATAAGTAAAGGTACAGAAGAGCAAGTTAAGGAATTGGTACAAACTGGTGAGTTGGATCTTAGGCGGCATATTGAAAACCCTCTTGTAAACAGTTCTGGTATATAAACAGAGGTAGTTTTCTGGGATATATTACGGGAGCACATCTCCTGTGTAAGGTAAACTGAACACAGTGCGATAACCTGCTTCCTGGAAGGATTGGTAACGTATTAACTTTTTCTTTCCTGTATTGTACTGCTTTGCCCTTAAACAATAAATTAGCTAAGCTTAGTTATTTGGTCTCTTGAAAACTTTTAATACCAAACCAAAAGTGTAGACAAGCAATTGGCTATATATTTAGCAATACAGGTCTCCCAACTAGAGCTGTGCCAATTATGGATTTTTCATTCTATTAAAAAAAAATGGTTTGGGTTGAATAAAATGTTTTGTTTGACCCAAAGTAAAACATTTCCTTTCAATGTAGAGTCTTTTATGCTTTTTAATTAAAAATATTATCTGAAGTAAACATTTTATTTTGGTTGCCTCAGTTCTGGGAAGACAATAACTTATGCCTTATTTTTTAGAGGTGTTGAATTCAACTAGAGTCATTCTGGTTGGTCAGAACTTTGAAAAAATCAGGCCCAAAGTGTCTAGGGAAGGCACCCAAAATCAGTGGCCCATTCTGAAAATGTTGACCCTGCCAATTTCTTCCAACTTGCTCGCCGGGAAAACACAAAAAGCAGCTCCTCGCACTTAGAAGTCATTTTCACTCATTTTCTGCTGAATCTATTGAGCACCTGGGGATAGACTAGAATTATGTGACTTTCACCATTAGACCTCCTCCACATAACTAATCTCCGAACTTGGAATGCGTCAAATGCACTACACTGTGTATGATCTATGCTAACCCCAGGAGACATTACAAACAGTTGTGAGCTACAGTATTGCTTAGGCTGCTCTAACTTGCGCCGGGGCTTGTCTGACCTTTTTGGATCTTTTGGTTGACACCTGATTCAGCAGTTCTGTGAACCAGATGAAGTAGACCAACAAGTAACAGAACTTGCAAACAAGCAATATTTCCCTTTTTGAACTTTGATTCATTTTAAATACTAATAGCAGAAAAGAAATTACCTCAGTTCACAGAACAAGTGCAAGCATTATTACAGGGCTGCTAAGTGTAGCACATCTCAAGTGATAGTCATGCAGTTGGCAGCCCTGTCATGCCTACCTGAGTCGTTGCTTGAGTCACATGCTAGTATTCAGCCATTTTGTTACAAATCCAGCTGTAGTGTTTTCACAGAAATTATGGCAATTACAAATGAAAAATTGACAGGTTTCAGAGTAACAGCTGTGTTAGTCTGTATCCGCAAAAAGAAGAACAGGAGTACTTGTGGCACCTTAGAGACTAACAAATTTGTTAGTCTCTAAGGTGCCACAAGTACTCCTGTTCTTCTTTTTACAAATGAAAAAGTCCATAGGAACTTTCGTTTGTTAGACTTATTAAGAGAAGGTAAAATGGCTAAACTTATCAAAATTTGTTTAATTGTATTACACATATACAAAAAATTTGTTATGATTAGTGTTGTCTTCTGCTCATTATACAACAAAAAATAAAATGAAGATGCTACTTGGAAACAGTTGGCTCGCAAATAATCATGTTTATTAAATGTATGCAAACATACAAGGCCTAGCTTAACGCATACCACTTCTTAGTGTATGTGCAACATACCTCAGATGGCACGTGATCAGGATTCATCACTGAATTTGATCTGCTTGTTGGATCAATAGCTTCCCTGACTTCCAGTTTGGCTCCCATCCTGATCCTCTGGTATCCTGACCCAGCCTGATCAGGTCCCAGATTTGTGGTTCTAATCTCTGGTTTGTCTCCTGCTTCTCACCTCCTGGCATTTAACTCCTGTCTTGTGTCTGGTAGACTCTGGCTCCAATGACTACTAGGTTTGGCTGACTATGACATAATGTGACTGTACATTTGTCATATGATGTTTGTTCTCTCATCTTTTCCCCAGAGAGAGAAGTTTGTGCAGTGGATTGTCTTGTTTTTGCAGGGTTTGCTGTGGGTTCGTTAGAGAAGGCAAGGTCAAAGAAATGAACTTTACACTTGGAACAGATGCTGGTGAGGTTTGTAATGGTCCTTAGTTCCAGGAAGAGTTCATTCCACAGTGTGGGATTGGCTCCTGAGAAAATACTTGAGAGAGTTGCATTGTGCATGAAGAGTGGAGTTATTGACTACCGGTTTTGGTCCAGAGCTTAGGAAATCTTTTTGATATCCTGGGCCCAGGCCATTGAAGATAAGGACTGAGACCTTGAACTTGATTTGAAATTCGATGGGAAGCAAGTGTGGAGGACAATTGTGATGTGTTAATGGAAGCCTGTGTTGCTCAGGAGATGACCTGCAGTGTTCTATACTAGTTGGAGTTTCATAAATGTTGAAGGCTTCATAACCAGATATATCACATGGCTATAGTACAGCCAAGAGGTGATGAAGGCATATATAACTGAGTACAGTTCATTTTCCACTAGGATAGGTGTGATGGAATATACCCCTGTACTCACATCCTACTGTAGCGAGGTGGTGGGATACCCACAGCCCCGCGGAGAGATGAGCCTCCCCTAGCACCAAAGTGGGTGGAGCCAGTGGATCCTGCGCCCGCCCCCCAGAGGTCACGGCGCAGGACAGGAAGTAGAAAAGCCTAACTGCAGAGCTCACTTGAACGCCAGCTGCTAGAGAGGCCAGATGCCTGTGGCCTAGCTCCGGGTTGGGGAACGCCGGCAGGCCGCGGCCGACCCGAGGACTGGCCGGGCCAGCCAAGCCTGCCTCTTGCCAGCTACCCGGAGGAACCGATGGTCCTGGAAACCTCCGAGCCCTAGGCCAGGTACCGTACGAGGGGGAGTCTGAAAGTAGCTCGGGGGTAGCCAACCCTGGTCTGGCCACAGCACTGCTAGAACCAATGTCAGTGTGTTGTGGTCAGGATCCCCACTGACAACAGCGAGTCTTCTGCCACTGCTAGGGCCCCGGGCTGGGACGCAGTGGAGTGGGTGGGCCTGGGCCCCCCCTGCCACTCCACTCACGAGTGGCAGTCTCCCCCTCGCACCAGATGCTCAGACTCTGCCTGAGGGCCTGAGCTCCTGACTATTTGTTTGCTGCCCCACCCTGACCCAGGGCCCGGGCTTCTCTTGAACTATTGGCTCAGCCACTGCCTAAGGGCCTGAGCGCCTGACTGTTTGTTTGTTGCCTCGCCCTGACCCAGGGCCTAGGCCCATAGCGAACTATTGTGAGGCGGTGGAATACTCCCCAGCCCCGCGGAGGGACGAGCCTCGGCCGAGCCCCTTTACACCTACACACTGTTATAATAATCTTTGGACAAAGTATGCCTTGTAAGGTATCATTTGAAAACTTATAATTTGCTGGTCAGTATTGTCCTGGTAAAAAGGGGGGCAACACTGAATGTAAAGTTATAAGATTCTTCTGTATGATATTATTAACACATGTTTCAAACCCCACAGCCCTGCCCAGGCAGAAGTCAGATCTGTCCTAAACAAAGGAATGAATGTGTGCTTGCTTTAATTTTCATTTAATCAGTAAGCAGAGTCATCAAGCAGAGAGAGAAAACAAATGAAGCTCAAACAGGTGAAAAAAACAGCATGGAATATCTTTTCACACAGATTCTTTATGTTTTGGGTCTCAGCTGGAAATGTTTTCAAGAAACTGAAACTATAAAAATGAGGGACAAACATCCCAAGGTGCCCTCTCTCTCTCTGTGCCCATCACATTCTCTGAACCCGAGAAGACAAAAGGAAACAGACGTTGGATTTAGAGTGAAGAGCTCATTACTTGAAGAGTTTGCTATTTTCCATACAACCATGTTGACTGGAATTAATTATATTCCTATGTTTTAATTTATTAGTAATTGAATCTTGTATCAGCTTTCCCACTGTTTGGCCTGGGATTGATGTCAGGCTAACCAGCCTACAGTTATCCAGATCATATTGCTTCCAGTTTTTTAATATTAGCACAACAATAGTACTCTTCCAGTCCTCTGGAATTTCCCTGATATTCAAGAAATTATTAAAAATTAATAAAGATAGGCCGCAGATCTCCCTAGCCAACTCTTTTATGACTCTTGGGTGCAAGTTATTAGGGCCTGCTGATGGGCTGGAAATAAATTTGTCAGCCTCATGTGATATGGATACATCATCCTGCTTTTTTCCCCCCAAGTACAGAACAGATATTTATTTAACATTTTCGCGCTTCACTATTAACAATTTGACCATCTCCATCTAGTAATGTGCCTATACCCCTACACTTTTCCTAGGATTTTTTTAGTTCTTAATAGTCTGTATAAAACTCCTTTTTGTTCTTAGCCTTACAAGCCGTGGATTTTTCCCTGGTGTCTTTAGCATTCCTTATCAGTTTTCTATACTTCATAACTTCTAATTTGTAGCGATTGCTGTTTATTTCACCTTTTCTCCATATATCATATATTGGAGGGTTTTTGAATTGCTGCCTCCATTTTGTTAGTACTGGTTAATGTTAACCCTTTTAATTTTCTTTTTCTTGTGTATTAAATATATTTACATATGAAATATTCTCCCAAAATCTTTATGATATTAGTAAAGAGTGTTTTTGAACTAAGGCCCAGAGTATTGGTTTTTAATCTGTGGCCTGTATTCAGGAACTTCCAGTGATCAAATATTGAAATGTATTTCATTATGGCTGGTGCCTTCAAGACTGTTGGAATGTAGATGTCCAGGGAAAAGACCACTCAAACTACTAAAAGTGCCTGAAGAAGAATAAACAAAACTGGGTGATGAATAAGGAATACTCGCTAAGGCCTATGTTTTCTGTAATGGATTGGGTGGTCAATAAAGGATACTTGTTAGTACAGATGGATTCTGTAAGGGATGAAAGTAATAATGATCGGGTTGGAATGCCCTTTAGCTTATTGATCATGTAATCTAAAGATACCATAAAAGAAATTCCATAAGTAATTAGGGGTCCTGTTTTGATATTTTTGTTTTACCTAAAGAAATGAATCATGGGAATATATTTTTCCCTCTAAAAAGGGGTTTCTATGTCTCATACCCTATAAAAAGGTAGAGGTTTTGGGAATTAGGTTGGGAGTACAAAGTGTCGGCATTGACTGGTTACAGAGAAGAGAGACAGAGCTCTTTACCTTACACTAAGGGTGGTTACATAGCTACTGTTTCTGCGTAGTGCTGTGCTAATCTCTAATTGATAATCTTGGATTAAATAATTCATTTTAGCCTGTTGTTTGACAATCTCAAATCATTATTAAAACACTCAACAATTTCTACATTGAACCATCTTTACCCAAAGTTGACCTCTTTCTTGATTGTGGAATCATGGCTTTTTGTCCATCTAATAAACTCTTCTTAAATAACTGTTTTCATTCACATTACTCAGTCTAAAAATTCCCCCAATCTATTTTACTAATATTTTTCTTAATCTTTGCGAGATTAGCCCTCTTGAAGAATCAGAATATATATTACTAGTTGGGACTGTCCTCGATTTGCCCACATTCAATGTAATCAGGTTGTGATCACTGGTCCCTAGGCAACCACTGTCATCTTGTCCAATGTCATAATGAGGACCAAAATAGAGTTACCTCTTGTTGAGTGAAATACCTGCTGTGTTAGAAAATTATCTATAATTTTTAATAACCAATGTATTATTACTGGCTACATGAGACTTCCATTATATGTCTCCATAACAACAACATTTCTGTCAACACATTACAGACAGGTGCTTACGGAGAATCTTAACCTGTTCTCTGGTTTGATTTGGTGGCCTGTAACAGACCCCCACTAAACTCTGTCTTGGGCTTTTTTAGTTAACACATTGATCCATATGCATTCAAAATCCTGTGGTTGTGAGTTATCAATAATTGTGAAACAGGTAATGGTGTCTTTAATGTAGACATATTAAAGACACCACCCCACATACCTTTTTTATTTATTCTTTTTAAACAGGTTATAATGTGTCATAGTAATTGTTCCACCAGATTTCAGTAATTCCAATTATAAACATTTCTCTTTCATCAATGAGAATTTCTAACTCTTCTTATGTGTTACCCCGAATTGTAGCATTGGTATAAATAGCATTGAAAAAATTCTGCTATTTGCATTCTTTGCCACATCAGTTCAATTTGTTGTGACAGCCTGAATGAGTTTTATATTGCATTGTCTCATTAGCTGGTAGTTGAATGCCCTCCTAGCCACTCCAGCTAATTTCCACTCAAGAAGGTTAACTCTCTACTTGTGAGAACACAAGCCATCCTGTTCATGCAGCCCCCTCTCCCACTGAAATGTGGTCCAATGCTCAACAGAAGCAAAATCTTCATCATCACACAATCTGTGCAGCCAACAGTTCACCTCTAATATTTTTTGCCTTCTCCCTTCTCTTGATCATTGGACTGGTAGCACACATCACACAGTCAAAATATGGAACTCATTGCCAGGGGTTGTTGTGAAGGCCAAAAGTATAAATGGTTTAAAAAAAAACCTTAGATACGTTCATGGAGGATAAGTCCATCAATGGCTATTAGCTAAGATGGTCAGAGATGCAACCCCATGCTTTGGGTGTCCCTAAATCTCTGACTGCCAAACCCGAATGATGGGATGGATCACTTGATAAATTACCTGTTCAGTTCATTTTCTCTGAAGCATGTGGCACCAGCCACTGTTGGAAGACAGGATACTGGGCTAGATCGACAGTTGGTCTGACCCTACTATGGCCATTCTTATGAAGAACCTCTTTTGGTTGGCGCTCATTTCATTCTGGAAGGAGAGCCAGAAGTATGTCTCCTGTAGCTTTCGGTTCCATTCCTCCTGAGACAGGTTGTTCTGTAATTGACTTATTGAGTATCTGTAGCGGGGTGATCACCCGCTCCAGCCCTGAAGGGGTTGGAAAAACCCTGTAGAGGGCTGGGGCTGTGTAAAAAGGAGCAAAACCCCAGCTGATTGGGGAAGTGGCTGCAGCTGGGGCCATGCCCCAAATTGAGCCACTCAGCCTTATAAGAAGGCCAGGGTAGACAGAGCAGAGGAGTCTCCCTCTGACAGGAGAGAGAGACAGGCCTGGCTGCAGGGAGCTCACCTGGGGACCTAGAGTAAGGTAGGGCTGGGGAAAGGCCTTGGGGGCTGGGAAGCCCTAGGCCAGCAACTCCCCAGGCTGTAGGGCCTGGTCCTAGGCCCAAATAGGTATTGGGGTTGCACAGGGGCAGCCAGAGGGTGGGTAAAAGCAGCCAGTCCAAACCTCTTGTTGCCGGTGATGATTGGCTGATAGACTGCAGTCTGCCCCAGGGCACGGGGGCAAGATGGTGACTGGCAGTAGCCACAACTGAGGTGACATTGGGATAGGGGGTGGGGGTTCCCCTGGGTGGGGAGACCCAGAGAGAGAGTGGGGTACTGCTGGGGGGGGGGGCAGCACCTAAGCCAAGGGTACCGGGGTCTGGGAGGGACACGGGGGTCAAAGACAGGCGGGACACCTGGCCTGCAGAGAGCGCTCCGGAGGCTGGTGAGCTAATTCCCAAGACGACCAGCAGGAGGTGCTGCAAGGGTGAGTCCGCGCCTGCTTACAGTATCTGAATATGTTTTGATACTTCTAGTCAAGTTGAGTGACTCCTGGCTCTCTTTCCCCTCCTGGGAACAAATCACCCGCCCACGTCTTTGGTTTCTACTCTTTCCAGTTCCCTTATGAATGATCTTTCCCCTTGTGGTGTCTGTGACAATGATTTCCAAATTTGGTTGTCCAAGAAGTCTTTGTTTTCTCATATTCTGCACAATGTTGCAATTTATGCTTTCAGACCATGTTTCGGCCACCAGCTTGCATTTCATATACCAGAAATCTATTCTGTCTTCCAGTAAGAAGGAAAACACAGTACATCCAAGGCAGGTCACAGCAGTTGTTCCTTCGACATCTGCATTTGCTATCTGGTGTAGAGCCACAATACCTAAGACAGAAATCAGACTCCCTCTGCAAACTCCCACCAAACTCATCCAGTTTGTCACTCCTGTTCACCTGACAATTGAATTATATACTAAGCCTCACTGTCAGCTCCTTCCCTCGCAAACAGGGAGGGACTAACTATTCAAAGGCTACAAACATTGGTTCTATTCAAAGCCCCCAGGTTCCCAGAGACAAAGCCCTTATGGAGTCGCAAACAGATTTGTCGTACCTGGCCAGTTCAGGGGTCCACACCCCAGCCACATGACACTAACAGAGAACAAATAATATATGAAACAAATACACCACTTGCCAAATCTCTCTACTTTCAGCTTCCCCCTCCAAAATGCCCATGTTTGCTACTCCTCTTGTTTCAAGACAGGGAGTTCCGTGCCTCAGTTACATCAAAACAGTTGTTGGGACATTTTATCACAGACAGCCAGTGAATCCTGCCTCCTTATTCAAACTCCATATTCAAAATGGAGGTGTGGTGGGGCTGGTGCCATTTGGCAGCAAAATGCGCAACAATGAAAATTCAGGTCAGGGAGTGATATGTTCCTGCTCCTTCAGAACAGTCAGGTGGTTTTGCCATGTAGAGCCAGTCAAAACTCAGCTCTGATTACACTGGTCTACAATTTTTGAGAAGTCATCTGCTTCAGAGATAAAATGTGCTATTTATTATGTATTTTGATGTGCTGAATTCAAATATGACAATTAAAACAACTGGCTACTGTTTCTAAGATATTTAAGTTTTTACATTTTATGTAGAGTTTTAATCATAAATTGTAAACCTAGGTCTTTTCATGTGTTTATGGTTGCTTTACATGATCATATTTCACCTGTCCTGTTTATGTAACACTTTAAAAATCAGCAAAAGGGTTATATAAATAAAATGTATTATGAAACAAAAGGCAAAAAACTATTATGTACATAGTTTAGTCCTATTCAGTGTCTACTCGGCGCTTCTTGGCTTGTCTCTTGTATTCATTAAATGGAGCATCTCTTGTCACTGTCCTGCAATAGTCTGCAAGCATTGATGGGCTCCATTTGCCCTGATAGCGTTTCTCTATTGTTTCAATGTCCTGGTGAAATTGCTTGCCGTGCTCGTCGCTCACTGCTCTGCAGTTCGGTGGAAAAAAATCTAGATGAGAGTGCAAAAAATATATCTTTAGTGACATGTTGCAACCAAGGCTTTTGTATGCCTTGAGGAGGTTTTCCACCAACAACCTGTAGTTGTCTGCCTTGTTTTTTCCGAGAAAATGTATTGTCACTAACTGGAAGGCTTTCCATGCCGTCTTTTCCTTGCCACGCAGTGCATGGTCAAATGCATCATCTCGAAGAAGTTCACGAATCTGAGGACCAACAAAGACACCTTCCTTTATCTTAGCTTCACTTAACCTTGGAAATTTTCCACAGAGGTACTTGAAAGCTGCTTGTGTTTTGTCAATGGCCTTGACAAAGTTCTTCATCAGACCCAGCTTGATGTGTAAGGGTGGTAACAAAATTTTCCTTGATTCAACAGGTGGTGGATGCTCAACACTTTTCCTCCCAGGCTCCAATGACTGTCGGAGTGGCCAATCTTTCTTGATGTAGTGGGAATCTCTTGCACGACTATCCCATTCGCAGAGAAAATAGCAGTACTTTGTGTATCCAGTCTGCAGACCAAGCAAGAGAGCATCAACCTTCAAATCGCCACAAAGCTGCCACTGATGTTGGTCATAGTTTATGCACCTCAAAGTTGTTCATGTTGTCATAGGTTTCCTTCATATGGACTGCATGACCAACTGGAATTGATGGCAAAACATTGCCATTAGGCAGTAAAACAGCTTTAAGACTTGTCTTCAATGAACAGTCTCCACTCATCTGGATCATGAACGATGTTGAGGGCTGCCATCACACCATCCAGGTTGTTGCAGGCTACAAGATCACCTTCCATGAAGAAGAATGGGACAAGATCCTTTTGATGGTCACGGAACATGGAAACCCTTACATCACCTGCCAGCAGATTCCACTGCTGTAGTCTGGAGCCCAACAGCTCTGCCTTACTCTTGGGTAGTTCCAAATCCCTGACAAGGTCATTCAGTTCACCTTCTGTTATGAGGTGTGGTTCAGAGGAGGAGGATGGGAGAAAATGTGGGTCCTGTGACATTGATGATTCAGGACCAGAAGTTTCATCCTCTTCCTCGTCTGACTCAAGTGAGAATGATTCTGGTGCATCAGGAACCGGCAGTCCTTCTCCGTGGGGTACTGGACGTATAGCTGATGGAATGTTTGGATAATGCACAGTCCACTTTTTCTTCTTTGACACAGCTTTCCCAACTGGAGGCACCATGCAGAAGTAACAATTGCTGGTATGATCTGTTGGCTCTCTCCAAATCATTGGCACTGCAAAAGGCATAGATTTCCTTTTCCTGTTCAACCACTGGCGAAGATTTGTTGCACAAGTGTTGCAGCATATGTGTGGGGCCCATCTTGTCCTGATCTCCAATTTTGCAGCCAAAAGAAAGGTGATAGGCTTTCTTAACCATAGTGGTTATACTGCGCTTTTGTGATGCAAAAGTCACTTCACCACAAACATAGCAGAAGTTATCTGCACTGTTCACAAGTACGAGGCATCTCTGCTCACTTTGGCTAAACAGAAATGTGTCCCTTTGCAAAATCAAACACTCTCATATAAGAGAGCATGACACTGTGTGATTTCTAGAGGTGATATAGGGCAATTTGTTCAGCAGAGTGATGTAAGCTTCGTTATGATTACATCATCCATGACTTCTAGGAATAAAATGATGCAATTCATATCATGTATGACTCAATACCAGCTTCAGATTGCATCATTCATTGTTTTGCCTAAAAAGCAAGTACTGTCCAAACCCAGTCATAGATTTATTCATAGATCCAGATGTATTTTAGTCATTTTTGGTTTAAATTGAGATCCCTTCCCTTTATAACTCACTTATCCTCTGCCATTCCCAAGTCAAGGGTCGTATATACTGACCCAATAGCATATCTTGAAAACTAGAGCCAATCAACAATCTTAAGCATCATTTTCGTTCTCAGTGACCCACAATTAGTAAAGTTTGACTACATTTATTTCAGAAGCATTTTGGCTGTAGACCAGTGTTATTTAATTAATAAATACTTGTAATGCCCCCCTCCACCTGGTTACCTCCTTTAATGGCAATCCGCTTACAGGTTTTGATGGACAGGTCTGGGTTCTTTTGGATCCCGCCACCCACTCAGCAGGGTGAATCTTTTTTCTTTTTTTTTCTATGAAATTATTTGGCTGTGCCTCCACCCCCCTTGCTCCTTCCTGGCAGGATCACCAGGGCAGCTTGGGCGGAAAATTCTAATTACAGAGTAATCTGCACGTACTTGCCAGATAGTTGGAGACTTCCAAGAAATAACACAACACATAAAAATATATTCAACACAATAATTATATTAAACAGGCAACAAATACAACATAACAGGGTGAAACACTATTTTTAGGGTCACCGGTGCCCACACTGAAAATACCCGTGACTTGATGTAACAAGTGTAAAATTGCTGGGGCCCTTGATGACCTATACAATTCTCTGCAGTGGTTTGGCAGTGTGGCTGACTGGGTTCAGTACAGCCTAAAGGACCCACAAGTGGGAGGAGGTGGTGAATCCCTCCACAGGTATAATAAGCAGCAGGTTATAAAATCCTCAAACCCTTATTCCCTGGCTTGAGGACACATTTCAGGGAGTAGGGGGTCTCCAAAACAAATTCCCTGACTGACTAACTAAAAGACGGTGCACTCACAAACTCCATGAATGATCTTCAGGTTTGAAGATGACACTGGATTCTTCAGTCACTGCAGAGGGGCTGCTGTCTGCTGTCAGGGATTCTCCTCAAGCAGGAATCAGGATGCGTTGGTCCCAGGATTTCCCTCACCACAAAGGGGTGCAGGGCTCAAGGTGTAGGTTATACAACTACCCTAACATCCAAACTGTAGCCTCCTAGCCCAGCCTCCAGTCACACACTCAGCAGGCAGCTTCCCTGGACTAGCAGAGCTCACCATCTGGTGACTAGTCTCACCTAGGAAGCTGGAGGTGAACCCAGCCTGGCTGGGAAATTTTTCAGCAAATGCTACCAACTGGGACTCATCCGTGGGGAAAGAAAACCCAGGTGAGGGATCGGCTGTCAGGTCCTTAGAGGCCAGTTCTCCGGGGAACCCTGCTTGCAGGCCTAGGACTGACCAGCTCCCCACACAACCAGTCCTGCCCTTGCCCTGGCTGGCTCCAGCCTCTCCAAAATGGCTTCTCCCCTCTCCTGAACTCCCTGGGAGGGGCATCTCACTCCCTATTGGTTGCCAAGCAGACTCTGAGTTTGCCTTGGCTCCTCCTCCCTGAGCTGCCAGCAGACAGAGCTCCAGGAATCTATGTAATTTCCTTGGGGGTTACATACTTAAATAATTTTAAATTTAATTTTTTATCACATTGTCATATTAATTTGATTAAATCTCTAAAAAAAAATCTTACATTGATGTATTTTTAAGTAATTTTGGCCTTTGAGTAAGGAGCTCTGCTTGTGCTGCTGCTACTGCTAAACACTCCTTTGAAGGGCTTGAGGGTACAGTGTGCATGTTAATTTAGCCCACAACAGCAGTGTATAATGTTAGGGTCACAGCATACAAACAGAGAAGTTAGATTAAAACACCAAATACTCTTGCTGGAAGGTTGCAATGTAACATATTAGTTGTTAGAATTCACTGTGACACACAAGAACCCCAAAACAGAGACAAGTCAGGTGGCTCCTAAACACAGAGGCATAACTCACCCAACATTACTAGGCTGTCTGCCTGCTGACCAACTCAGATGACCCAAATCACATGGCTTCCCTCAGAGCCCCATAGCCTGCAAGCAGGACCAGGACATTCTCACAGTGATGGCTTGCAATTTTTAACAATGTCCAATACACCACATATGAGAAAGGAAGGGTAACTAACCATTATAAAACAGTGAAACCAATTGGCATAAATTTCAGTTGGCTTTGGGTCAGGCCCAAACTGGAAAAAAGGAGATTTTTTTTCTTTATTTTCTTTCAGTTGAAGTGAAAGTAGTAGGTAAAAAAACTTCAGATAGAAGTTTTCAAGTTGGTTGGCGTCCAATTGCTTTAGCTTTACAGGGCAAGGTTGAGACAAAGGGAAGGAATAATGGAGATCTTGCCATCTGGGTGTCCTTAGAATATCATAAACTTTACTGTGATGGACTATATTTAAAATAAAATTTGGAAAAAAAAATATATGTAATAGTTTCAAGTATTTACACATCACATTTATTTATGAACAGTGTTTTTTAATATTGATCTAACTTCCCATAGCTGCTTATTCCATACTTTTAAATGCGTAAGTTTATTTTGCTGTGAGTTGTCTTAGTACATATACATTTTAACTTTGACGGTAACCAAGATTTTTTTGTCTGTTATATTGCTAGGAACTCTGATCGGGGATAGTTGGATGTCTTAATTGTTAAGTTTTTCCACAGACAAAGAGTAAACATGTACTCTCAATCTTGACTATTTTAATTTTAGATAAAAGGAAATAAAGAAAAAATTAAAGACTCAATGGGAGAGCACAGTGTGTGAGATTCACTCCCTAACACCAGCCATCTTCAACTACTCTCAAGGAAAGCCCTACAGATGGGTATATGGGCTACTTGATTTTTAGAGATGCAGTGTATAGACAAGCCCTTATCAATCACAGGTCTGCTGACAATTTGGACCTTACAATTTTTAAATACTTTTGAATAAAAGATGCTTTGAAAACATGGACTATTCAAAGACTATTATATTAATGTTATATGTATCTTTTATGGTTTTGCTAGTGATTGATTCCTGGCTCCATGGGCGAGCTAAAATGTGCTCCTTGCAATGGCAATGGGGGATATTATTTCAATCTCCAATATTGATACAATACAGGTAACAAATCTTTTTGAAGTTTCACCTCCTGGGGAAACAGCATACAGATTGATGTGACCTGCTTCAGAAACCTTAACAAACAATGGACTTGAAACTGTATCAGATATCTGCCCTGACTAGAGGAGATGGTCACTCACACTCAATCCACAAACTGACTGTAACAAAGAAAGACAGGCCCTGTGAGAGAGCCTGAAATACTTTAGTCCAATCAGGATCACTGTGTGGAAGATGGATGACCACCTGGTAAGACAGGCACATAAACTATTTGTCGTTTTTATGATGTTTTCTCTGATGCTTTTGTTCTGAATTAATAATACTTTATTTGGTTAACTTTGCCTCTCCCTCTGGGAGAACAGAACTGCAGGTGCTGCACTGAAGTCAGATGTGCTGAAGTTGTCACAGTGAATTGCAGGATTCTGCACCCTAAGTCATAGATGCTGGAACTAAGAGTGCAGGGGGTGGTGCAGCACCCCCTGGTTTGAAGTGGTTTTCTTCATATACAGGTTTACAGTTTGGTTCAATGGTTCTCAGCACCCCCACTATACAAATTGTTCCAGTATCTCTGCCCTAAATCCCAGTCTGGAGGGAAAGGGTTGCTGCATCCTGCCCTGAGAAAGGTGATGTCTGGAGGCTTTGAGATCTGAGTGGGGAGTGCCCTCAAGGAGGCCCTGAAAGTGTTAAAGGTGCAGTTAAACTCAGCAACTGTAACAAGGACCTTATCTTTTTGGGGCTATGATCCTGATGGAGACCTCTGAATTCTATTGTGATAGTAAGGATATTAATGATAATATACAAAATCTAAGGAATGGATTTCCCTAGATTCTTTTTATAGGCCTTATCTAGCTACTTACCGATACATAATCATGGTCCCTCAATATTCAATTTTGGTGTCTGATTTCTATGGCTTTCCATGTTAACCCTGCAGTGTTCCTTAAGCATAGAACAGTCATTTCATTACAATATACCGAAAATAGCACAGAACAGCATGAGGAATATGTTCTAACCTACTGGGTGGTGGGGAACTCGCGTAGTGAGGATGTCTTTTAATTTTCCTTCAATCTGTTTCCTCTGAAGTTTCTGCTTGTTTCAAATTGTTCTCAGTAAATTTCCTCTAGACATTTCTTTTATTTGTCTATGTTCAATGAGCTTTTGGACCTTACAATATCACCAAGTCCATTTTCATATTTTCCAATTATAGTACTTTCCTTTAGGGTATGATGTCTTATCCAACTGGATCACTCATTTACTGTAAGCGTTGTGAATATCTGCATGTCTGAATTTAGAAACAATTTTACTGTGTTTCTTTTAATACTTATCTTTGCTCCATTTGGCTGGCATTCTTGAATAACTTTATCCTTTGTAACGTATTAAAGAATTAAATTAGTCTCTTCTTTCTGCATCTTAAATAAAAGGTTATCTAGGCAGATTCATATGGATGGGTGGTAATGAAAGGCCTTATCCCATAAATCTTTATTCATGTGCATATTTCTTACTCAAATGAATAACTCCCTTGCATTAGTAGGACAGCTTGTGAATGAGAGGTTTAAACATAGGAAGAATAGCTGCAGGATCAGTCCTATGAAGCTGTCTTCCCTTTAGGTCCTGACCGAATCCTCTTATTAAATTTTTTCTACATAAGGAATAAAGCGTGCACTTGTTTACTAGTTTAAATCTTTAAGTAGAAGGAAAATATAAATCTAATATTAAGAATGCTCTACATTTAGTTAACTTATTAACTACATCACATTTCACAGAAATTAATAAAAAGGGTAAAATGCCACCAAATGAATAGAAAAGTAGACCAACTTATAAATTTTAGATCCATATTCTAAGTGATTTTTCATAAAAATTCTATTGGCTTCATTGGGAGTTTTGGTATGAAATTGGAGTAGACTATAATCCTTAGCAGGTCAACTGAGGACTTGGCTACACTGCAAAGTTAAGTTGACTTAAGTTATTTCGACATACAGACACTGCTATAATTAAACCCCTGTTGCATGTCCATGCTATACTCCTCATGTCAGCAGAGTGCGTCCACAGTAGCAGCTCTTGCACTGACACAGAAAGCAATGCACCATGGGTAACTAACCTATACAACTTGCAGCCATCTACCACACGATACTTTGGGAAGGATTTGCCAATCCCACCACCACCTCCCTCATACCAGGGGCTCTGTATGCCTCCACATTCCTTCTCATCACATGCTCAAATAACCAGATGCTGGGGCTCTGAGTGTCGCCCTATTTTTCTCCTTCCAGTTTTCTGATTTCCCCCCAAACCAAAAGAGTTCTGCTCGTTGATATCTAGAATATTCCCTGGAATTTTGGAATTGATCAGATGTGGCATTCAAAATGTATCACGTTATAGCCAAATAAAGAAATAGAAAAATGTCATCAAGTTGCATGTAGGACCTCACTTTGCAAGGCTAGTAATAATAAAGGCTATGGCTACACTACAGAGCTCACAGTGATGCAGCTGTGCCAATGCAGATCTGTGGCACTGCTAATGTAGACTCTCTAAGCAGATGGGGGAAAGATCTCCTGTTGACTTAATTACTCCAGCCCCCACGAATGGTGGTTGCGCAGTCCACACCAGAGCTTAGGCCAGTGTAACTTACGTAGCTCAGGGAGGTGGCTTATTCACAACTCTGAGGGCAGGTCTTCACTACAGGGGGGAGTCGATTTAAGATACGCAAATTCAGCTATGTGAATAGCGTAGCTGAATTCGACCTATTGGAGCCGACTTACCCCACTGTGAGGATGGCAGCAAAATCGACCTCTGCGGCTCCCCGTCGACGGCGCTTACTCCCACCTCCACTGGTGGAGTAAGAGCGTCGATTCAGGGATTGATTGTCGCGTCCCGACGAGACGCGATAATTCGATCCCCGAGAGATTGATTTCTACCCGCCGATTCAGGCGGGTAGTGTAGACCTAGCCTGAGTGACATAACCTACACTAACTTAAGCTGTAGTGTGTACATAGCCAAAATATGTTTGTTCAAACAATCTCAAAGAGCTTTTATAAATATTAGTTATGCTTTTTAGTTGAACTTTGGGTTTCATCCATTTCACAGATGGGAAAACTGAGGCTCAAAGAATCTTAGTGAAAATAGCATTTTCTTTGATTATTCTCTCAACTAAAAATAGAAACTATTTCCCCCTTTAGTTGATACATAGTTACAGTTTAATTCCTGCTTTCCTCAAACATAATATGGTACTCATACCTTCTTGTCAACTGCTGGAAAGGGGCCATCCTGATTATCACTACAAAAGTTTTTTTTCCCCCCTCTCCTGCTGACAATAGCCCTCCTTCACTGATTACTCTCTTTATAGTTAGTATGGCAACACCCATCTTTTCATGTTCTCTGTGTATATATATATCTTCCTACTGTATTTGCCACTGTATGCATCTGATGAAGTGGATTTTTGCCCACAAAAGCTTATACTCAAATAAATTTGTTAGTCTCTAAGGTGCCACAAGTACTCCTGTTCTTTTTGATCATATGGATTGGTGCTATTACTGTGCATCTCAGATGCTATGTATCAGATACATTATACCTTTTGGATAAGAAGCATAATGAAATCTAATAAAACAGTACTTTACTGTGAATATATTATTAGATACATTCATAAATGACCAAGTTACATTATTGATATCAGGTTATGTCACAGCATCATGGCATGTGACATAGCCTGACATATCTATCAGAAAGCATTGTTCAGCATGTGTACCATTGTCCCAAGTTAAAATCAATGGTCTGTCTTCAAAACCAAATCAATGTAGAACAGAAATACAGGTATTATTTTGATCAATGCTGCAGAATATGGGGAAGCTCCCTGTTGTGTCAGCAAATCAGTACAATCTCATTATCTTGTCTTCCTGCTGAGCAGAATGATATATCTACACTGAACTCTCCAATGGTCTCCATCACTATGCATTTCCTTAAAAGGCTATTGTCACGTAGTGTTTAATTTTCAGGGTTTTACTCTAATGTTGACAATAAAATACCCTCTGACATTTCAGAGTCATCCACTTCAGAATTTCCTCACTTTTTGCCTCCTGTATTTAAAAAAAACAAACCTGAAATTAACATGGTTCTTTGATTTAACAAAGTATAAAATGCAATGTAATTGTATGGTGACCATATTTCCCTTAAGGGAAAACAGGACACTGTCTGGGGCTAGCCCAAGGCCTTCCTCTGCCCCCTGCATGGAGCTAGCCTGAGTCCTGCACCCCCGACTCCATGCTCAGTGCTGGCATCAGCCGCTGTTCCAAGCCCCCTGACATGCAGAGCTGGCCTGAGCCTCTTGCCCCTGCTCTCTCAGCTGCATGGGGCTGGCCTGGCCTGAGCCGCTCACTCAAGCCCTCTCCTGCCTGCAGGGGGCTGGCGTCGGACCCCCCTCCGCACATTCCTCTGCATTAGGGTTTGCACCCCACTTTTTTGGCAAAACTGGGCATTTGTCCCATTTGGCTAGAGCAAACAGGACAAATGCCCAGTTTTGCCAAAAAAAGGGCTTAAAAAAGGGATTGTCCTGGCTGTAGCCCAGTGGGTTAGCTTGCCTTTATTATATTCACTACTTTGCATTATATTCTGATTTGCATTATATTCACAGTAATGCAAGGAACCTACAGACCTGTATCCTGTAAGACATTAGCTTCAGCAAGTTAGCATAAGGCTTGAGGCCTATGCATTTTGAAGAGATAAACTTTGCAGAGACACACGACCCAATATAAACTCCAAGTATTGGGGAGCTGAAAATAGAGTGTTTAAGAAGAATTTCTGACCACAGGAACATGACCCAGTCACAAGAGTGTCCTGGCAATGAACTGACAAACATAACAGGTACATGAGATACATGCATAGATACCTAACCACAAAAGTGCCTTGGTAACGAATTGATGTATATAATAAGTTATGATCATAAATATACTAACCTATAAAAGAAAGACTCCAAAATTAGTAAGGTAAGGATATACAAATAAGGAAAAAGGGAAATACCCCTACTGAATATGCATCAAGCATAGTGTCGTCAGCATATCATATTATAAAAGTTGCATCCCAGCAACTAATTTCCCTCTGTTTAGAGCCCATCTATGAGGGGGGTTAATCCTGGGCTCTCAACAACCCATTGATGCATCCGTGGTCAGACACAAAAGACAGAAGGGCTTTATTTGGCTGTGGCCCCCTTCAGACGGCACCACCTGCAGCAATCTTACTCAGCAACACTGGGCAAACAATGGGTAGCAAATCAAAACAATACATCCAGATTAGGCCTACCTTCCCTCAGGGAGTCTCTGGCTGGCAACAGTCATCTAGTCAATTCCTGGCCCCAGCCAGGCTGTCTGGAAGAGTGAGAACTAGAGGTCTGCTTTCCCTCCCAGCCAGCTCCCAACTGAGCTGGGCTCTCCCCTTCTAAGTCCTTCCTCCAAGCCTGAGCCCATTGTAGCACATTAACCCTTTTCTGGCCAGGGTGGGGTTTGTGTACCCCATCACAGCTACACCTGAATTGACCATAGAAGACAGTGCAGAAAGATATGAAACTATCCCTTTCTTCTGCACCATTTCCATTCCCTAATGGCCTTCAGCTGACTTGGAGTGCTCTGAAATAGAACAGTGTGCTGCTACTAGATAGCTGAGCATGCTTGTAGTTTAATTTACATCTTCATTAATGGAGACCATATAGCAGTATCGATCTATTACCTAGTCATGCTATCATAATGACATAATTACAGACCATATACATAGAAAACAGTGCACAGTACAATGCTGAAGAGTGCTCTGTCTGGGTACCTGTTGCTTGGGGGATTCATAGATTCATAGATTCATAGATTATAGGACTGGAAGGGACCTCGAGAGGTCATCGAGTCCAGTCCCCTGCC